>NW_026267104.1:6630428-6990042 GCF_014633365.1 Diospyros lotus | reverse complement strand
GAGAATAAAGGATTCCCCAATATACACAGAACTTCAAACCAAAGGAAATAGAAACCCTTGCGCATGATTCCCCACTCTTACAGACATCCATCATGATATTTACATATTCTCTTCCCCTCTATAACTAACTGGGAAACAACATAATATGCATATTGTATGCAGGTATTTGAAGTCAAAACGTAATTTCAGTGGATAAAGAATTCGAAGAATATAGGCCCGTAGCAACATGGATATTGCTTTCAGTGTCTACCTTTCCGTTTCACCTTACACATGGGTTCACCAGCTGTGAGAATTCTTCGACTCCAACCACAGCATTTGATTCAGAGGTCCCCACAGAAGAACTTTCTACGGTATCTTTTGATTTTATGGCTAAACCAGTTTCTTCATCCAGACTTTTGGCTTCCTGGAGCTCCTCAGCTTCCTTTCCCTGAAGAGCCCTGGAAACCGGACTGCTAGAGCAGGCATCTGCAGCATTGGCATGCAGCCAGGCTTCATGAATTTGTAATACATACTCCAAGTGCCACAAAACTTCTCCCATTGTTGGTCGACTTTTGCCATCATCCCCAAGACATTTTTCAGCTATCTCTGCATATTTCTCCAGTGATTCTGGTGAATATTTTCCTTTTAAGTGTGGGTCAACAATGGTTTCAAGTGACCTCTGCTGTTGCCACCGCATTGCCCATTCTGCAAGATTGATTTGATCCTTTGGCAAACTTGGGTTTATAACAGCTCGTGCACAAACAACTTCAAACAATACAACGCCGAATGAGTAAACATCAGATTTCTCAGTCAATTGCTGTCGTCTGAAATATTCCGGATCAAGATATCCAAAGCTTCCTTTTACTGCAGTGCTAACATGAGTATGTTCTAAAGCAGGTCCAGTCTTCGACAACCCAAAATCAGCCATTTTTGCCACAAAATTCTCATCCAGTAGTATATTGGTTGTCTTGACATCCCTGTGGATGATACCCCGCTCTGATCCAGTATGAAGGTAATGTAGCCCCCTTGCAGCACCAATACAAGCTTCTAATCGCTGCTTCCAAGATAATGGTGGGAGATCACCTCCAAAGAGATGACTTCTGAGAGTCCCATTTGCCATATACTCGTATACCAAAATCATTTCATTCTGTTCTTCACAGAATCCAATCATTGAGACTAGATGCCTATGCCTGAGCCTCGAAAGCATGTCAATCTCTGTTTCAAATTCTCTCAGGCCCTGTTCAGATTGTGGGTGGGCCCGCTTGATAGCCACAAGGATGCCATCATCAATCTCACCTTTGTAAACCTTGCCAAAACCCCCACTCCAATCACTAAACTATCATCAAAATTATTAGTTGCTGCCTTGATCTCTGTTAGTGTGAGCCGCCAACCAACTCTAGTGGAGGCCACAGGCCCAATTTGGTTATGAGTTCCCAACGATCCCTTGGCGTTAGAAGTGCTATTTAGAACAGACCCATGAAGGAATAATGGGCGCCAAACAGGAGAAATGCTTTTGGCATCACCTGGCTTACTTTGTCGACTTTTGCATAAGCAAAAGATGAACACGAATAGAGCTGAAATAATAGCTATACCTGCACCAATCCCTGCCCAAAGCATTAGACTCCTTGACGACTTCTTACCTCTTGTATGGCTATTTTGTTCTATGTGAACCAGATTTCCATTTTGACTGAGCTTGAAAATCTCCAGACCATTCAAGAAAGCATCAGTTTCTGATGCAACAACGCTCGTGTCAGGACCCATCTGTATCCAGAGAGTATTGGTTTTTGGTGAAACGACATCATAATAATCCTCATGATATGCTTTATTCATCCCTCCTGCTCGTACAAATACATCAAAGTGGTCTACTGCAGTCCGGTTGTTTATGTAGATTCTGAAAATCCTTTGGTTTGCCTTGTCAAATTCCAGCTCACAGAAATGCAACCTGATCAAGTAATCAAAGTCAGGATCCACTTCAAATTTCCACGACATGTTGAATCTTTTCTCCAAAACTTGTGTGTTAGACATGGCTCTTGCCGTTTCATACACCAGAAGAGGAGCCATCAAGGTATCATTAGCAGAAGCATAGGTAACGTTCGATTTATTCTTGATTTCTATCCCAGCATCAGCCATCAGCATGTATCCAGAATCCACTCCCCACATTCTCTGAAGATCATCCTCGGTTGGTTTAATCTCAGAACCACGATGTTCAGCCTATACATAGTTTCGAACCCATATTTGCTGAAATTCAGATAACTGTTTGCACCATTTCCACCTACTTTGTTTACCAATCCCGCAAACAGGTTATCTAGAACAAGGACAATTTCTATGGCACTCACAAACCCAAATGATCCTTTACTCGGAGTAAACTCAATCAGAAAAATATTTGTGTCAACTCTAAGATGGTACTCTTTGATCAACACATTCGAACTTGAATTACTCTGTGAACTCTTCAAGTGTGAGCTCTTGACTGAAATCTCCCCTGGAACACTGAATTCGGAGAGTAGCTTGAGACCATTTGCTTCAACGGCAAAGAAAGATTGATTTACATCATAGTCCTGAAAGGAGAGAAGAGGAAAATGCAGCCTCAAGAAATAATTCCCCGGGACTACTTCAACCGTGTAATTCAGTGTGTCACTGAATATCCGGGCGGTTTTATAGAGCGGGGCATAGATTGAATCTCCATTAAATGTGGAACTGGAGGCCTCAATTCCAGAACTTACAGTCAAATTGGTATGAGGCTCCAAATCACCAACCCATTTCCTACCATCCACATTCACACTTCCATTTGCGCCACAATTTATCAGAAAAGACTTTGCCTCAGCTTCTCCAATTTCAACAAGAACAGAGATTACCACCAGATAAAGCAGGCCCAGAATCTTCTTCATTTACAACTTCCTCGAGAAACTAGGGTTTGGTTGGTTTCTTTTTCTTTTTCCCCCTAAACACCAGTTCAAAATGCAATTACTAGAAGGAGGACCCAAGTATACAAGGATGAAAACCCTAATCTTGAACCAAATTGACCGCAATCCCCAATCAAACAAATCAACAGAAGTATCCCAACAACAAACTCAAATAAAGAGTTCTTTTTCTGGAACTGACATCAGCTTAAAGTTACCTTCTTCTTCAAATTGGTCTGGCGCCTGATCCCTCCAATCGTACTCCCAAACGCAATCAACACTTGATAACAATCACAATCTTTCAGATCCTGCCCAAGAACCACCACCAGAAACACGGGCAAAATGCAAAACAACGAAGCAAGATAGTGCACAAATTTCTTCGGACCAGTGGGATTTTGAAGGCCCCGATAGAAAACCCAGAAAGAACGGTGGATTCCGGAGCTGGGTATTTCTATGAATACTGGAAGAAGATGAGCTTGTGGGAAAGGGAGGAATTTCCAATTTCCAAACTCATGTCATGTAGTTTGTTTCTCGAGAAAGGAGCTAACGATCTGACACATCCGCATCGTGTAATTTATTATTGTTTCACAGGATTAGGTGTCCAGCGTCCACTCTTTGATTGAATATATATATACGTATACACATATATATAGTTTTTCAAAGTTTGGGGAGTTTAATAAAATTTTAAAATTATAATAAAATATTACTCAAAAGTGTAGGGATGGAGCTCCATGAATTGGGAGGTGGGGCACATGCATGCATGTATGAGTCGTTTTATAGGGTAAAATAATTTTAAATGAGGACAAAATAATAAAATTATCCCTGTCTATTTTGTAAATTTATAAAATGGGCCGTTGCCTTATTCTTTTATCTTCATTTTCATAGTTGCTACCTTTGCCTCATTGCAGTGCTTCACTGTCATGTCGTCGTCATCTAATTTCACTTCCATCGCCCCATTGTCATTGTAGTTTTGTCTTATCGATCGTTATTATAACGATCAATAAGACTATAGCAGCATGATAGTAAGACACAACAAAAAAGCGATGAGCACTGAGTTATTTTACAAATTTACAAAGTTGGGGGATTCGAGGTGCACATCACCAGGGCGGTCTATCTCTCAAGACTTTTCCTGCATGTACACACCCTGTGCACACTTCAATTATTCTGCCGCCATTCCATAATTGCCCCTCTTGTCTTATCATCAATTTGCCTTTACAAACGCTGTACCTCAATCCCCATCTGCCCTTTCCGTACTGGGAGTACCCTCCAAACTTGGCTCACCAAAATACATGTCAAATTTAGATTCCTCCTAATCCTAATCCCAATCCCATCACTTTCTTCTGTGACTCTCGGCATGGGCACAAAATGAGGTGTACCAGTCAGTCAGTCAGTGCCTTTACAGTATAATTATGATACCACCCCAGACGGTGGGAAATTTTACCTATACTATGATATTTAAATATATCATTATTTTTATTTCTTTCTCTATATAATTCAATATTAATAGCAGCAAGCCGTCTGTTACTATTATTCTTTCATATTTGCCCCTATATTATAATTCATGATGTCACCTAATTAATTGATTGGGCCGGGTTTGTTAGATAAGTAATCATTAATTCTTGTTGGCCAATTAATGGACAGGAGATGATGGCTCATTCATGAATCACTTACTGTAGCTATATATAGCTAAGTGTTATATTATAAATAATTTTTATAAATTATTGTGGTAATTAATAAGATTGTAAATGTTTTTGTGCCATAATTTCCTTCCTCTTGTAATAAGATTGTCACGGGATAATATGGTAATTAATAAAAACAAACATATATTCTAAAAAGTGACTGTGTTTAAAAGAGAGAGAGGGATGATTTAATTTAATTTAATTATATGGACAATGAAGAATTTTAATGTTGTTGTAGTGGGTGTCTTAAAGAAAAATAAGAAAATTATTAAGTTCATATGACAATTTTGATTAACAAACAATGATTAAATAAAAATTAAAATTAGAAAACTAAATTTATTTTCTACAACTTGACATACGTACCGTGTCTTTAGCTACTAAAAAATTACCAATATTAGGATTAATTGTCACCTTTTTTTTTTTTTTTAATTATTTGGGTGTTTGTTTGCTAGAGCATGAGGCTTGAGCTTATTATATAATCAGTTATGATTATGATTAAAAATGGTTAATTTATGTGGACTTCATTTGCTCAAAAAATACAACAATTGCGACAGTACGTACTAGTGGATGCTTGCCAAAGTTAGGCCATTAGTTTGGCATTAAGCACTTGTGCCTATGATGCTTGGGCGCACAAATGGCTTGTTTAAGAAATTGGGGATAGTGCCCATGATTTTGCAAAATTTGACACAATTATACTGAAACCCATAATGGCCTAATTTGGTTTAATTAATGGAGAAGGAAATTAGGTGACAGTAGTGGTGGATAGCTAGAATACAACATAAATAATTGCACCAATCCAATGCGACAGCATGAGAAATTCAAGGGTTTTTGTCACCCTTACTTTATAATTATATAAATTATAGTATAGTTTATTATGGATAGCTTTATAACAATAGGTTAGAACTGAAGGCAGATTCCAGACAAAACCCTAGACACAAGCTGCAGGATCTTGTCTTCTTCTAGTATGGTATAATATAACCTGTACAAATATATAATTGGGTCTTTTTCTCTTGAATTAAATCAATAATAATTCAGTATAATTACCAACAAGCTAGGTATCTTTACTTAAAATAATTTTATTTTATTATTTTATTTGAATATAAGACTAATTATGCGGAGGAGACGTAGAACTTAGACAAAATAAGAGTGCAGTGTAATCAAAGTGGGGTTGATAGATTAGAGATGTGGCCATGCAACTGCATTATTTTGATGTGATCGTTTACCAACTAAGCCTTTTAAAGTCCCTTTGTTTGGACTATGGACATAATGGACTCTCTTCTCCTTTTCTTTTCTGTGAAAATGATGTATCATGTTGTTGATGGGAACCTTTTATTTACATATAATTGAAATATTCAAATATTATATTATCTAATTTAATTGAGTTTCATATTTAGATGAGTAAATGAAATTAAGATTGTTTAATTTAATTTAAGAGAGAAAAATATACTAATGTGTCCAAATAAAAACTTTTAATTTCTTGATAATAAAAACTAGCAGTCATTACACATGATAACAGTTGGTAGTTTAGCAGTCTGAGAACTTTTTTGTGTTCCTTAGACTTGAATTCACATCTTAAATTCATTGTACTTATAGTATGACCTAGGCTGATAGTGATAATTAAAATGAACAATGAATGCAGATAGTATATTATTAAGGTTGTTCTCAACGTTGATGATTTCCCTTTGTTAAGCCAAAATTTTACCAAAACGACGAAAGAAACTACTCCAATGTAGCTCGCCATCTAAATAGTGAAGTCCAAAATCCTTGTCATTTTTAACAATTAATTATCGTTGTCCACCACAACTCTTGTCATCTCTTTCCAGAAGGTCATCATTGCAGCCATTGCCATCACCATTGTCAGTGTAATTGCAATTGTCACCTTTGAAGCACGAAGCTTTGTTAGAAAAGCCGAACACGATGAAGCACATTGTAATTGATTTGTCATTGAATTTGAAAATAGCTATTGAATCAGGCGATCAAACATGACAAAAAATAATAGACTCATAGTCGAAGAAGACGAAAAGTCACAATGAAAGAGGAGACGAACATATTTGGTGGAGATGATTAGTCACGACAAAACTCATGGAATGGCAACTTCCTCTTTTTTAAAGTATTGCTTTGTATTCCTATAAAAATAAAATCTCAATTTCACTTGATGGTTGTTTTTTCTAGTTGATCTCGGAGGAGCTGGTTTTTTTTGTTTTTTTTATTTCTGCAATTGCTTTGTGTTTTTTTTTTTTTTATTATTTGTAGTGCTTGATCTATCTTTGATGGAATTTGTTTTTTTGCTTGAGAACTGCTCTTTGTTGTGAAATTTGTATTTTTTTTTTATTTGCTTTCGTTGTAATTTGCGTTGTCTTTCCATAATTAGGAGATATCGCAAGTATTGCATGTATTAGGTTTTAGCCTCTTTTTTTTTTTTGGCCTCGGATGGAATATTTCGTTAGTTTTGTATTTTTTTGTCTTTCTCTTGTTCCATTAATATCTTAGTTGAAGTAAAATTTTTCCTTTTGCTTCAAAGAATTTGATTAAATGCTTTTGTAATTTAGTTTTATGTTATTGAAGATAAATATGATTTCATTTCTACATTTAAAATTTAGATTCTTACTCATTTCTCACGTGTTGATGCAATTTACGCAATCTGACCAATTGCCTTTTTATTGTCATGGAAGAGGATAATAATGAATGTTATTACATAAATTTGTTCAACGATGACCATAATATTTAAAATGAGTATGCAAATGTAACGACCACTTCATGCTAACCTAATTCATCATAAGCTAGCACTCAAAAAAAGATATGAACGAAAAATTTTAAATTTATTATTGTGACCACTAGAATACAGTCGTCAGAATATGATTATTGAAATATAATTTTTAATATATTAAAATTTTAAATTTATTATTATATAATTAATTTTAAAAAATTGTTAAATAATTTTATTTAAAAAATAGTAAATTGATTTTAAAAATATATTAAAATATAATGCAGTAATACTTATTATTAAATTATAAAATAAATATTAAATTTTTATAGTAATAAAAATTAGAAATAAGGCAACAAAAATTAGAATTAAAGTTTAGTAATTAATAAATAAAAAACGGAATCAAAGTAGAATAGGACGTGGTTTGAGTAAGCATAATTTTTTAAGTATAAAAAATAAATAATAAATTATTTATAATATAATAAATAATAAAATAAAAAATATAGTTGTCCAAAGAAATCTTATTATAGAGATGAGGTGAGATGAGATAATATATCTGTATGATGAGTTAAGAGAACAAAGAATAAAGGAGTAAAATTCATTTTCTCACTTCATTTTATTTTTTAGGATTAAAAGGTGAAATTTTTCATCCCGAAAGCTCCCGCAGTTAAGTCCCAAAATTTCTGTAAGGGGTTAAATCGCGGAATCCAATTATGAAATTTGAACACGAGATTATTCACTGACTATATAATAGCTAAATTCATGATTCTTTGAGACCAATACATATATGATTTCAACAGCTAAGTTATTATCATGGGAGCCACTCCACTCTACTCCATTGCTTGCCATGGATGCTGCCGAGTGTCAAGTGTCACATAATCTAATCCACTTGCAATTCAATATGGATAGATAGAGGCCCATTTATTTGGTTAGTTAAAGCGACGGATGAATAGAAAGTTAGGAACGTGGATGGGATTTTGACTACATTAATTGCCGTAGGTTCAATTCCCTGTTGCGTAGCTGCTCCTATAATGGAAGGCAGCCCTTGTGCACGCATTAAGAGATTCCAGACAAGCTCCATCCTTACCCTGCACATTCAAATATGAGTTTTATATTATTTTATTTTATTATCATCAATTAATATTTATTTAAAAATATAAATTAAATTATACCCTCTTCTTTAAAGTGGACTTTTTATTAATTCTTTAAATTTAAAGCAAAATAAAAGAATACAAAAATATAAGCAGATTTTATAATATTTAAACTAAAATATATAGTTGCATTATGTCTCTTCTCTTGAAGTATTTATTATCAAAAAATGAGATATAATTACTATTATCAGAGTATCTAAGATAGATTAATTAGTAGATGGACTGCATATTCATTGACTATTATGAAAACAAATAAGGAAAGAAAAAGATTGACAAATAGAGTTGAGGGAAGGTTAGTTTCTTGTAAGGTTGCCAATATGACTCTGTAAATTGGGTCGCACTAGAAGATCAAAGCATATATCAAACCTCCCTATCTTACAAGCTTAATTAATTTTTGGACCCTACTACATATATGGACGAGATGTATAACCTCAATGATTAACTCGAATTTTATCCGATAATGAATTCAATCAGACTTTATAAATTAGATTTCATCATCAATCATCGGGTTTCATCTTAAAACCTGACTAAGTTTGCTTCATGAAGCCCAATTGGAGCTTCATTCAGCGGCGACCATAAAAAATTAAGTAAGGACATTTTTGAATTTGGGCGCATTCGATCATTCTTTTGATAATCAAATTGTTTGTGTAAGTAACATTTTTTTTTAATTTTTCTTGCACCGGCAGTATAAACTCTATACTCAAATCTCTTGTGTTGACATAAAAAAATATATAGTCAATATTGTATCAATGCTTATATATAAAGGATTATATATATATATATTAACTGAATATTAGAAAAAACAGAGATTTACCAACATTTAATTTCTAATATGGGTGTTTTAATTCGTCTAGATCAGATCGAAATAAAAATGACACAAAATTTGAACTAAAGACCAAATCAAATAAGGGCAAAACAAAACCGAATCAAACTAATTAGGTCTGAGTCTAGGATAATCCTATTACCATGTTGCATTGTTTACTAGCTATTGTTTTTTGTAAGTAGTGTTTATTAAAATTAGTAAGATAAGACTTTATCAAGATAATTTATCTGTAAAATTCAAAATAATTATCTGAAAGGGGAAGAGATAAATTTATTTTAAAAATTTAAAATAATAAGTCATGTGACTTTTTTTCAAAAAATTTAACAAATATAATAAAAAATACTTTTGTTTGAAATATTTTTCATATTTTATATTTTTTAGTCTATAATTTAATTAACAAATATTATCTTATTATATACTAGAAAAAAAAATAAAAGATAGCATGAAATTGTCAAAATATACATATATATATTTTGTAAATAAGATATATTAACAGAAAAACTAAAAAGAGTCTACAACCACCAGAGGGGCAAAGCCCCAATAAAGCAAAATCTACAAAAAAAAAAAAAATAAAAAAATCGAGGCACAAAACCAAACAAAAAAAATATAGGGAAGGGACATAGATGAAAACAAAGCATCACGCCGACTCCTTAATCATTGCGCCAACTGCAACATCCACTTGATTGGCCTTTAGCTCTAGCAAGGGCATTTTTCTTCTTCCGCTAATGCTTAAACTGGGACTTGGACTTCACTGGGACGAGCTCTGAACTCGAAATCTCAAATCTATCATCGAAAGAATCATCTTCTGTCTCATTTTGATCCCTCCGACCCCTGTGTTCAACATCCATAGGCTTCTCGTCCACCATGACCTGACACCCCTGGGACTTGGACTTGCATGTTTGTTTTGTAATAAATAGATTTATTTTAACATATTGATTAGTAAGATTTAATGTTTTGTAGGTATTGATATATATTTGTGTGGAGAAATTTTGACACATATTTTGAAAATTATAATTATTAAGTTGTGATCTCAAAGCATTGATCAGTGATCGATTAGACATTTTATAACCTCGTATCATTGTTGAGTGATGCATGCCGAATGCACCAAATAATAAAAATTATTCTATCTATAATTAATAGTAATGATAAGTAAAGTTTGATTCTCATAGAGTAATCAATTAAATTTAATATCACAATATATCAATAAAAATAAAAGAAAATGCGAGGGGGGTTAATGATATAAATTAATTGATAAAAGAATAATTTAAAAGAAACATAATTGAGTAACAAAATTTAATTGGAGACAATATCAATTTAAATAAAATTACTCACGGTTACAAATTGATTAGTGATTTCTACTAGATATATTTTTCTATAGTCAAATATTTAATCAAAGAGTATCAACATGCGAGACAAATTTTACTTTCTTTGATTTAATTAACCTGGACCTAACATTCAAATTAATCATTATCAATAAATCAATTGGTATTAAGTGATTCTCATGAATTTACCAATATCATTACGAGCTAAGGAGAAGTTAAAGATGAATAATAATCTACAAGTATTAGATTATTTAATTTATTCTATGTTTCTCTTAAGTAGAGATGGCAAAATGGGCCCGGCCTGGGACCGGGCTAGGGCCAGCATTTTGCTGGCCCATTTAAGGCTGGGCCGATTTGGCCCGGCTTGCTTGGCCCGCTAATCGGCCACAAACCCCCTCTCAGCCTCGCCTCTCGCCCGCGCCCCTCGCTCTCGCCCTCGCTCGCCCTCTGTCTCGCCCTCGCCCGCACCCCTCGCTTTTGCCCTTGCTAGCCGTCGCCGTCGCCCTCGTCTCGCCGTCGTCCACGCCCCTTGCTCTTGCCCTCACTCGCCGCCCTCGCCCCTCAGTCGCCCTCGCTCCTCGCTCTCAGTCTCGCCCCTCGCCCTTTCTCGCTCACGCCGCCTGCCTCTGGGCTAAAAATGGTATAAAAAAAAGAAAAAAAAAAATTGGGCGGGCCCGGGCTAGGGCTAGCAATCTGCTGGCCCGTTTTTAAGAGGGCCGATTTGGCCCGGCCCACTTGGCCGCGGGCCACTTGGTGGCGGGCCGGGTTGACCCGGCCCGGCCCATTTGCCATCTCTACTCTTAAGTAAGCAACAGAAATTAAGATTATGATTGTTTTGCTTAATTGTTACTTCAACTGAATATCATAACAATTATGGATTATGAATTCAGTTTAGCTGTAGACCACACAATTTAATTATTTAATAAACCTTTTTAATCAATTAAATCATACAATCATTAATCATGAAATACAAATAAACACATATATTTGATTAAAAAAAATAAAATTAAAAACAGAATCTCACAAATTTACCAATCATTTTTAAATTTCTTGAATCAACTAAAAAATTTAACCAAATATAATGAAACAAAAAAATACAGAAATGTAACATATTAGACTACGTTATCTCTACTGCCTTTCAGTTCTCTAAAATAATAAAAATACATTTATTTTGTCATTTTTAAAAATACATTTTTGAAAACAAGAAACATTTTTGTAAAGAAAACCCAAAATAAAAAATATTATTTCACTTATTTTTAGTCAAAACAATTTTTAAATTCAAAACATAGAAAACACAATCCATTTTTCATGTTTTGAGTCTAAAAAAGAAAAAAAAATTCTTAAATTTTAAAAATAAAATTATATATTTATTTAAAATTTTAAAAATATAATATATCTATATTATAATTAAAAATATAGAATAACATATAAAATATTATTAAGTATATTATACATATTACATATAATAATATTTAATATAAATTATTACTCACATGTAATTTGTTATTTTATTTTAATAGTAAAATTTTATTAAAAAGAGTTAATTTTATTATTTAACAATTAAATTTATTAAATAAAATATCATAATTTTTTTAAAAAATTTAAAGTAAATGTATTTTTTAATTTTTTGTTTTAAGAAATAATTATTTAAAATGATAAAAAATATATATTTTTACTTTTTAAAAATTAGATTATCAAAATAAAAAATAAAAAATAAATTAAAAACTTAAAATTAAAAATTAAAAAGCCCTATCTTCCTATCCTTTGGTCCACGTTGCTGTGCGTCTCCGTCTCTCGCCGCTGTGCTGCGTCTTCTTCTGTTAATTCCGTCTCAAGCCCTCTTAATTCCCCTCCTTACAATATATATATATATATATATATACCATGCACCAAGCGCCTGCCCTATTCCTCCATTTATTATGCAAGCGGCGCTTCCTGGGCCTTCAGTTTCTTGCTTCAATTAGCCTTTAATTTTCACTTTATATTATAATATATAAGTGGGCCTCCAATATCTCTATGGGCATCTCCAAGTCCGGTGCGCCTCCAAGCATATATTATATATTATAAATCAATTCCAATTTTAATTTGATTTTCACGGCTTCTTCTTTATAATTGCTTTTCTTTGCTTGAATATATATTATAATATTATTATATATATAAAACAAACATGCTCATTAATTTTTTTTTAATTTAATAATAAGCAGGTCACATCCTTTAGTCTTCAAATTTCATTTTGCAATTGTAGCTTCTAAATCATTTTAAATTGTGTCAATTAATTTCCTTTACCTTTCTTACAAAAAGATATTTAATATATATAATTTATATAAATATATTTTTTAAGTAAAAGAAATAGTACAAAGAAAATTAAATAAAAAATGTATAACGATAAGGACAGTTTTTTATTTTTATTTTTAAACATAATTTATTAAACTTTGCCATTGTTGTCTTATATATATAAAAAATATCAGAAATGAGCATTATAAAATATAAAATATATTAAATAGAATAAATATAAGAAGAATAAAAATATAAAATTATGAATTTATATCACTATTCTTCTTTTTTATAATGCGACAAAAATCAAGAATAACAAAAAAAAAATTATTTAATTATCATCCCACGTGTAGATGTAGGAACAAAAATACTCCCAAACAATTTATAATTTATTTATCTACCATTTCTCATTTGTTTTAAAGGTTGATTATAAGAGGATAAGCTGTATATAATATTTAAATTTGAGGATAAGTTTATAAAATTTTAAGATAAAATATAACCCATTTAAAACTAAGATAAACTAAATACTTAAGTTGGATAAAATATCCATTCCCTCCGTACTAAATAATAATAATTAATTTTAAAAAATAAGGAGGAGCCGAAAGATTAATTTGCCCCTGCATAAACATTTGAGCAACTGATGGGTTTGACATTTTCATATAAGGATAAAGGAGTCTTTTTCAAATTTTGACCCCTTTTATTATTATTATTATTGTAATTATTAAACTATTTGTTTTAAAATAACAATTAACATTTAGCCATTATATATTAATGCAAATCTGAGGAAAGTCAAAATAGAGGATTTTGGGTTGGACTCATGATTTCCGCAAAATCAATTTGGCAAAAATATTGTATCATTATTCTTAAATTTTTTGATTTAGATTAACATCAAACGATAACTCGACGGTAGCGCCGATCAAGGCGCCGCCACGAACCACCGTCCACGCAACACCGGGCAGTCTCCACGCCAAAACAAACTTTTGATTCGCGCGAAGTGTATTCCGCCCCCCCAAAATCTCTCTGCTCTATCCCCACGATTATCATTTTTTATCAACTGTAGAGAGGGAAAACGAACCGCAGAGAGAGAGAGAGAGAGAGAGAGAGAGAGAGAGACGAAGCGTCTTGGGGGGTTTCCTGTTCTTGAAGCGATGGCGAGCAAGTACAAGAATGGCGAGATTTGGGGATTCGAGAAGGAAGGCTTGGCTAATGGTGGCTCTGAGCTCGACGATGATAAAGGCAGTGTGATTTTGGGTCTGGACGGCGGCGCCACCTCCACCGTCTGCGTGTGCCTCCCACTCCTCCGCGCTGTGCCGGACGCCGATCTCCCTCTTCCGATTCTCGCTCGCTCCGTCGCCGGTTGCTCCAACCACAACAGTGTTGGGGGTAACTGTTTTTTTATGTGCAAGTCAAATTGGTCAAGCACACACGCACGTATATATATGTATTTTTAGTATATTTCTTGTTGCCGTACGTTTCATTGATTAGAATCAGTGTTTCGGTCTCCAATCAGATGGGTTTCTGACAGGCCATGGCTTCACTTGGACTTGAATTGTGAATTGGTTTTGGTTGTATCCATTGCATTTTCTATCATGGTTTGAATGGATTTAAGCATACATCGTGTCTTCCAATTCTAACTTTTTGGTTTACTTTTTCCCCCTATAATACATTTGATTTATCAGAGACCACCATTGCTTGAAGCAATGACAATGGTTCACAAAAACTTGCAAAGTGAATTCATGTGGTAACTACTCCGTGCAATGATAAAGTCCTGTATTTGACAAGTCCTCTTGCCATTTCAAATTAATAGGATCCACCTCTAGGTATTGGTCTTCACTCTTCATACATGATAGACAAAACTCTTTAAAAGATATTTGCATTAATCTAACTTCTTGTTTTTTTGTCACCTCTGCTTTACCCACATAGATGATAAATTCAGAACAAAAAGCGCATCCCTAGTGCACGAGGTTTGCCCCATGATAAATACAAAATAATGACAAAGATTGCATATTGGCCGTGAAGTCCTCTTCCTTTGGTCCTGCCACTTATTATGTCTATTTTTAACCATGCTCATTCAAAGACAATATATATACACTGCATGAAATTCATACATGTATATACACATATATAAGTTTCAGATGATACTTCAATGGAAAATTTCATCCTAAAACACCCTTCTTCATTTCAATCTTGTGTTTGCCTCTATCTAGTTAACGAAAAGGCCTATGTCTTTAGCAAGCAATATCAATATGACGCAGCGTGTAGCGCGAGTGTAAAGAAAATACACAAAAATAAACGCTTGAAAGAACAAACTTCAATGGCCGAAGCTTGGCCTTCAAGAAGACGTAAAAACAAGACTGTTTTACTAAGAAAACCCAAATAGGTTACTTAAATTTGTATTGAGAAAAACTTGATTACAAACTCTAGATCTTAGGCATATTTATAGTATTTGGCTAGTCCAAATTCATTTAATATTTGTAAACAAAATCTAACTAAAATCCTAATAGAAATAAATTTTAAGTAAAAGTCAACTAGAATCCTAATAAAAATAAAACCCTAATCAAACATAAAGTAGAATTCTAAATCAAGTAGAAACATGAAGTAGAATCCTAAATCAAGTAGAATTCTAAAACTTAAGAAGTATTAAAATATTGTTCCGGTGTGGTCAGGTCGGCTTTGGGCCGGGTCTTGATTGGTGACCGCATCATTCACCTCCACATGAGAAGAATTTATCCTCGAATTATGATCTGGGTATGACAACTCAACATCCGGCAAATACAAAGAAAGATCAGCAACATTGAATGTTTTGGAAATACCTATATGATTAGGCAAATTCACAATATAAGTATTATCATCGATCTTCTTTGTAATCTTGTAAGGATCATACTTCTTTGGTTTGAACTTGTTCTGCTGTCCTGCTGGAATCTGTTCTTTCTTCAAGAATATCATGACTTCATCTCCAATCTCAAATACCTTGCGCTTCTTATGCTTGTTAGCTGCTACTTTGTACTTCTTATTCGCCTTGTGCAACTTTTGCTTGACATCTTCTTGAACTGCTTGAACGTGCTCGACTAAGTCACTAGCTGCAACACTGAAACATGGTACCTTTGGCAATTTTACCAAATCTAATGCATGATTAGGAACTTTCATGTATACAATGGAAAATGGTGATCTTCATGTTGAGCTATGCATGGCGTTGTTGTATGCAAATTCTGCTTGAGCGATCATTGTCTTGGCTTATCTTTGCAAACACTGCGAATCAGATTTTTCAAGGTACGATTCACCACCTTCGTCTGTCCATCAATCTGGGGATGTGTTGTGTTGCTGAAATTCAAAGATGAATCGAACATCCTCCACAAGGTAATCCAGAAGTGACTCAAGAACCTTGTATCATGATCCGAAGTAATAGTTTTAGGGACTCCATGTAGTTGAACAATCTCCTTGAAAAATAGTTTGGTTGTAGCTATTGCATCTGTCGTCTTCTTGCATGGAAGAAAGTGCGCCATTTTGGAAAATCTGTCAACCACTACAAAAACAGAATTCATACCTCGTTGGGTTCGCGACAGACCCAACACGAAGTCCATAGACAAATCTTCCCAAATAGCATTGGGAACAGGCAATGACATGTAGAGACCGGCGTTAGAAGATTGCCCTTTAGCTGTTTGACATATATAACATCTCGCCAAAATAATAGAAACATCTCTCCTTGCTCTTGGCCAATAATACCTTCCCATAACAGCTTCAATAGTCTTGTGTCTGCCAAGATGCCCTGCTAAGCCATCACCATGCAAATCCCGAATAATTTTCTCACGAAGGGATGTGCAAGGGATGCACAATTGATTTCCCTTCATGAGAAACCCATCATGCACATAGAAATCTCCTGACGGTTGTTGAGACATGCATTGTTTCCACACGTGTTTGAAATCATCGTCTGTAGCATATAATTCTTTCAAGCACTCAAACCCAACAATCTCAACACTAAGGGTCTTGATCAAATCCACACGCTTACTTAAAGCATCCGCCACTCGATTATGCTGTCCTGACTTATGCACAATTTTATATGGAAATTTATCAATAAAAGAAGACCATCTAGCATGCATATCACTCCTCAATTGCCTTTGGCTACTCAAGTACTTAAGAGCTTGGTGATCCGTGTAAAGAACAAATTCTTTGCCAATCAAGTAATGTTCCCATGTTTTAAGAGCCCTCACCACTACATAAAACTTCTTATCATAAGTAGACCAACTTTTTTCTGGCTTCGCACAACTTCTCACTGAAAAATGCAATTTGTCTCTTCTCTTGGGACAACACAACTTCTATACCCACTCCACTCGCATCACATTCAACTTCAAACTACTTGTCAAAGCTTGGCAAAACTAAGACAAGAGCGGTACATAACTTCTCTTTTATCAAGGTGAAACTTTGCTCTTATTCTTCATCCCAATGGAGCTTTCCTTTCTTTAAACACTCAGTAATTGGAGTCACAATACTACTAAAGTGTTTGATAAATCGCCTATAGAAAGTTGCTAACCCATGGAAACTCCGCACATCATTGACATTTTTAGGGGTTGGCCACTCTCTAATAGCTCACACTTTTTCCTCATCTACCTTTATGCCCTCTTTGCTTATAACAAAGCCCAAGAACAACAAGCTCTCACTCATAAAAGTGCACTTCTTCAAATTAGCATAAAGTTTGTTTTCCCTCAACACTCTCAACACATCCCGAATATGCCCCTCATGCTCATTAATAGACTTACTGTATATCAAAATATCATCAAAATACACCACAACGGATTTACCAATGAAAGGGCATAATACTTGATTCATTAGTCTCATGAATGTGCTTGGTGCATTGGTTAGTCCAAAGGGCATGACTAACCACTCAAACAACCCATCTCTTGTCTTGAAAGCTGTCTTCTACTCATCTCCAGGTCGAATTTTGATTTGATGATAACCACTTTTGAGATCAATTTTGGTAAAAGTCACAGCCCTATCAAGTTGATCAAGCATATCGTTGAGCCTAAGAATTGGAAATTTGTACCCAATAGTAATTTTGTTGATGGCTCTACTGTCAACAAACATTCTCCAACTCCCATATTTCTTTGGTGTCAATAATGCTAGCACTGCACATGGACTCATGCTAGTCTAAATGTGCCATTTTCTCAACAATTCCTCTACCTGCCCACGCAAAATCTCATTCTCCCTAGGACTCATCCTGTAGTGTGGTAGGTTAGGCAAGCTAGCACCAGGAACCAAGTCAATATGGTGTTGAATATCCCTCATAGGAGGTAGCTCATTAGGCAACTCCTCAGGAACCACATCATGAAATTCGTCCAACAATCCATGCACCTCCACTGGAATTTGATTCACCTTTAATGGCTCACTCACTCTCTCTCAAGTGAACCTCTTGAGTTTCCTTACACTCTCTCACAAACTCAATGTGCTTATGTGTAATGGTAAGAAATTTCGCCCCTCCACTTTAAAAGCTTTGGTTTGGTTCTTTTCTACTATGGGTAACAAAGTATAACGCACACATTTTTTCTCAGGCTGATATGTGTTCTTTCTATCCGAGTGCTTAACATCCACATTAAATTGCTAAGACCTCCCAAATAAAATATGGCAAGCATCCATATCAACAATATCACAATAGATTTCGTCGGAGTACTTACCAATAGAGAAAGGCATCCTGCAGCGTTCATCCACATGTATGCCACCAACTTCTTTGATCCATCAAATCATGTAAGGGCTTGGATGTTTTTCAGGAGTTAACTGTATCTTCGCCACCACATCTCTTCCTATGATGTTCTCCTCACTTCCATTATCAATAATAAACTCAAAAATTTTTCCTTTCACTGTACACCTCATGCAAAAAAGCCTATGCCGTTGAGTAGTATCTTCATTCTTTTAAGATAGCATTAACTTCCTCACTACACAAGTATACTCCCCATGTCCATAATCTTCTTCGTCATCCACCTTATCAGGCCCGCAATATACTTCCTCTTCAGCAACATCTTCCTCCTCCCTTTCTACAATGTTAACTGTTTTCCTCCTTGGGCAATCACTAGATCGATGCCAAACCTCATTACACTTGAAACATTTAAAAAAATTAGGCTTTGCATAAGGATTAGGGGATTTTGGAAGATTAGAAGTAGTACCTCGAATGTTTCCCCCCATTGTAGCCTTATTAGGGTTGACTATATGGGGTAGATTGGAGGGTTGCGCTCCCTAAACCGACTTGCCTTTATCAAAAGCTGCTTGTTTATTTTCATTCCCACTATATCGATGATAGTTGTCATTACGAGCTCTCTCACTTAACATTAACTCAGCCTTTAAAGCTAAGTTCCTTGCTTCTTGCACACTCAGAATCATCTGAACCCAATTTTATCATGAATAATAGGCTTCAATCCATTCAAGTAATGAGTTGCTTGTTGATTATCACTTTCTGACAATTGGTTTCTCTCCGCCAATTGCAAAAACTCAGAGGTATATTCGTTCACACTCTTCATTCCTTGTGCACATATTTGATAAGCTTCAAACGTATATTGTTCATAGTCAGGGGGTAAAAACCTACCTCTTAACAGCTGCTTCATTCGTCTCCATGTCTAAACTGGTTGTCGGCCTTCCCTCAATCTCGTCTCTCTCAATTTCTTCCAGCAAATAGATGCACCGTCCTTCAATCTGTAAGCCTAACTTTACTTGTCGTTCATCTAGGACCTCCATGTATTCGAAAAAAACGGCCAACCTTTGTGATCCAATCCAGAAATCCCTTAATATCAAGATCTCCACTAAAGGTAGGAATATCAACTTTTAGTTTATACTCATCGTTGCCCCAATGGTTGTGTTAATGCGCATTCCTCCTAACCCCTCTACCACCAGGGTTAGCTATTGTTCGACCAAAATCATCATCTTCATCGCTATCTTTAATCACTGGTCTTCTAGGATTACCAAGGACATGATTAATGTGTGATCTTCCCGCTCTGGCTTGATTCATCCCATTATTTAGGTTCCTGCCATTATCAACTCATAGTAAGGTGCCCAATTGGTTGCTGATTTGCTCCAATCGCTACTGGATGGTACGAGTTACTTTCTGTTGTTTTTCGATTGCTCTCCAAACCGTGGACAACACCTGATCATCGTCACGAGGCTGGTTGTTACTGTTACCTTCAAGATTGGCCATTTGATTGGTTGATTAACCATTTTGATACCACCTGACGCAGCGTGTAGCGCGAGTGTGAAGAAAGCACACCAAAATAAACTCTTGAAAGAACAAACTTCAATGGCCAAACCTTGGCTTTCAAGAAGGCGCAAAAACAAGACTGTTTTGCTAAGAAAACCCAAATAGGTTACTTAAATTTGTATTGAGAAAAAGTTGATTACAAACTCTAGATTCTAGGCATATTTATAGTATTTGGCTAATCCAAATCCATCTAATATTTGTAAATAAAATCCAATTAAAATCCTAATAGAAATAAATTCTAAGTAAAAGTCAACTAGAATCCTAATAAAAATAAAACCCTAATCAAACATGAAGTAAAATCCTAAATCAAGTAGAAACATGAAGTAGAATATTAAATCAAGTAGAATTTTAAAACTTAAGAAGTATTAAAATATTGTTCCGGCATGGTTGGGTCGGCTTTGGGCCGGGTCTTGATCGGTGACCGCATCACAATATGGCAAGTTGTATGAATTACGGTCACTTCTTGTCAACTTCTTTCTTTTTTGGTCCTATGTGGTCAGAATTGTTGACTCATCATTCTTTGAATATTTCTAGTTCCTTAGGAATTTGTGGGTTTATGAATGTCTTTAGTTTTAAATAAAAGAAATGTAAAAGCAGATATTAATTATGAATATCATGTAGAAAAAACATCATATGCATACAAAATGTAAAGGACCTCAAAATATGTGTCACCTCCTGAAAGGAGTTTTAGAATGACCTTATTGTGCATACTTTTCTTCTTTTTTCTCACAATTTTTTTTTCTCACATTTGAAAGTTATGATGGTAGCAAGGGCAACATTCTTTATCATGTAATAAAAGAATGATCTCAGTCAGCTTCTATACAAGTCATGCAGTGGAACTCTCATTGTTTCTCAGCTTATTGTTTATGTAATTAATTGCTTTTATGGAAGCATGCAGCTAATGGGACTTTGCTTTTCCCTCCTATACTAGGTGATAGAATTAAACTCTTGAGCTCCCTTCACACGCCCCCTACCCCACCCCACCTGCAAACACTCGTCCACTTCGGCCAATCCCTAGGAAATCGACTCTTGGTACTTCATGTAAGGACATTGAATTATGATTATTGAATCCATACATATGTGGACACCTTTACCTTGACATAGGAAATATGAAACCTGAATGTATTGAAAAAGAAAAAAGTTTTCATTTCATCACTCAAAAAGGTGTAATTTTAGCTTGACCTCAAGAAGGATAAAACCTTTGTTTTTTTCACCTTATCTTGTTCTATTCTCCTTTTCTCCCTTGTGGTGCTTTATTATCATTCCCTTCTTTTTCCCCCCTCTTGTTGGGGCCTGTGTTATTCTCCTAGAAATTTGAACTCCTTATTTGAGTATCAGAAAAAGCTGGACTTTGTAGTCATCATGTATTTGAAATTGGCTTTGCATTGGACCGTGTGTCTCATAATGGAAACAGTATAGACGCGAACATCATGTTGGGAGATAGAATGAGACACATGCTACTATGAAGGGTCCTACATTTTGTTTAGGACGTGAGTTATAAATATTAAGCATAATAAAATTATATTACCAATTTATTTTTAGAATTGCAGTACTAGAAAATATATTTATCATTTTAATGATTATAATACACATGCTACTATGCTAGTACAACTCTCCTATCAAACAGTCTTTCCAACTATTCACTTTCCAAATGTAAAACTGTCCTGATCTGCCTACTATGTATTTAGTTTATTATCTTTTAAGCAGCTGGTCCATAAGAGAGAAGAAACTTGTGGCATGTACATGGAAAATGTACAACTGTAGTCACACTTTATGAAGTTGGATCCTAAAAGTTTTCCTTGTTGGACCTTGTCTGCTTGCAGCACCTTACATTTGCATTGGAACCTGGGTGCAGTTGTACGTGGTCAAGGGTTATTGAATTGAGTCAATTAGACAAACTTGCATATTGCTGAAACTAAGAGACTGAGACTAAGGCCTGTGAGTTGAGCTGACTATGCAAGAGTAACTTTGCATAATTGACTTTTTTCTGCCACAAGTATCCATCAAAGTTCATATACTAAAATTTTTGCATGCTTCAGGGTGTGTTTTAGGGTTGCAAATGAGTGCTATTTATAAGCTAATCAATGTTTGACTTGATAAAAGCTCGTTCGAATTCATTCGTTAAGATAAATGTACTAAGTTTGAGCCTTTGAGTAAATGAGCTGAGTAAAACTTGACTCATTAAAGCTCATTAATAGGATCGATTAGTAGCTTGTGAACATACTCGATTAAAGGCTCGTGTATATGCTCAATTTGAAACTTGCGAATAAGCTTGTGAACAGGCTCATTTATAAATATATCAATAAATTTATTTATAATTTTGTAAACGTATTATTTAACATAAAATTATCAAACTTTAAATTTATTTTCTAATAGAGATGGTTTCGTCACTAAGCTAAAATTCCTTCCTTCTTCGTTTTCTCGAATCTTAGCCCTCTCCCTCACTGTTGACACAGTCAGTTGCCTTCGTCTCCACCACCTCCATTGACTCCGCCATCCTTCTTTGTCGCTGCCATCACTTTCATTGTCTCCACCATCCGCCGGCATTGCCACATTTGCCATCCACCATTGTTGTTGCTGTTGCTACCTCTACCATTCACCACCGTGCCATTGATGGTCCCTTTTCTTTTTTGCAGGTATATTTTCTCGAGTTTGAGCTTGGCTTACCAGAAGGTTCTCCTGAGCTCACTTGAGCTTGGCTTACTAGAAGCTTGTTGAGAGCTCAGCTTAGCTTGCCAAAAGCTAAACAAGCTACTTGTGAGCTAAGCTTGAGCCGAGCTCGAGCTCGACCTATGTAAATTGAGCTTGAGCTCGAACATAATTTTAAGCTCAATTCAAGCTCGAGTTCAATGTTTTTCTGCTCGGCTTAGCTCGATTGCATCCCTGGTGTGTTTATCCTGCTTGCAAGAATGTCAAACTTAGTCATAAAATAAAGGGTAAATTATATGAAACCCCCCTGTACTTAGGGTCATGTGCAACTTACCCCCCTATGATTTTGGTTGTACCAAAAAACCCCCTTGCACTTTCAAAATGTTACAATCAATCACAATTTGTTGTTATTTTACATAATTATATATAATAATCTACATACAAAATATATAATTCTACATACATAATTCTAATATATCAAAAAAAAAAAATTGCATTAATTAACCAATAAATTGCACAAAATTATGTAAAATAACAACAAATTATGACTGATTGCAACATTTTGAAAGTGCAAGGGATTTTTTTGATGCAATCGAAAGCACAGGGGGTAAGTTGCACATGACCCTAAGTGCAGGGGGGTTTCATATAATTTACCCTAAAATAAATTTTCTATATGATTATTTGTTGTGGATGTAGGAGAATTTCAGTCAGGTTCTTAGTTAATGCAATCCAAGATTTACATTTTTGGACATATCTAAGAAGTAAGAAATGTTTTGACATTTTTTTAGGATTACCCTCCCAAGATGCACTAGTCCAACATAGATACAGCTCTTTACTAGAAGTGTTTGTGCCGATTAAGTTATGTCTGTATGTCCTTTTTTTGGTTGTTGATATATCTTTTTGTATTAATTCTTTGTTTTCTGAACTTACTTTGCTTACTGATTTTATTCTGTCAGTGTCATAGATAAAAAGCCGCTTCAATAGCATAACTTTAACAGAACAAAACTTTGGAATAAGGTAAACCGAAATGATCTAATCAAGTTTGTATGAATGTTGCAACTACTAACTATTTTTTTTTTTTTAAATAAAGTTTTGTCTCCTTCAAACTGATTAGTCAGCTAATTATTTAATTAGATAACTTACCTGATTTTTCTTTTATTTTCAATTTCTTTTATGAAAATAAATAACTGTTCTCATCTCATTGCTTCAGATTTGCCTGCTTGTATGACTTTTTTACTATGAAATATATTTCCTTACAATTTGAGTTTAGAAGTTTTTAAGTCAGAAAACAACTGTAATGATGTTTAATCTTCTAAGCACACTTCATATTTACAGAAGCTGCAGCCAGGGATACATTAGAACAGGTTATTGCAGAAACCCTTCTAAAATCTGGTTCAAAGCGATCTGCTGTTCGAGCTGTTTGTTTAGGTGTATCTGGTGTTAACCATCCAAAGGACCAGGAAAGGATATTAAAGTGGCTAAGGTTTGTTACGTGGAAGTTGTGCCATGGTATTGTCTGCATATCATTTGTGCATATTTTGATTTAGGTGCTTGTTGCATAATGGTTCTGAACTTTCTAAACTGAATTAGTTGCAGTTCAGAGTGCAAAGACTTTATCTTATGGATGAGATTAAGACCTAACTGACTCTTGCCTATTCTTGCAGTTCTCAACTTTAACACCCAATGTCTGTTCTAGGTTGTTTGTTGACTAGTAGTTGTGTAAATACTAAATATTGATTTATTTTTCTGGATTTTTGACATTGACATTTCAAACCCTCCTTAGCTATTAAAAATGCATTTAATAAAACAAGTTATATAATTAGCAAATTAAAAATAAAAAATAAAAAAACAAGTTCTAGAATTTGCTTTTGAGAACAAGATCCCATTACAGACATTCATCTCTCTTTGTCTCCCACTTTTTTATAGCTGTACTGATAAATTCAGGATATTAAATATTTGGCTAGAAAGTTTTATTCATGCAGATCAAAATGTCACAGGGTCTCACTATGGCCATGGATGTAGATGGCTGGAGGTCTAGAATTCATGTAGTTAAACCTGCTAGTGGGATTGATTGTTGTAGAGAAAAATGTCACAGAAGGTTGTGATGCGAGTAACAATAAACCATTATTCACAATTTGAGTTGTTTGAGTTAGCAAAGGAATCCATGCTGGAAAATGAACGACATTATAGAATCATTGTCTGATTAGTATGATGAAAGTGCAAATTTGATTTTGGCTACAAGGATTTTACACAAATGATGTTGATGTTTATGTGTGTGTTCTTTGTTGGCAGTTTGCATTTCCTACCACTCTGCATTGGTGGGACAAGCATTTGGAAATGAAATTTTTTGTCATGATGATTATGAATTTAGGGTGTCTTGTACATCTGTGTGTCATAACCCAATCCCACATTGGTAGTCTATGGGAGGTGTTGGGTTTATGAATTGATCCTATGAACACATAAGTCACCTATAGTTAACATTTTAAGCTAGCTATGGTGTTATAAGTGGTATCAGAGCCTAGGTTCCTAGAGCATGACATTGATTAGTTCCTTTAGATTGATTCCTATGATAAATGGAGCAACCTTTAGTAGGGTCAGGATTGTGGTCATAAACCTGGGCATTCACACAATCGATTACTAAGGGCATTTAGTTATTCTTTCTGATTGATCCAGATGGCCTTTCTCCTTTTTATTAAATCATATTTGGTATGCAGTAGAATGGCATATTGTATGGTCTTATTAAAGGTACGATGAGTTCTAAGAGACATGCGGCTGCTAGGAGAACCACGATGAGACCTTGCACACATCCAACAACAGGTAGGAGAGCAGAAATTGTGCCTCCTAGGGACAAGGCAGTACCACCTCCTAAAGCCCAAACAATTATCATGGCTGAGTTCATGGAGGGAATGCAAGGCTGGGCCATAAATGCCCTAGCTTTATGAATGAATGAACAACAACGACAAGGGGGTCAACCTCATAAGGAGTTGCCTTCCATAGAGTAGGAATTGATTGAGCGTCCTCATTATAGGAGAGCGAAGGAGTAGAGGTAACCCTGTTAGAATTCTTGAAGCTCAACCCCCTTACTGTTCTAGGTTCAGATGTGCCTGAGGACCCTGAATGGTTTTTGGATGGGCAGAGAGGGTTTGCAGAGCTTTGGACTGTTCTAGCAGTGGGTTAGTGGAGTTGGCCAGTTTTAGATTTGAAGATATTGCTCATATGTAGTACAAATGTTTGCTAAGGGGAAGACTAGACAAATCATGTCCATTGACTTGGGAGTTCACTTTCATGGGATACTTTATAATAGAAAGCATGTGATATGGATGATCAAGGGAGCATAAGACTCTGGGGTAAACCCCCCTAAAATGACCATGTTTTCGTTTCACCTACCTATTGGGGTATGCCATCACTTGGTAAAGCATTGAACAAATGAGGATGAAGAGGTCCATGATGGGGTTGGTATACCTTTTATTAAGAGTTGTGGAATCACAGCCATTTGACACATGTTGCAGCAGAGGATTGTACTCGAATGTTGGAATAGCAGAAGATGGAGAATTGGGCAACCTGAGAACATAAGCAAGTTAGGATGTAGAAGTCACAGGAGGATTAGGTGGTGTGTTAAGGCTTGCGCCTTATTTGTAATTATTTCCCAAAAATAGGGATTTTTTAAGGTAATATTAATGATAAGGGTAAATTGCCCTTCGACCTCCTATAATTTTGGCCACTGACATGGAGATCCCTTGTGATTTAAAATATGGAGATCCCTATGGTTTATTTTTTTGCTCAGACACCCCTCCATTTCAAACAGTGTGAAATAAACTCAAGTTAAGTTAAATTAAATTAAATTAAAATTTAACTAAAATAAAAAAAATGCTGGTTGGGTTCTGAGAACCCATTGGGGACGACCACGACAAGACTTTTAGGGGCTTCATTAGCTCTTAAACAACCCCAAGAGTTCAACTTTTTCATTCTGTCCTTGACCATCTAAAAAATGTTAGAATTTATGCATGAGCTATAAAGGAGTTTAAATGCCTCAGGGGAGCTATGTTTCTGTTAGTCAAGTTTGGGTTTCGTGTGTGTGCGTGTGTGTGTGTGTGTGTGTGAGAGAGAGAGAGAGAGAGAGAGAGAGAGAGAGAGTTATATTCTTGACTTGAATTATTCTAAAATTTAAAACAGTGATAATTAAAAGAAACATGCACCTTATTTGGGCTGAAAAGATGATGTATAATATCTTGGTAGACTGAAACTAGTATTCTGAAATCTTGTTCATGGAATTCTTTCCTAGATATAGCTATACCTTTCCTGATGCAAATGCTTAAAATTTTTCAAATGATTGGCAGTTAGAATGGCAGTTTTTGGTGCCTTCAAGTTAAGATGTGTTTTCCATTATTGCAGCTTGACGAAACATATTATCTGATAGACTGGTACTGTAATCGCAATAATACATGATGGCATAGTATTTGTTGAAATATGCGAAGATAATATCTTAATCTATGACTAAGATAATGCTCACTTTTCCTATATTCTAGGAGGAGATAGAATCTCATCTACTCCTCTAAAAATTAGGAGATTTGTTTTATCCTTGTTGCTGTTTTTTTTGTTTGAATTTAAATTCCTAGTTTTTAGGATCTCTTGTTATTTAAACTCCTCGTGGAGTATCCAAGATTAATCAAGAAGTACGGTTTCTTTCAATCTTTCAATTCTTGTTTCATTCTCGCTGCTTTTTTGCTATTTTTATCATGGTATCAGAGCCTTCATTCTGCTCTTAGATCTCAGCCGAAGCCTTCATTGCACTCGTTTTTTTCTCTTCTTCAGTCAGCGTTTCACACATCTTGTGTTCATTCCGAGGCCTTTATTGCCTTCCCTTGATTCCTTAATCACCCAAGATGTCAGCAAGCTCGGATATTAATCCTGGTATTGCTACTGGAGAATCAGAACCGGATTCAGTCACCGATATACATGGAGGTGCGGTCAACTTCTCTGGAACCAGCGGTGGAGAGTTGTCCGGAATGCATATTTCCTATAGATTGGACGGTAGAAATTATCTCCAATAGGCGCAGTTCGTTCGAACCTTTCTCAAAGGGCGAGGAAAGCTAGGACACCTCACTGCCTCACCACCAAAGACCACTGATCCAGCCTTTCCGATTTGGGATATTGAAGATTCTCTTATCATGTCATGGCTGTGGAATGCCATGCAACCCGAGGTTAGTAAGAATTATATGTTCCTAGATTCGGCTAAAGCTATTTGGGACACCATTAAGCAAACGTATTCCAAGGTACAAGATGTATCGGTAATCTTTGATATCAAAACAAAGATTAATAGCACTCGACAAGCATCTTTAACAGTCACCGAGTATTTTAACAAGATGAATGGCCTTTGGTTAGAACTAGACCAATATCAGGAAATAAAGATGATATGCAGCGATGATGCAGCCACTCTTAGTCGGATTATTGAAAGAGATAGGATTGTTGAATTTCTTGCTGGGTTGAATGTTGAATTTGATCAAGTAAGGATTCAAATCCTTGGAAGGGAGAAGCTACCCTCCCTGAATGAGGTCTTCGCTGTGGTAAGAAGTGAAGAAAATCGAAGGGGAGTTATGCTCAGTGATGGAGGGACAGAAGGATCAGCTATGAGTGCCACAAAGAATTGGATATTAAAGGCTTTACAGATGCTGATTATGCAGGATCTATCAATGATAGAAGATCAACCACAGGATATTGTGTATTTCTAGGTGAGAATCTAGTGTCTTGGCGGAGTAAGAAACAGAGCATTGTGGCTAGATCAAGTGCAGAATCAGAATTTAGGGCTATGGCCCTTGAGATATGTGAATTGTTATGGCTAAAAATTATCCTAGAAGACTTGAAGATAAAAACACGAGGAGCAATTGAGTTGTCTTGTGATAACAAATCCGCTATAAGTATTGCTCATAACCTAGTTCAGCATGACAGGACAAAGCACATTGAAATAGACCGACACTTTATCAAAGAAAAATTGAATGCAGGAATAATCAATATTCCCCATGTTTCATCTGAGGAACAGGTAGCTGATATATTAACAAAAGGTTTGGCAGCAAAGAGGTTTGAGAATCTGATATGCAAGCTTGGGATGATAAATATTCATTCCCCAGCTTGAGGGGGAG
Organism: Diospyros lotus; assembly: GCF_014633365.1. NCBI lineage: Eukaryota > Viridiplantae > Streptophyta > Magnoliopsida > Ericales > Ebenaceae > Diospyros > Diospyros lotus. The sequence continues at coordinate 6,961,193 of NW_026267104.1, read as the reverse complement.
TGTTGAAATATTCGAAGATAATATCTTAATCTATGACTAAGATAATGCTCACTTTTCCTATATTCTAGGAGGAGATAGAATCTCATCTACTCCTCTAAAAATTAGGAGATTTGTTTTATCCTTGTTGCTGTTTTTTTTGTTTGAATTTAAATTCCTAGTTTTTAGGATCTCTTGTTATTTAAACTCCTCGTGGAGTATCCAAGATTAATCAAGAAGTACGGTTTCTTTCAATCTTTCAATTCTTGTTTCATTCTTGCTGCTTCTTTGCTATTTTTATCAGTATTTTAGTTTCCAATGCCATATTTTGGCACCCACAACTAGTTCTGAATTTCCCAATATGACTTTCTCAGGGACATATTCCCAAGCCATGTAAAGGTATTTGTTCATAATGATGCTGTAGCAGCTTTGGCAAGTGGGACGTTTGGTAAACTTCATGGCTGCGTTTTAATTGCCGGTACAGGTTGCATTTCTTATGGATTCGCTGAAGATGGGCGTGAAGCTCATGCTGCAGGTGCTGGACCTATCTTAGGTGATTGGGGCAGGTAATATGAAGTATTCCGTTCTGAGAATGTTCAACATCTAGATGTGTTTTCTTTGTTTGTTTGGTGTTCTTTTCATTTAGTTGGAAATAGTCAAGGTGCAGTCTATTATTTTCTTTTGGCTGCTTCTGAGTGAGGTTTGCCAGAACTAGACTTACCTTCCTAGCAAGGCAAGCCTAGCTAGAAAAAATTGTCGTCTTCTTTTTTCTATATTGTTTTGTTGTTCTTTGTTTGGCAAGGTAATGTGACTATCCTGTTGATTACCTTGAGCAAATGAGTCTTGAATGTAATTACCGTACAAAATGGAAGAATGTTGTTAGTAGCTTTAAATGCACATGTAGGCAGTTATTGACGAACTTATGAACAATAACTGAATTTTATGCATGTAGTGGCTATGGAATTGCTGCACAGGCATTGACAGCAGTGATGAGGGCTCATGATGGTCGGGGTCCCCAAACAACACTTACTGAAAGCATTTTACAGAAGCTTGGTCTCCATTCTCCAGATGAACTTATTGGGTATCTCTCTCCTAAACTGTATAACTATCTGTATATTTAGACAAACCTCATAACTTTTTGATTGCTGCATGTACATCATATCTCTTTTGTTGTTACAAAACCTGAAGATCTGAAGACATCTTAATCTTGCTTCAGTATTTGCACAGAAACTGGGAGACTGTAACAAATATGAAAGAGAAAATGCTACATTGATTGAAATCCTTTTATTTCAAAAGACCAAATGACGGAAAAAGTGACCTCATTCCCATTTTAATGTTATCTGAACTGAAGGCCAGTAGTTGATGGCTTCAGAAACATAATTCAGTGGCTTTGATTGGATATTTTTTTTCATTTTTTCATCTTATTGGAATTTAGGTGGACCTACGCAGATCCATCTTGGGCACGCATTGCAGCACTTGCCCCAGTAGTGGTATCCTGCGCCGAAGCAGGGGATCATATAGCAAATAAGATTTTAAATGATGCAGTCCAAGAATTGGCTCTATCTGTGAAAGCAGTTGTTGAAAGGCTTTGCCTAGCAGGAGCAGGTACAACTATTTTTTACGTTTTCAAATTTAACACACTTATCCTTTCATAGTTGGCCAAGACATGGCAACGTGAATATTGACTTGAAATTCAAATTTTGGTGATATCAGAAAATTTAGGAACTTTGCGGTGGCCATTATCTTTAGGTCATTTTGTATCGTCTATAGTATGCTATTTAAGATGAACACTTGCAAATATTTATGCGTATAGAGTATGAAAAATACCCCTACCTGATGCGGTATGTTTCACGAGATGTTGCCACTTCAGGTTGCATACTAATGTATGTTTAGTTTAACTGCAGATGGAACTGGCTCTTTTCCAATTGTGATGGTTGGTGGTGTTCTCGAAGCTAACAAGAATCGGGATATAGGGAAAGAAGTTATTGACTGTATCCAGAAGACTTACCCCAAAGCTTGTCCAATTAAACCAAAGGTACCATTCTTTTTACCCTTTTTCGTATCCCTATTCACTGATCATCGCTCTCCCTTAAATTTGCCATTCTGGCTCTCCATTGTCTCATTCTATACTCTTTGCACAGCAAAAGCTGTAATCCTAAGTCCAACCTGTATTTTTCTATACATGCATTTAATCGATGTATATGCATGTGTTACACTTTTTGTTGGGTTCTATCAATTTTTGAACTGTCCAGATTTAGTAAATCTTATTTTCATACCCTCTGTTCTTCTTCTTCTTCCTTCAAATATTATTTTCTTAATGCTCTTTTTGATTCTTCAGGTGGAGCCTGCAGTCGGGGCGGCTCTTCTCAGTTGGCATGTTTTGATGAAAGAATAAGAAGGAAACAGAGCAGTAGAGGATCTGGAATGTGTTTAGAAGCATCCTAATGTGTAAATTCAACATAAACTAAACATATGTGCAGACAGATGATTCTAGCCCATTAATTAAAGCTTGGACCCATCTTTCTATGGATGTAACAGAGTTTGGACAAGTGCCGATTGTTGTGCTGAATAATAATAATAATAATTAAAGTTTGCTTTGTTGCTCCAAATTTTATTTTCTTCAGTTGTTCTTCGGTTTTCCTGAATTATATGCCTTTTTGTTGTCTTTAATCCGTATCATATCACAATTCATAAAAACACCAATAGTGCTAATTAACTAAAAGTTTGTGTCTTGTCAAAAGGACCGATCTCAAGCCAACACCGATGAGGCCTATTATCATGTCACGATTCATAACTACAAGAATCTCTATAGTCAATAACAATAAGATCAATGGATAAAAATCATGCCTAATTTGGTAAAGAACCTCTACTAGAATGTTGCAAGAAGCAATGAAAGTATGTATCTAATTAGGGGAAAAATAATAGGATGAACTTAAATAAAAGAACAAACCAAATAAAATGTCAAATAAAGTAAAAATTAAAAAGCACAGACAAAATAAAGAGAATGAAATTAAACCGAGAAATCCATGTCATAATGCTTGCAAGCGAAGTCAATCACAATGCTTCTTTTCATAATGAGGACACTTCAACCCAACACCAATCAAAAACCGAAGCTAACACCTAGAAAATAAATAACACATTACAAAAATATAGTGGCATATTCAATGTGCCTTCATAATCACTGTTAATATAATTAAAATAAAAAATATATATCTACATAAACAACAAATAATAGAATAATATCCGATCTTAAAATAAAAAAGACAAATGAAACATCTTTGTCATTATAATCATTAGACTTTGTTCCACGAGATTGGCTATAAATTTGAGTTCTCTAATTTTTTTCTAAATTTTATTTTGAAAAATTCAAGGATTTTTTGTAGTCAATTGCAATGTTTTGCCGGAATAACACTTTAAGTCAACATGGACAACTCAAAAAAAGAAACCAACATATTGAGTTAAATAGTGCAATTTCGGTACTAATAAGGATAAATAAGGAAAAGAATAAATCGACAGATATACAAAATAAAAATTAAATAAATATTAAATTTTAGGATATGTAGTATCTGATTATTTTTGAATAAAATTCTTAAGTGACAACTTGATAAAATTAATATTCTAACAACACAAACTAGATACAAGTGCAATTCCTTTGAAAGATCAAAGCATTACATCAATTACTAACAAAAGACAAACACACCCTAAGTAGAGACAAAACCATAAAAAAAAATAAAAAAATATGCAAATGAAAGAAAACTTGGAATCTGACATCCATCATAATTCAAAATGTCAGCCTTTATAGTCAAACAATGCTTTGCCATAAGAATGAATGGAGTCTGCATCCATGAGGAAAATTGAGGACATAACAAGACAGCATTTCAATTACAGTAAGAATTTAAAGGTAAATAACATGAGATAACAATGTTTCAAGCATCCAGGGTTGTGCCTCCCATCCAACAAAAGTACCTTTTCTGTCATGGATGGTGCGACAAAGAAGAGGACAATACTGGCCATTGGCCAAGATTTATAAATGATGAGGTTGGTGTGTTGCAAAATATATAAATTGGCCAACAACATTCAAAAAGCTATGAAACCTAATTTGGATTTTAAGCAAGGCAGGGAGTAGCAGGATAAGTGAAACATAAGGAGGAGAATTTTTCAAAATAATAAGCTAAAGGGGGCATCCTTAGGGGGTGAGTCCAGCTCTTGCTTTGTAAAAAGTTGTTCCATATCTTGATCGTATTACACTCATTTCACAAGGGAAAAACCCTTCCATTCAAAGTATTAAGTTTAAAAGTTTATTTTTTTTTTATAATTTACTTAAAAATAAATAACATAATAACAAACATTCATTCTAAGTAATCTTCACAGACATAGTGCAGAGATAAACGATGAGGTGATTAGTAAAGGGTATCGAAAGTTCGAATCCTTGTGGAGGCAGAGATTTTTTGCGGATCCTATTGCCCTTCTGGGGTCCCAGCCATGTGACGTAAAGGGGGGTCCATAGGGAGGGGAGTCATTTCCTTGAATGTCTATTATGAGTGTGTATAGATTATGATTGCATTTTGCCGAATTAACATGGGGTCCATCAAAGAGAAAAGTCACTCGTCCCTGAAAACTAATTAGGCATAAACCCCGAATTTTATTCAGGTCTAATCCTTTCTTCTTCTTTTTTTAATGTTGCTTTACTATCCAATTGAAGTGACTTTGTTCCTATATTATGTGCGATTAAGTAATAGAATAAAACGAAATAAAAATATTATATTTTTAGATAAAGTATATTTGTTATATATTATTTTAAATTTAAATAATTTTTATTAATTAATAATAAATTTACCTTATCCTCTCATACATTAGTAAAAACCAAAAAAGAGCCTTCTTTGAATTACACTTTTCAACTTCTTAATATGTTTTTAAACAAACTTTAATTGCTTTCGTTATATTCAGTTTTATTTGTTCTTTAATTTAATTCAAGTAAGAAAACTTTTCAATAAAATTAAAAGCTCCATTTCTAAGTTTATAAAATTTATAAACATTGTAATTCGTTATTTTCTTTACCAAAAAAGGTGTATTTAATAAAATAAAACACCACATGCTTTAAGTTCAACCACAATATGATTTTAATAATATGGTTATCAGAGTAAACTATCAGCTATATTTAAACAATACTAAAATTGATTAATTTTCAAATGTATCACCAAAATTGACAGCCATTTGTGCAACTGTTCACTGAGAATGCCCCTTCAGTTGCGGTTTTTGATGTAAATACTTAACAGTAGCGAACATGAATGAATCCAAAGAAAAATGACAATAATATAAGGGCACATCAAGCAAATAGGCATGTGAAATGTACCCCATGCTATTTACTATAGTAACAACATTTACATTTATATCTATGTAAAAGTGGAGTAAGAAAGGGCTGTAGAAGTGAAATAAACACTGATACTATCCTGTGGGGAGCTGCTGCATTGCTAATAAGCTTTGAACAAAAATACAAGAAATTCTATACAATGTGCCAAAAAGCAAGCTACGGCAAGGGACCTCTGCCAAGCTTTTCCAAGTAATTTGAACACCCCCCCCCCCAATTTTCTTCTAGAGCATAGGGTCCACCGGACTTTTAACACCGACTCATACCATCAGTCTGTAAAGATGGACAGGAGACTTGCAGGAAAGCTGGGCTGGATGTTCAAAAAAGTTAGAATATAGCTAGTGACTAAAAACAACAACAACAACATATTCAGCCTTTATCCCACTATGTGGCGTCGGCTACATGACTGGCAAAGAAAAAATTGACAGTCAGATAAAGCTTTGTTTTTTTAAGCTTTAATACAGGTAGAAACAAACAAAAATTGTTATGGTGCAGTCACTAAAAACATTCTCAGAAATATGATCTTTATGCATTATTCTGGGTATAACTGTTGTTGCACTGTATAACAGTGGCATTGACAACGTGTTAATTCCCATTAAACTGCATCGTAACAGCAACATTACCTTGTCAAATAGCTGATCCCTTTTGACAAGCTTCTCCACTTAATTCTCTTTTGACAAGCTTCAGGATCTCAATAATCTGCTACAATCAAGGGAAAGGCTAATTCATAATAGTTCTAACAACTTGGAATTATATGACAAGCCAGCATCGCATTTTTTGGAAAGGAAAATACTCCTTCCAGATGCAAAATGTAGCAGCACCAGAAAGCATGTGCATGGGATGTTGAGACATGCCCGTGTGGTCAATCACAGGAAAGTTAAGGTCTATAATTAAAAATGAAAAACCTGAAGACTAATAGTAAGGCATATAGTGAATTAAGAACTTGAAAAATGCACCATTAGCCAATTGTAGGAATAATGAGGTATAAGGTCAAACGATGAAGATACATATGCTTTATTTTTCATTCTGCAGTGACCACATATGATCATGGACGGAATTGCACCAGGGAACCAAAACCATGTTGATGGATATTCATTCTGTTTCAAAGATCTCAAATGACTGGAAACTTGTTTATGCGCCTAAGTAGGTAAATGGTGCAGCACATGAGCTGTGGCTTAATGGGCTTTAAGAGCCTCAGTCACAGGTAATCTTGAGGTAGATGAGTTACCAAGGAGAGAGAGTCAATAAAAAGATCTCGACAGATCCTTGGATGGATAGAAAATTTTCCCCCCTTCTTTTCTGTTTGTTTGTGGTTAGGTTTATCTTCCTGGTTGAATTATGGATGTTTTGGCTTTAATGAAACTCATTAAGCATATATGAAAAAGTAAAAATAACATGGATATATAAATGTCTTGAATGGCATCATTAAACCTCTCAAGTGTTGAGTTACACTGTAAGGAATCTAGAAATCATTCCAATTATTTTCATGGTGAGACTGCCCAAGATGTCACAAACTGGGGTCATATCAACACATTGTGCAACAACTTATGTCACAAATTGGGGTCATATCAACACATTGTGCAACAACTTTGAGAGGCCTACAACTTTGGCCTGTTAGCACCAAAATAGCAAACAATTGGTAGTTTCAAGTGTTAATTCCCCAGATACCACAGTTGTGTTGGCATATACCTCACAAAGATTTAGGAAGGAAACAAAACTTACCTGTGCATGCCCCCCCCCAGCGTTTAACAATTTTTGAAAGCTAACCTCCAGGAGATTTTTGTTGTTACTTTTTGATTCACTTAAGTATCTAAAGTAAAATTATATGCAGGCTACTGTTGGTATTCATTATTTATTAAGCAAATAGAGGATCACCAAAAATATCGATATTGATAGATTTAAAATAAATAACTAATAACTGAGTTAGTTAGAGCCTGCAGCCCCTCTAAGTCACAAGTTTTGATTTTTGCCAGGTAAGATATGGTGTCCTCTTGTGATGAAACTTTAAAAAATCCCCAGAGGGGGTCTTCTGGTGGATGATATCTCTGGAGACTGCTTAGTAACACTCTTCCCTCGTAGGAGTAGGCTAAAGGCTAGCCTAATCATAGAATTAAAAAATAACTAAATATCTTAGTATAGCAATAAACTTTAGCAATCCCGTTTGTCAAAGAAAATAAAGACTAGAAAGAGATGTAATATCCATATATAAATGATGTAATTATATAAATGAATTCTCTCACTTGTTGATCTAGAATCACATGGAGGAACCTGGAAACAGTGCTAATTGTTTACATGATGCAACTGTCCACAATGTTGCAAGAAATATCTGAACATATCAACAAGTTGTCTACATAGCTTCGGCTTTTGCTCTCCCCGAAAAATACAAAAATTACAAGTCTTAATCGCACTAAGTGGGGTCTTCCACACAATGTTGCAAGACATCAAAATACAGAGGCAAGAAATAACATATAGCATGCTACAAGATATCAAAACTAATATCTTAGAAAGGTAGGATTTAACTAATGAAAGAGAGATACAACTTACCCCTGGATAATGTCGTAAAATTGGTGAGTAATGGTCAAGAGCTATATATATCTTCTCAAGAAGGCTTAAAAGTGTATCCACTTCATCACCCAAAAGATCAACCTGAATCCAAAAGGATAAATCCTAGTTAGAAAATATAACAGCTCATTTTGTTTCAATAACACCACGAATAAATTAAATAAAAATGATAAAAGCCAATATTGGCCCAAGATGTGACACTTGAGGGACGCAAAAAACATGTAGTTTCAGGCTCTGCTAGGTTGAGTTGAAGGGATGTTTTTTACTCTATATTTATTGCACATACAGCTCACAAACCAAAAAATTACATAGGCAATAGATCTTCATTTAATTTGATTAAAATTAAATCTACACTGCCAAACAAATTATCATTTCACAGTTAGAAATGAAGACTATTTATCTTACAAATAAAACAATTATGCTAACCTTTGGATTTTCCAAATATTAAACTATAATTGTACTAAGTTGATTGATTTGAAGGGCCCATTGATCTCAAATATAGGAAAAACCTACTAAAGTACTGCCTTGCTCAATATGATAATCAGATAAAAGTTAATTTTTAATACAGGAAATTTTCCTAAGCAGCCAAAATACCCAGATTACAACTCAAGAAAACTTCCTAATCCAACTCAAATAAATAAATGAATAAACTTTTACTCAAGATAGAAATTCTAAAATTGAGCTCTTCAAACCATAGATTAACAATTAGTCCTCATGATCGATAAACAGAAATTCCAAGACCTAGATATGTTGTAAAATGGACACAACAAATATAACCATCATAAATTATTAAATATAATGGCATTCTCTAGGTAGATTGGCATGAGCTTGGCTTTCCAAATAGCTGTCAAGGACAAAACTATTCAAGGATGAGGGAACCACCATAGTACTTGTTCTGCATCAATTTGCCCTTTGGACTCCTAACTAGACATAGTACTGCTACATCTATCTTGAATAAAAATAGAATGAATGGTAGCCATAACTTCTCCAGTTGAGCCGGCCTGCAATTTCTCAATAATAAAAGTTGGGAGTTTTGGCAACGTCAATTCCAGTTCAATGATCAAAAATCATTGGCACACTGGTCAGGGTATCTTACAAGCAGCAGCAGCATCAACTTCAAACGGCAAGGCATCAATACAATTTCCTATATGGCGGATGATTTATAAGACTGACAGACCATATTATGGTGCAACCTTGTATGGCTATTATTAATTATCTAATGCCAGTAAAATCGTGCAAAAATCTTACACAATCAAGATGTAAATTGTATGTAGAAAATATTTGAAAGAACTATATTCTTTGTTTTTTTTATTGCTAGGTCATTATTTGTTCTTTCAATATATTCCTATTCACTTCCCAAGTAGTCTCTTTTTCTAATTTCAGTAGAAATTCATGACAACAACAAATGTTTCAGCAGATAAGTTGAGCAAGTTTTACAACTTTTTCCATTGCTGAGTACTTAAAGGAACATCTGCACACACACACACAAGTACTAAACAATAAAAGAAAAAAGGCAGAGGGTTATGGTTCAAATCAATACATTCTATACCACACGAAGAAAATTCTTATTTTGTCAGGTATGGGTCAACTTGTTCATGTACTTCTGCCTCTGAACCTTAAAGTAACTTTTTCCAAAAGGTAGAAAACCCATGTATAGATTTCTTATAATGGAAAAAGGCAAAAAGAAATAAAATAAAAAAAATGGAAGAAGCAAAACAAGAACTTTAATAACTAAAAAATGTATTCTTCCCTGTCTCTATTTGTCACAACAATTAGATGCAGCCACCTTGAAAAGGACGCCCCGGGGGGGGGGGGGGGGAGATGCTCAAAAACATTACCAAACATCAAATGGTTCCCAATATGAGCTTTTAAAGACAGATCATTACCTCAGCTTCAGCCGTTCGAAGATCAGCACATCTCCTTTCAAGCTTTTGTTTGTACAATAATTTTGTTCTTTTAAGTGTGCTAGTTTTCTGGATAAGAGAAATCAATTGATGAGTAGATTCCTCCAACCTGTAAAGGATCATGCACAATATATTCAGTTCAATAATGTAGTACCTATAAGTTCTAATGAAAAATAACTGGTATTTGAATGTACCCACATTGTCCTGACCAACAAAATATAATAACCCAGGAACATTCAGGTATAAGAAGTTCTAATTGATTAGTACTTCCCATACCATAACTACCATAACTTGTAGGCAAGAACCAAATGCAGCCAATAAGTAATAGTCATCCTGATGTCTCTATTTAATTAATTATTAGTCTGAATAATAAGCCTTCCTAGGCTCAAAATTAACTGCTCTCAAATGTCAAATAAATGAAGCTTGGAATTTCACCCATGGTCCCACAGCAAGGAAACAGGGATGGGAAAACAGTATCCACAGACCTATATCAAGGCCAGGTTTTATATAATCAACAAACTAGAGGGCAATTGACCTCCAACATCAGAAGCCATAAAAAAGAATATGGAGGCATGGCTCATGTATACACAAACCACATAGAACAAAATTGACAAATTAAGCTCTAAAAAGAACAAAATGAGCAAATAAGTGAATAAATTAGAGGCAACTAATGATTGGGGGTCCATGAAAGTAACACACTTATCACACTCGCTAAAAATAAATATTTGATAGCTAAATGGAATGTCGGGAGGGGAAATAAAGTTTGAGTAGAAGACCAAATATGCCAATATAGTTATTTGGGAAACAAGGCAGATTTATTTGGAAACCAAAGAACATAAAAATCAAAAGGATAACCATAACCATAATTACCTCAAATTATTCTTCTTGAAGCCCTCAGCCACTCGACATTCAAAATCAGAAAGTGCCCTTGAAATTCCAAGAATAAGATCAACTGCTACCTTCATTTGCTTCTGCAGTTCATTTTCTTTCACTTCAAGCGATAAGATGGCATTTTGCTTCTCTTGGATAACAGCAAGAAGCTTATTTCTCTGTTCATCAGCTTCACTTACCTTATTTGCCATCAGTTCTAGCTTTTGATTACCTACTTCAATTTGTTCCATCACATCTGCCAACTGACGCTTAACTAAATCCAATTCCTCACTTTCCTTGGCTAACATTGCTTCCTGGCTACCAACATGGTCTTTTAAATTCTTTATTTCAACTTTATCTACTTCTATTTGTTTCACTGCATCTGACAACTCACCCTTTATCAAGTCCAATTCCTTGGTTTTTTCAAGTACTTTTAGTTCAAGGGAAACTCGATTATCATTTTCATGTAAATAATCAGTGCTCAAGTCACTGATTTGTGACTGAGCATCCTTGACAGAATCCCTGAAAATAACTGCACAGAGCCCTTCCTTGATTAAGAACTCGATATCAAAATCATCAATTTCCCGCTTGCTACAAACTTCAGTGCCTTCAACAGCTTCTTTATACAGGATTTCATAAACCTCTTGCATTACAATAGATTGCATTTCTAACTCTTCAGCATTGTGAATGACCTGGTAAGTCAACTCCCGGAGAACACATTTATATACCTCCTCAGAGACTGTAGCTTGTATCTTTCCATCCTCCACAGCAGATTCAAGATTTCCTATCAACTTCAGCAAGGCTGCCTCCTGCAAAGAATGTTGCAAGATCTTCTCAGTAGCATCAGAAAGCTGTGATGATGTACACTTCAACTCCTTCCTCTTATCTGAAAGTGAGTCCATGAGTTGGCGATTTTCTAAGAGGAGGCTGTTGAGTCTGTCCTTCAGGCTGTCAATAGTTTCACAATTGTTGCTCAATGTTGATAGTTTTTCATTTTCCACAAGGATGCCATCCAATTTTGAGATGACCTCTGGGATCTTCCTTCTCAATATATCCAAGTCTTTATCCTTCCGAAATGGTAAAGAAGACCCCTTTTCTTTTAAGAATTCTCGCTTAAGACTAAAACACTCCTCAATCATTTGTAACACCTTAGATTCATGGTTCCTCTTCATTGTTGTTATCATATTATTAAAATAATTCACAATCTCGTCTTTTGACAAGTGCTTCAACTGGGCTGCCTCCCAGTTCTCAGGCATACCATTTTTAGACTCCTCAAATATACCATTTCCCTCCCAAAGTGAGGTTGAAGATGAAACATGATTGCTCAAACCCTTGCGGATAAAATGATCCATATCGTGAGACCCTGTTTCAGGATGAGAAAGTGACTTTAAGATAACATCTAACTCCTTCTTCAAATTTGAAACCTCATTAATCCTTTCAACCAAGTTTGTGCTTTGGCTACTGCAGATAATAGCATTTTGATCCCATAATTTCCCTTCAAACTCTTCGTGAAGACTCCTAACTGAACTTTGCATTACCATTGCTTCAATCTCTCCCTGAAACTCCTGCTCTTGCCAACATTCATGGAGTGACATCTTGGTCAATTTAACCATATCATCAACCTGTGTGCACATGGTATCCAGTGTCATTTTCAGAGTATCAAGCGTTTTATCTACACCTACAAAACTTTCAGATGCCTTCTCTTGCAAAATTCCACCCAAACCCAGCAATTCTGAACCAGAATTAATCCTCCTCATAGAGCTACACCCCTTTATGCTATCAATCTCTTTCTTGAGACTCTTAATCAGCCCCTTGGCGGCATTTCTTAAGCTGCCCAAAGATACCCTCATCTTATCATGCTCCGCTAATGCATCAGAAAAGATACCATAGGACCCATTTTCCTCACTTCTCAGCTCATGATACACAACCAGCGACCCTGATGACTCACTTTTATCATCACCCACCTGGCAAGACCGCAACACTTCCTTCAGTTTCACCACCTCCAATTCCTTCACAGCAATTTTCTCTGCCGCCACTTGTTCAACTGCTTTCATCACCCCCTTCATCACAGAGTCACCAACCATCCTCGAAATTGTCAACCGAACATTAATATCATCCAAATAAGAATCCAAATCCTGAAGAAGGTCATCACCCAAGTTCTCACTCTCCATCACAACACCATTGACCGGTACCTTTAGTCCATTACTACTTGAACTGACACAACCACCACCAACATCTCTCACGCCAACCGTAACCTCCGGAACCTCCATCTTCGTGTAATCTATATATCCTACAGATCGTGGAATTGCAAAACCCAACACTTAACAAAGAATAAAACAAATCTCAATTTTGAAAATACCAGGCAGGCAGTTTAAGTGAACTGTTACTTCAAATACATAAAAAAGCAGTAACAGGAAGATATAGTCGAAGTTCAAAACTGAAACACGAGAACTTACAGGTGAAGCAAAAGGTGAATTACTCTCTCTCTCTCTCTCTCTCTCTCAGGGGGAGCAACGGCAATGAAAAATTAACGGTCAAAAAGGGCGTCAAAATCCGGAAAAGACCGTTAAAATTTCAGGCTTAACTATGCCAGAGAAGCGCTGCTGCAACACTCTCTCTCTCTGTCTCGCTTTCCGTTTGGGTTTGGGTTTTTTAGGGTTTTGTGAGACGACAGACGAAAGAGAGGAGTGGATTTGCGGCACTGAACAAGGTTCAACGAGCGGGAGGCTCGGAATGACCAATTACCTTACGTAAGCCGGTTATTTACGGAAATTGCCAGTCTCGACTTTTGGAGGCTTCATCGACCTGAAAGGGTAAAACTGTAATTTGGCACAGTAAGTATATAAAGTTTGTTCGTATTTGCTAAATAAGTAGGTAATGGTGTTTGTCGTTTTAAAATGTTTGTTTCAGCTCAGCCACGTCTCCCGTATACGTACGGAACGGACGCCTTTAATTTATTCAACCAAAAATAAATCGGATTTTATTAAAAAAAAATCATCAAAAATAAATAGTTAATAAATTTAAATCATTATTTTTCTACGTCTATTTTTATTTAAATCATTAAATCATATATGTATGTGTGTGTGTGTGTGTGAATAGAACTTGGTTTAAGTATATAATGTTTATGTTGACAGCATGACTATGATTTAAATCTTTGAGAAATGTTAAAAAAAATAGTTTTAATATCTTATATTAAGAGTAAAAATGATTTATCATTTGATGTCTAATTAATGTCACACTGAAGTTGAAGTGATTTACTTTTGTTATTAACATTCACCAGTCACCACCCTTCCTTCAGTTTGAAGTAGATTAACAGAAAACCTAAATATTTGAAAAATAAATAAATAAATAATATAAGCAAGAAGTACTAGTTTTAAACATGAAGCCATCAACACATTAATTACTTTTTTGTCTATGGGCAATCATGCTAATCATGATTAGCCTAACCTTTATTTATTTATTTATTTTTTGAATTAATCAAGCTAGCGACGACCCTATAATAAAAAAGAAAAAAAGCCAATAATGATAGGAGAGAGAAGCTCTTAATAATTTACTAACCAAAAAGCATTAACCCTGTAGTATAACTTTCCAAAAGTATATGTTACTTTTAACCTGTAAATGACACTAGTGGGTGCCCACTTTGCTTTCTTACGCTGGCAACAAAGACAAGCAGGGCAATATTAGACATTTTACTTCATTCTTCAAGGCCAAGGCACCATTGGTGGTGGTTTAGTAGACACGGAGGACCCAAAGCACCACTGGTTTCCTAAGGCCATAAGTTCAAATCTAAGGATCATTGTCCTTGCATGAGTGGTGATTGCGGCTGGCCTTATTGTTCTTTACCACAATCACACACATGTAAGAGATCTTCCCAGTTACTTGTTAAACGCTCGGTTGGGGTCCTATGTACCCAAGTACATCTATGGCTCATTTGAGTCTCCCTGGACTAGACAACGGTTAGGTGCTGCAAAAGCTCCGTCCTAGCAGGTTACACCAATGGTTGCCCCTGGTTATTCCTTTTTACGTGGCAACGAAATTCCATTATGAAAAGAAAGAAACTTTCTGCTAAAGGAACAAAGCATCACTAGCTTCTCCATGAAGTATAAATTATTGACCCAACTGGAAGCTAAGGCTTCATTACAAACACATGAATGTAACTAAGATGCTTAATAAACATTTCAACATTACAAAGATCAAACTATGAGAGACAACCTTGTAGGCTCAGAAGTTCTTCTGAATCTTCCCTTGTGCTCGATAATGTTGTTAGCAGAGACATGGCTGTTCTACTTAATTTGCTGAGAACTCTCCCGAAGCTCAAGCTGTGCAAGCCTCCAGCTTTCTGTCTCGAGCCCCAGTAGCCTAACACAGTGGTGATATGTGCATTCGACTCATAGCTAATGGATTAGAATGTAAATTTGGTTCTCGGTGAAAAGATAACTCATAATGATTAATTCTCTTTAAATGAACTGTTTTGAACCTGACTCAAACCAAATTATGGTGGCCCTTTTGCCAACAACATCGCTTTAGACTTTTGCTTCCAATGCTCAGCTTTGCCTTTCATGCTTTAGGGTCTCCTACCTGCAGTCCTATTCTGCCAGTTAGGTTATAGATAGCTAGGCAATATTTTCATACTAGAAATAACTTCCCTTTTAATTTCATCTCTTATCAACTTCCCAGTTGTTGTCAATGGAAACTGCTTCTTCCACATAACAAAACTTTTGGGTATTTTAAACCTGAAAATAAAAAATAAATTATGGAATGCATGGGGTGTAGCATTATGACACAACTTCAAAAGAGTAAATCTATATGAAGATATGGATGGAATGGATATCTGAAGCAAAACATGCCCTTGAAATATACTTCAAATAGAATAAATACCCAGTTAAATGCTTTTGCCGACAAAATTGCTGCAGACTCTCACTGCATAGTGTTTGGTTCTTGTTTTCAGTTGAGTGATCAGAACATGAATCAAGCCATTTCCAATTATCTCTTAACCGAACACAAGCTACAACCTTCTCTGCCAACCGAGTGTCTGGAATTCCAAGCACAACGACACCCAAAACTCCTGGATGTTGTGATAGGATAGCCTCCACCTGAGTCACCAAGCAACTAGAAAAGCTCAGAAAAGTTCAGAGCAAAGTAATCAATTTAAGCTAATGTGAACCTCCTCTAAGTGAAGTAATGGACTCCTGAAAGTCATGAAATTCGTTTAGGGGGCCTTGCAAGTAATGTAGAGAGATGAAAATGTTCTTCATTTTATTTATTTACTTATTTTTTGTTATTTCTATTTGATAACAACAGCACAGAAACCTACAATATTCTTGTATATACCTCTTCAGGATAGACATTTTCCCCACCACTCTTGATTCGACCCTTTACACGCCCAATTAGCCACACATTGCCATAGTCATCAATCTGGCCAATGTCACCAGTGTCGAGCCAACCCTCATCCCTGGTATTAGATGCCTTTATTGGAATTTGGCCCCAGTAGCCAAGCATTACATGGGGGCCCCTAGTTAATATCCTTCCAACACACGAAAAATCTTCTGTGCTGATCTTTAATTCAATATGGGGTGCAGGCTTGCCAACACAGGCAGCTCCTGGTTGATGAACCAAACCGCACTTCATATCTCCAGTTCTGTTGAAGGTGTGGTTTGATTTATCACTTTTGGGGTCATAGAGGGTCAAAAAGGTTAATGAAGAACATGCCTCTGTCATCCCTTCAGTTTTGAAGTAAAGCAAGGGACAAGAGAAAGTCAGGACACATAACATTGGCACTTTGAAGAAAAATTTATGAAGGAATCATAAGAGGAAGCTTTGAAGTAAAATGCTTTCATAAAACATTAACTAAGTAGATCCATGTTTGTTCAAACTCTAGCTGATCTTTGGCACAGAATCTCAAGCCCAGCCAGTTAGAAATAAAAGCTTAATCTGAACACCTTCACTGCAACTCTTATTTTGGTTTCAAAACAAAAGTAAGTAATAATGGAAGGGGGAAAAGATCTAGAAAAACTACTGAAGAAGAAGTAGAAATGAAGCAAAGTGGTATAATTATTATTAGGCAAATTCTTCACATTGCGTATGTGCTACGTGAAACCACTCAAATAGTTGTCACATATAAAGCTGAAGCTTACTAAAATTTTCATCATTTTGACATGTTAACAGTTGACTGGTCTGTTTGAATTAGTATTATACAAGAATTAATGCCTAGAATTGGAAAATGACCAAGAGAAAAATAAATCTTTCTTGTTTACAAGAAAACAAATTTCAGCACATAACCCTGTATGCATGAAGGAAAAGATCTGAGGGAAATTAATTTCTTAAATAAAATAATTATGGTAGCTTCTAAATGAGAATATATTGTTTGAAATTATTTTCTCAAAAAAGGCAGTGTATTCTCATTAATTTTCCTTTCCCACAAATCAAATTCAGCCTATAATTTTGTCAATTTCCTGATTTGTTACTTTATGAAGCAATCATTTGCCTTCTCGTGGATCCATCCACACTGTCATTAATTTTGGTGAAGTTTGCCTAACTATATGGCTGCTTCAGCTTGACACCTAATAATGAACCAGTTTGTCAACCTTGTAGACAACTTCACGGAACCTAGATTTGACTGAAGAATCTTGCTCGTTTGCTGACATGGTCAAGGTTACAAAACCAACAAACTGATTGCAGAAGTCCATTCACCTACTTCTTTAAAAATATTACAATATGATGTTTATATAAAAACTAGTTGCAGGATTAAGTTCTTCAGTCTCCTTTATCATTCTTCCCTCAAACATCTCATTTAGTGTCACAGGTAAAATCATAATTCTTGTTCAATTCAGAAGGTATTCTGCATCAAATCTCTCAGGTAAAAAGATGTTTCAAGCTTCAAGAGTACTCATTTTGAGATGGTGTGAACTTGAAGATACACTTGAATGAACAAACAAAATAGAGAGAAGCATACCATAAGCCGAAAGAAGCTTGGCTCTTGGAAAAAATACGGTGACCTCTTTGATCAGCTCAACTGAGAGACTGCCACCTCCATTCAATATCTTACTCACAGTTTCTTTCGCTTTCCACGAGTCCTTCACCCTGAAAAAGTTTCAAACCACAAAGGGAGATGAAGTTAATTTGGCACACTAAAACACTGACTAATGTTAATTCTGATTGTAAAACACTTGTCTATTTTCTTTAACTTGAAAGAGAAAATGATTGTAAAACATCATCTACTTTTCAATCTCTTTGTACCATGAATTCTAAAAAAATTACCTGATTAAGGAAATAATGTCAGCCATTATTGCAGGAACAGTGATAAGGGAAGTCACATGAAATCGTTCTATGGTTTCAACTGCTAATTTAGCATCAAACTTGGGTATCAAGATATGGCAACCTCCCACCATTAGCATGGCTATGGCTGAAGATATACCTCCAATGTGAAACAATGGAGCAGTATGCAGATACACCTGCAACAAACAACAATACAATTTAAGTTATCAGCCCTTAACTTCATATTAGTAACTGACTTGTCAGCTTCTTATAATCTTGCTATTTTCAGCCTGATTCAGGTTTGCCGCCAGAACTGTAGCCGTCCTGTGATTTAGTATGAGAAAAGGACAATCATGGATCATGAAGAAAGGAGTACATCATCCTCACTGTAACCAACGATGGAAACTTTTGCCAGGGATTGTACAATCAAAGCTGAATGGCTTACGGTAACTCCTTTTGGCCTTCCCGTGGTTCCTATGGCCAAAAGATAACCAATTTGATATTGCGATCAGCTCAAGTCAACAAATAATTAACAACTATAGTTCCTCAAAATATTCATATTTAGCATCTTGTATATCTTCATATATACCTGATGTGAAACATATTATAACAGCACCCTCAGGAGCCCAAATGTAATTGAATGATAGAGATCTTAAAGGCTTCTTAAGTGTTTGAGTCGTCAGTACTGCAATACAGAAGAACAGCCATATTGTGACGATCAATAAAAGAATTAGATTCTGATAATGCATATTATGTTCTACATTTCTCACACAATATTTAGAATCCAATGGATTTCATACAAAATGTTTTTCTGCTGTCATAGGAAGGGGAATTCATGAGAACATGCCATCTCAGAAAAGGTATACTGTCTCTCTGAAGGTCTGAATACCAGTAACTAGAGCATTCGTCGGTCACCAGCATTACTGGGCTCACAACCTTCATTGCAAATGTTGCCTCCTCCAAGCTCTGCAAGTTGAGATGTACTATTATTATCATGCAATACATGTACGAACCGACAACTAAAAAAGATGGCTGCATTTTAGGATATGCTGAAGCAAACTGTATTTTGTTTTCCTTTATTCATAACAATTGTCAAAATGACATTCACTGTCTGAAAGAATTATATCATGCAATAACAGCATCTTGATTACATTCACCCAGAAATCAAAGATATAGTCAATTGCTTTATATCCCTCCATAATATTTGGTACAGGATTCACTTTTTCTTTTTCCCTCAGTGTCAAGGATTAACTTTAATCAATCATGAGAGGTAACCCAACCTAGAATAGGGACTGAATTTAAAAAATATGGATTAAGCTTAGGTAAAACTCAATGTCCCTACTGGATAAAGCTACGTAATGCAATTAAACTACTTAGGAGACCACAACTTAAATGTTCAGTGTACTTGTTGGGTACATTTTTTAATTATTGGAAATTGTATTACCTCCTATGAAGACTAAGCCCAGTGTTTTAGCTGATCAGTGGGCTTATAAGGAGTAAGGGGTGATCAAATTACTTGTCTCATTGCAATTTCTGGCACTTGGCTAATGAATTTTGGCATGTGATAAATTTCAAAAACAAACAGCATGCTAAATAAAGAAAAGAAAATTATGTCTAGCTAAATAGATAAACCAAATATATATAAAATGAAAAGATTTTCAGAGAATTTACTGAATATACCCATCTGTAGTTGAGAGGAGCAGCTATGCCTCCAACAAATGCAACTGCCAGCAACCACTCCAAATACAAATCACTGCCCACAAAACCAAATATAATAAGCACATATCTGACACATATATCTGTGATATTACAATGTGAAAGCACTAGAACCATGTAAAAAACTTTGATATCCAGAAGAACCATAAAAGAACTGATTAATTCATTCCACTAATCACCATGCTACATGAATAACTATTATTTTTTTTTTCTTTTTCTTCTCTTCTACTCAATTGGAGAATAGATGAAAACTATTTTTTGTGTTTTGACAACATTAACGTTAATAATTTTTTAAAAGTTCAAATTTACCTATGACTTTATCACAGTCAATCGTTTAGTTGAAAGGGTCTGATGATCATTTGCTGATTAATATCCTTCTATTCCATCTTTTTGATTGCTCTCTTTTTCCATCCCTTTCCAGCCTTATTTACATTCCCTTCCAATCTTTTCCATTTCACTCATCTTCACCAAATGAGGAATTTTAGATAGGAATGTAATGTGTGAGACAGAGGAGGAACCTATTGAGCGCACAGAGGGCGACAACATCGCCCTTTCGGAGTCCGAGTTCGAGTAAACCACCGGCGAGGCCCAGGACTCCTTCCACGAACTGCTCGCCGGTCTTTAGGAGTTCGCCTGAGATTGTGACGGAAGACTTTGGCCGGAGGGTGGCTAGGCGGCTCAGGCACTGGCAAATGTGGGCGTCGGAGTAATTTCCCATACGGGCAAGTTCCCCAAAAACCTGTAAACACTCTACGAGGAGGAAGCCATTGAAACAAAGAACTAAAGAAGCAAAGCTACTACGTGTATGTGTCTCTGTTTTTGGGTGTTTGAATTTTGACGACAGAGAGAGGGGGGGAGACGATTGCCCAAAAGGTGGAGTTGATGCCTTATCTTATCTCTCTCGCTCTCGCACTCTGATTGCAAGCGAAGTGAGACGAATAATATTTGCCATTTTCCACGATAAATTCTATTTTCAATGATACTTTTTGCTCTCCATAATTAATATAAATAAAATATTAAATTTTACTATTTATAATTACATTTATTATTTTCTACAATCATTTATATTCTAAACATACTCTCCAAACATCATTTTAATTCATTCCAAACATACTCTCCAAACATCATTTTAAGACATTCAACGCACGTCAAACTCTCTTCTTCTTCTTCTTCTGACCATTAGAATTATTTGTTATATTATTATAATTATAATTTTTGAATGTATATTAAGTTATTTGTAATAATATTTTATTTTAATATTTATTGTTAAATTTTATTTAATTTATGATAAAATATTATAAATTTAATATAAATTTTAAAAAAATAAAAATAAACATAATTTAACTCAAAAAAAATAAAATTAAAGCAACATTAATTAAAAAATATATAATATTAATTCATAGATTTGAAATAATTTATATATATTTATAATAATTTATATACAAAATTATTATATGAATGTATGTATATAGTTATAATATATATATATAATAGTATAGATATAATAGTATATAATAGCATCCATTCTCCCGAACCCATGGCTTCGGGAGAATGGATAGTATATATTCTATAGTATTATATAATATGTTATCTAATTGAATTAGGATTCGAGAGAATTGTATTCTCTCAAATTCATGAATTTAGAAAAAATAATTTTTTTTCAATTTATAGGTTCGGGAGAATTGATTTTTCCTGAATCCAAGAATTTGGGGTGCTTACCGAACCCCGAGATTCGAGGTATCCCCCAACCCCTGAACCCCGGGGTTCGTTTCAAGGCACCAAAGGGGTATTTTTTATTTTTTAATTAATTTTATTTTTTTAATTCATCCGTCGTGTATGTATATGTAAATTATGTGATTTGACTAGTAATAGATGTTGTAAATTGTGTTGTTTTTCGCCGAAACAAGGATACTCGTTATCTTCTTCGTCAAATTTTGCGTGAACATTTAAGAATAATAATCTTCCATTGCTGATAGTAACTGGTAATTGGCTATGACGAGGAGAACTGAGCTGAGTAATGTTTGATGTTGAATAACAGTGGTTGCGTAATATTCGATATTGAATAATAATGGCTATACGATGTTCAATTGTAGGTGATTAAAGTGGTTGTGGCGATGGTGGTCGAGAAAGTGAGTGCACGCGCTTGAAGAATAATAATAGATGGTTGAGCGTCAAATATTTAAATGAAAGATAAATATAAATTTTCATATAAAAATATTTTAAAAATATTAAAAATAAATTACGAAGAATAAAAAATATGATTACAAATAGAATTTCTCATCTCCACACGCCACCACTCCCACTTGGTTGAAAATTCGTCAATTTTACTTGACTTTTTAATTGAATCATAGGCACCTCACGTTTGACATTTGTGTGATACAGACCCACTACTTCTACATATCTTTTGGAAAATTTTATTTGTACCTAAGAGTTTATCGAAAATATTAATTTTATTTTTATTTTCAATCTTTTCAAATTGACTCCCATGTTCCAAAATTGAAACTTCCATGTGAATCCCTCCGATGAGAGAGAAACCTACCATCGTCGCTTGTATCGCCATTATCTTCACCTGTCTGTCACTGCATCCATGACAGACATAAGTAATAATATTAGTTTTTATTACACTTTCTTTGTAATAATTTTTGTATATTAATAATAATATGTGAAATAATATATGTTAAAAGATTGAAAAGTCTTCTAATATAGAGTGATATTACCAAAATTCTTGTGACTTTGCTTAGCTTCTAGCATTGCAAAAAGATGAACTATTAATTTCATATATAAAATTGCATTATTAGGATTTTGACTTCCAAGTTACTGTATTGTTTGGTAGATTTGTGGATTTTATCACCAAATAATTATGATAGAATTGAATGCAATTGAAGAAATTAGAACTAGTTGGATATTAATATTTTAATGTAATTATTATTAGCATTTAATATTACATCTTTGTTATTACCTCTGTTGACATATAATTTTTCCAGTATTATTTGCTACTTTTTTTATAGATAAAAAAAGTTTATCAGATTCGTAGTTTTTTTTTCTTATTTCAATTAAATTAATCATAATTAATACAATTAATAAATGACTTTATTTTCTAACTCAATAATCAAATATGGTACCTTAGAATTCCAAGAACCTATTAATTCAAATTAATATGTATGTGCACTACATAAGAATAAGAATAGAGTCCTTCTACAGGGCTAGACAGGTTGATAGACATGTTTACAAAATGGGGGGGTTAAAAGATTAAAATGCACTTACCCACATTATATTAGAAAAAGTGCAATGCAATATGGGCGAGGGCATTTTAATCTTTTAGTCTCATTCTGTAAGCCTATCTGTTAACATGTTTGGATCTCAAGAATTTTTCATAAGAACATAAGCAAAGGTTTAAGATACATTAACAAGAATAAGAGAATTGAATGCTATTAGCTTTGCAACATCTAGCATTATTGTGTGCTTTGTAGGATTTTGATTTCTTTTACTTTGTTCAACAGTTTGTAGAATTATTTTTTAATTTTTTTGTATCGTCTTATTTAGGAAACGTATAGTTTCGAAAATGAATATTTCGAAGTCCCTGATGAATGGCTAGTCACAGAAAATCGTGATGTGTGCAATGATGAAATCTCAGTAAAAGACATTTAAATTGTCTTGGAGGTTGGGATGAAGTTTAAGGATGTCAATGAATTGTTTGATTTTTATAAAAGATATGCTTATAATGTAAGCTTTTTAGTTAGAAAAAGAAATTCAAAAAATGGTGATGATGTCGTTGTGAGATATGTGGCATTTGAATGTAGTCGAGAAGGGGTAGTAGAGTTGGTAACACAAGCACTTCCTTAAGCCCCAACCAACAATCCAGACAGGCTGTAAAGCTAGGATAACATCTTGTTCAGATGTCAATAATGTTTGGCATATTAACAAAGTACATCTTGAATATAATCATAAAACAAGTCCGTCTAAATCCAGGATTTATCGATGCAATCGTGAAGTTAGTGTACATGTTAAATGGAGGCTTGAAGTAAATGATTTAGTTGGGATTCCCTTACACAAAAGTTTTAAGTTGGCTGTTGTTGAAGTTGATAGATACGACCAGTTAACATGCATAAAAAAAGATTGTCAAAACTATGTCGAAAAAGTGAGGCGACTACGACTTGGAGAATGAGATGTTGTGGCAATACAAGCCTACTTTTTGAAAATGCAAACAAGTTGTGTCAATTTCTATTTCAGTATGGATTTGGACGAGAAATGTTTGTTGAATAATATATTTTAGGTTGATAACAGGTGCATACAAGCGTATAAAGAGTTCGAAGATGTTGTAACATTTGATATGACGTACTTGACTAATAAGGACGACATGTCTTTCACCATTTTTGTCGGAGTGAATCACCATAGACAGTTAACCTTGCTCGGTTGTGGTCTATTGTCGAATGAGCATACGAAGACCTTTGTTTGGCTTTTTAGGACATGGTTTCAATGTATGCATGGTTAGGCTCCTAGTGGAATAATTATCAACCAGGACCATGCAAGCATCAATTGAAATTGTTTTTTCTGATACGAAATATAGATGGTGTTTATGGCATATGCTAAAGAAGTTACCTGAAAAATTTGGGAGTCATTCGTGTAAGGGATTGATACTTTTGGCAATACACATTCTAATGTATGATGCGTAATGTCAAGAAGAATTTGAGTATGGTTGGATTGCGATGGTTGATAGGTTTGATTTGCATGGGAACGACTGGCTATTTGGACTGGACTGTTCGAAAACAGAAGCTGTCGAGTTCCATGCTTCTTGAAAACTATTTTCTGAGTAGGGATGTTAACAACTCAACGTAGTGAGAGTATGAACACATTTTTTGATAGGTATGTTCATTCCAAAACTTTCTTTAAGCAATTTGTTAAACAATATGAGCGAGCACTTAGGAGTAAAGTTGAAAATGAGTTTTAAGCAGATTTAAAGTCATTCTCGCTAATGGTCCCATATGCTACTAACTATCCAGTTGAAAAATAATTTCAGGAAATGTACATGTAACGCCCTGTCTTCCCAGAATGCGCATTACCTCAAGATTTCGGGAATATTTTTTTTTTTCAACATCATACACACAACATAAGTCTCTCGATATACATACTCCCATCATATTCATTTCCCGACAATCCCGATTATACCTTCTCAGCATATCAAAATTTAAAAAATTAATAGACTAAGACAGGTATCATCAATCACATCAGTGGAAGCAAGGATCGAAACCTCAATGATATATAATCGATAAATTCCTTTCACAGTTAAATAACCAAATTGACGTTTCACATGAAAATATCAAAATATTACATAACCTCTGAACATCGTAATCATAGACAAAGATCTACCAAAACTAAACACAACAGCTACATCTCGAAGACATCATTTCCCTTGGCACCACTGCTTTCACCTAGAACGTTGAATATTCCAGAGACATAGTCCAAATTAGATGCTGAATCATTTAAATGAGAGTTCAAAAACATTTTCATACAGATATGAAAAATCATATATAAAACTGACAAATCCTAACATGCCCTAGCCTAAGAGAATTCCACATAACACTTAGCCCTAACCGGGGGAAATGCAATCTCTCAAAAGGCGACACGACCACATCAACCCATTGACAAACACAATCCTGCTTAAGAGGGACAATCTTGACATATGAACCCGAGAATCACCCCATTATCATGGTTAGGCATTACACTCCTACTCAAAAGCATTCCAAAACCCAACTCAACCCAACCCTAGCCCCAAGAGTATCACATCAGCACTATTCCCAGAATCGACGACACCTCAGTATTAATGCTATTGCTCAAAGGAACCTAGGGTGGTGTCCACTCTCAGCCCCGCCACTTGAGCCAACAACCGGGGTGGTGTCCACTCTCAGCCCCGCCACTTGAGTACCATAGGGTGAAGTTTGTCTCAGCTCCGTCCTAAGTAGGCCATATAGTATTAATCCTTGGCACGCATCCCGAGTGCTGTCACTCAAGGGCCACGTCACAGGTTAACAACACACGTCTCACGTGAACAACACATAACATGCTAATGCTGAAAATCATAACATGCATAGCATAAAATCAACATTTCAATGTATGCAATTTATTGTACGAGATTCAATACATGTGTAAATAATCGTTTGGACGAACCATCGCACGAACCCAGCCCCTCACGATAAATCAAAGTGATCAAGTAACAAGAATATGCACAAGAATTGGATTGAACAACTCAAGCTTTTCTGGTAGAACTATTCACCTTTAGACGCAACTTAAATTTTCTCAAAAAGCGCGATATGCCTCGATTTGCGTGCCCACCTCAAACTTTGCATGAGTCACTTCACCTCAAGCTTCAAGGCACCCTAAGCATCATATTTGTTCATAAAAAAATATCAATATCTATTTTCTCTAATTTTTTTCTTATTTCCCCTATGTTTCTCTTCAAAAATTCAAATAAATACCTACTCAAGGTTTTTCCTCAATTTTTCTTTACAATAATTCATAAATCAATATTCCTTGACTTATAGAATTTTTTGAAAATTTTCCTATACTTCCTCCTATTTTTCATAAGCCTTGTTTCCCTTGAAAATTACAAAATAACCATTTCCTCCAACATTTTTCAAAATTTTATTCCACCATAATTTCTAATTTATTTTTCTCAAAATAATAAAAAAAAATTCAAAAATACCTAAGCCTTCACACTCCCTCACGCGCAGGCGAGTGGTGCTGCTCGTGGCAGCCACGCGCGTATTGCACGTGCTCTTTCTTCTCCAGCAAGTTGGTCGCCGGTCGGCGCCAGAATCCTCCCCCGATCACACCAGCTGGAAGCTCTCTTCTAGTTAGGGGTGTGCATTCGGTTATAACCGAATCGAACCGCCTGATTTTAACTAACTGAACTGAACTGACCTTAAGCATATAACTGAACCGAACCAAACTGAAAATCTACACTAATCGAATTAACCGAAACCGAACTAACCGATTCTGAATTTGAGCTAACCGAACGAAAAATCGAATCGAAAGCCTACCCAAAAAATCAAACCGAACCTACACAAAAACCGACCTAATCAAAACCGAATGGCAAATAATTAACATTCTTTCATTCAACCTTGATTACCAGCAGCCAAATACGAAAACAACAATGTGTGACATCGAAGATTGAATGACAAAAAATGAACCAAAACTGGTGTTTTGAGAATGATATAAAAACACAAATTCTACACCAAGAGAACTTAGAAGAGGACTAACCGATTGACATCAATTCCACCCATCAAGGGAACAAGAAATGTAGGGATCATCACAGTAGTCTCCAATGCCAAGATATAATGCTGTAAGCACATCGCAATTGCCTTTCCTGTTGAAGGACATGAACAAACTTGAATCAGAAACAAATTAACAAATGAACAAACTAAATCTAAAACAAATTAACAAATGAACAAACGACAAATGAGAACAAACTGAATCTGAAACAAGTTAGGGTTAGGGTTTCGAAATCACTCACTCTCGGTCTCTTGAGAGAGAAGGGATGAAGGGGCGACGGCGAACGGACGAAGGGAAGGCAGCCGACGACAAAGGCAAGGTGAAGGGTAGTCGGTTAGGGTTCAGTTTGCTCTCGCCTTCGATGGGTGGGGGTTACTCGAGAGCTATCTGGCGGCTAATGCAAAGGGGCTGGGTGTTGGGGAGGGAGAAGCCGACGATGAGGGCGTTTGGGTTCGACGGCAATGGCGAGGTAAGGGTTAGCCAGTTAGGGTTTGGTTTACTCTCACCTTCGACGGGTAGGGGGTGACTCTCGAGCTATCTAGCGCAGAGCGTGCGATAGGTGTTGGGAGGGGGGGAGAAGACGACGGCGACGATGACGTTGACGAGGGCGTTTGGGTTCGATGGCAATGACAAGGTGAGGGTTAGCCGGTTAAGGACCTAGGGTTCGATGCTGTCGCCTTCGAATGGTGGGGGATGGGGGGCGACTCTCGGGCTATTGGGTGTGCAGGGCCTAAACAATGAACTTGGGTTGGAGGAGGGGGGCGCAGGGGTGTGTGTTGGGGGCTGAGAAGTGAGAACGGGTTGTCGGTTCGGTTATTTGGACCCAAATAACTGAACCGAACCAACTATCTGATTTTTTGTTAAATTGGTAACCGAAATCGAACCGACCGAACCGGTCGGTTCGGTTCGGTTAAATCGGTTTATCTGAATTTTTGAACACCCCTACTTCTAGTCGATCACGATGGCACCAACCCCTGGCCGAAACCACACTGGAAAACCCCTCGATCGAGCAGTTTCAGGTGTGGCGCGGTGGTCCGCCTCACTTTTCTGATCAGCCTTCGAAACACCCTTGAATCGGCTCGAAAACTCACGAAAATCTCCAGAAACTCTCCTCTCACCTCAAGGATCAAAAGCCCCTTATTAGCTTCCTTCGATTCGCCCTCAAACTCGAGAAATTTGATGCTTCAAAATCGGCCAAAACCCATTGCTATTTATAGGTCAAAATCGACCCCTACGTGGCTAATTTCCGACCATAGCTTCTCCCACACGCCTCCTGGACCATCCTTGGCCATGCTCTGACGAAGCTTGGCTGCCAAATCTCTGGATTTTCCAGCCAAAAATAGTAGCCAGATCTGCCATGCTTGGGCAGATTTTCGAAAATTACATTTTAACCCGTTTGAAATTTTCTTTTGCATTTTGGCCCTTATTCTCAAGCCCCTAATCTTCCCAACACCATCACCTAGACCCACAAGATTAGTAATTCTTATTTCACCCTTGAAACTTTCGAAAAATTACCGTTTTGACCTCCCTCGGGCAAATTTAGAAAATTGCACTTAGGCCCGACTGATTGTTTTGACCCTAAATCCACCCGATTTAACCTAAAATCACTTAAGGGTTGTTTTATACATAAAATATTAGTCCTTGACATGCTCTGTTGACTTTTCAGACGTCTCCTACGTCGATTCGATTTGCTCAGCCTAGTTGACAACTGTACCGAAAACTGTTCCTGATCCAATTTTTTTTTATCACCAAAAATCATGACTTATATTACTCGATGATACTATACCATTTTTCTTAATTATCTAGGGTCCTAGGTACTCCCTTCGGTTGATCCGGTGATCTATTTTATTATCAAACCCACTTTTCGGTATTTTAAACTTACCCAAATTAGGCGATGACCTCACACAGATATGGGATATTACAGTACACAATATCAAAGTTTAGGAAATTTCAAGAGGAATTTACTAGGAATGTGTACTATGAAGTTATATCTTCTAATGTGGGTTGTCTGATGACAAGGTATAATGTATGAGAAGATGTAATGCTCGACGAAGAAGTGAGGACAAAAATGTTTACAGTTTTATTTCAAAGAGAGACTCATGAGTTTGTTTGTAGTTGTCATTTATTCGAGTTTAGGGGAATAGTGTGTAAGCATGAGATATCAGTTTTGCTCCATAATGATGTCACTACACTTCCTGAGAAGTATATCCTCAGGGGTTAGATGAGATATATGAGTAGACGATACATGAGAGTTGTAGTTAATTACGATAGTTGGATACACTCATGCTCAAGTAAGATTTAACAAAATGTGTACTGCCTTTGCTAAGGTAGCAGACTTGGTGGCCAATGATAAAGACCAAGTTTGTGCGATCATGGAGTGGATCGAATTTCAAATAGCTCAGCTTTCCATCTCGCAATCCATACATGGTAGTGGAAGTAATCTCCATTCCCAATCAAGTACACAGGTGGCCCTTAATTCCTAAGCAACAGAACCTGTAGGAAACGGGAACATGTTGGATTCGAAATGCTCGAGAACTAAAGGAGCTCCGAAGAAATTACAGAAAAAATGTCCATTGGAGAAGAGTTCTAAGAAATTCAAGGTATGCCTTTATTGATAATTATTTGTTTTTGGAAAATGATAAATTTAATAATGACAATTGGTTGACGTACATGGAATTTTGAGGACAAATAGAGGCAAAATAAGGGTCCAAAGCAACGCACAACATAGTTCACTAGCTGGTGAAGACTCACAACCATCATAGGCCTCACATTCAGCCCAGTATCCCATATTTTGGCCAGATCAGTCATTGATAATTTCTTAATTATTATCAACATTTTAACTTAAATATTATATTGCAACCAAATCCATTAATGTAGAGTTATAAAATTAGAGGCATATGAAAATGCATATTTTTGTTGGATATTTTTTGTTTCAGCTGCAAAGGTAATCTCAAGCGTATATAAGAAGCAATTTCCAACCACCTAGAGCACCTTACATGCATCAACATATACACTATGCTCAACAACTATCACCATCCCCCCTGAGACCTACTTTATTTCCCAAACTTGTATTCACTGCTTCAGGTATTCCTACACTAGTTTCAGAAATATGTTGTTGTTTCAATATTATGGGAAGCTTACGCTATAATGTTTTGTTTCTGCCAGTACAATATTTTAATCAATACTTGCAGGAGGGCCAGGAGCGTGAGTTTTACAAATCTAAGGGTTAAGAGCCTTACTGGAATGGTGGTGTGAGGAAATTGAAAGCTAAGGATAATTGCAATGTCTTGCTCTTTCCTTAAATTATCGTCCTATTATCTATTTCTCTTACATTTTTCTCTGAACCGATGCTACAGTAGTGAACGATTTGATTTATGAGGTTTTCCTAATTCATAGTTACTTGATCTATATTCTATTTTTCAAAATCGTACTCTGGCCTTTAACCCACAATTAGGCCAATTTCTCCATATTTAAGCAACTATTGTAAGTAAATGAATCATAATTTGTTGATAGCAGTGGGACATTAGGAGATCTAAGCTTGATTACTTAAGCATCTTGATTATACCAATAGATGACATTACCTTTGGTTGGCAGCCTAATCTTAACCTGTGATTGGCATATGTGAGATAAGACCAAATTAAAGATGGAAAGGATGTTGGGAAATGGAAGGGAATGTTGTATAATATCCCTTCACTAGGATATTAGTAGTTCTAAATAGAATTATCAAGTTAATGTTTTATCACATTGTATATCATGCTGGAGGAACAGTGGCTAAATGAAAATTTTCTCAGAGCTTTCATGCCTTCCACTGACATGCTGGAGGAACAGTGGCCAAACTTATCTAAGGATTAGAACTCTTTCCACTGACATGTCTTCCGAAAATGCTCTTAGAGAATGTCATGTGCATGCTGGACATATATGGGCACAAATTTGATGGTCATGCCCCAACAAGTGTTAAACTCAAACACATCCAAGAATGAATTCATTTGTTTACTTTTTTTATGTTTCTCATTTGGATTCACAAGGGTATTTATTTAGCACTTAGTGCTTAGACACAGATGAAACATGCGCTGAAGAAAATTATTAGCTACATTAAGCTTTACTAAAACAAGTATACAGTTCAAGTGTAAATGTATTTCAATTGTTGATATAACTTGTCCATGAAATTCATGTTACAAGAATGATTTGCTCAACTTAAGCGTTGTAGTTGCTACACACAATGCTCAAGAAGCCACACAAATCAACCCTGAAACACTTATTGCAAAGTAAGAGGGACATGATAAGCATACCAAGGAATAAGCAATAACTAACATCTTACAACCATAGAAAAAAGGAGAGGATTAACAGTCATGCAATAACATTTCTATAAGATTATATAATACAACATGGAAATATTTCCAAGAAGGAAAAGGTCGGCAGCTCAAAACCATCAAGAACATGCGTTTCCTTTTCCCTTGTGAATCGTTAGATTGAGAGATATCTCCACATCTTCTTCTTCAAAAATGCGAGCAAGAAGTTTGAATACTTGAGCCATATCTTGTTTCATTTCCTTTGTGGCGGATGATTTGGCCAAAACAACACCACTTGATTCACCTTCGTCATACACCCCTCCACTTGCTTGTTCTCCAAAAGTGTCGGGTTTCTTTTGGGGGCATTCATCACCCCACTTGAAATATCCGCACTCAACACTACAACAAAAGAACATCCGTCCTTTGTTCACCGTGTTCTTCTCTACCTCCATCCATTTCACAAACCCCTGTCCACATGAAGGGCAATGTTGCTTTGTGGGACATCTCGATAAGTTGTGACCAGGACGTCTACAACTATGACAGATTCCTTTGTTCTTTCTCGTCATTGTAAGATTCTACAACGTCCACAATCATAGACAAACAATATTTCAGCAAGGAGTGTCATATTGTCGAAACATGTAAAATCAAAGCAACTAATCTTAAGTTACAATTATTTACTTCAGTAAGAAATGCTACTTTAAATTATTTAAGACTGTTTTCACATAAGCAATTTCAATCGTCTAAGTTAAGCACTTTGAAACCTCAAATTCAAGCAAAAATTTTTGAAAGAAATTAATCGCTACAATACATCAATTGCAATCAAGAATTACAGAGTCATTGATAACATCATCGGTCACAAAATTACAAAGTAATAGAAGAACACTTGGTTATAAGCAAAATGCTAGTTTAGCTGCAGTAGTTATGCTGGTGATTTTAGGGTTTTAAATTTGTCTCATTATCTTTAGACACACCTCTTTAAGTCCTAGTGTGATCCTTGGCATTCTTTGTCGAGTTTAAAAGATAAAAGAATTAGTAATATTATCACTTAACTTATTAGAATATCATTGAAACTCTTAAATAACACTTTGAATAGACTTGACTTTATAAAAAATTATAAATTATAATATCAATCATATCATATTTAATATCATAAATGAAACGACAAGATGAACAAAATGGATCAAACTCTAAATATCCTTTAAAATCTAGGGGCAATGTCCCTGGACCCTTATGTGTTAACATAAACACATGTTTTTCTCAACGAGTTCCTAGTAGTTTCTGAGGATTTCATCATGTAGAAACCAACCCATTCCCTTTTAACCTTATTTTACATGTTGGTTTGGTGTATTTGTCAGTTGTTTGTCCCTTTAATGATTTAACAGCAGTTGCATCTATAGTTATAACTTTGAATGGATATCTTAATAACTGCTAAATGTTACAACAATATCCATGTTCACATCAAAATTAGCACAATGTAACTGTGAAAAACAGCATATGCAACAAAAACACGAACTTCTTGTATTCAATCAATTCATCTCTTCCAGTGGACATCCAATGTAAAACCAAACCCTAGTTCGAGTAAACCCCAGCTCACACTCAACCTTGTGCAATCATTGCATAAAGAGAGTGCGATTCTCATTAAAGGCTCCTTGCTCGGGGGGAAGTTATCAAAAAAAGGAAAGGAGTAGAATTAGAGCACTTACAGGGCATCAGAAGGGTAAGTTTGTCCAAGATCATCAGTAGTTGGCGGGTAAGAGCAATGGTAGGTGGCGGGTGCAGTGGTTGGCGGTTTCCCTTTCTCTCTCAAGGCCTCGAAGGGTTGTGGGTTTCAATTTGGGGATTTCTGGGTCAGCGACGGTGGTGGGTGCAGGCGACGGTAGGTGGTGGGTACAGTGACGGGTTTCTCTTTCAAGGGCGACGGTGGTGCAAGCGGTGGTGACGGATTTCTCTTTCAAGGCCAAAGGGTTTCGTGTGGAAGTTTCAATTTGGGGATTTGAGAGTCAATTTGAAAAGGTTGAAAACAAAAATAAAAAGAGTAATGTTATTTATACATTATTTATATATATTTTGAGTTACACAATGTATATAAATAACATAAATATCCTTCGCCTCACTACATCTCACCGCCTTGAGTAAGGACATTTTAGACATTAACACATTATTATAATCTAAAGTGTACACAATAATGTACCAATAGAATTTTTTAAATAAAAATAATATTAATATTTTCAGTAAACCCTTAGGTACAAGCAGCATTTCCCATATCTTAAAAGGATAATGCTATTGGTATACTTTTATGTACACCTTAGGCTACACAAAGGTATATCAATGATAAAAAAATTCCTCATGAAGTGCATAGAAGCGCGTGAGACACATGTGAGGCGCAAGGTATTTTAATCTTTATACCCCTTGATGTAGCCCAAGATGTACAAATTTATTATACACTAGCATGATCCATCTTAAAACGAGTCATGTTATTTGTATAGAGGGGTTTACAGGTGAATGTTCTTACAATAAATTGGAGGACTTGTCGCGATAAATTCACGATATTCTCTCATCTCCTCTCCTCTCATCTCTCTCCCATTTCCCTTTCAGCAACCGCTTTTCTCTCTCTCTCTCTCTCTTTTCCCTTCCAGCATCGCCTCTCACAGCCGCCTCCGCGTCGTCGCCCGCGTACTGCCTTGCCCTCGCCGCCCACCGCTGCCTCAGACTTGTCACTTGACGCCCACCGTTGCATCCTCGCCTGCCCTCCCCGCTCACCGCCCGTCTCACCTTCGTCGCTCACAGCTTGCTGTATCCTCGCCTCTCGCGGCAACGGTCGGCCAGGCGATGATGCAACAGGTAGTAGCGGGCAACAAGTAGCGAGGGTGAGGGCGAGGGGAGCAACAAGCAGTCGTTGGCGAGCGGCAAGGGCGAGGCGGGCAGCGAGCGACGAGGGCGGCAGCAAAGAGCGACGAGGGCGAGGCGAGCGACAGTGGTAAGAGGTGAGGGCGAGGCGGGCTACTGGTCGATCAAGCAAAGATGTAGCGCAGGTGGCGAGCGACGGTGCTGGAGGGGGAAGGGGAGAGAGAGGAAAGAGTAGAGGAAGGGATAAAATGGTCATTGTGAGAAGAAAGGAATGGGCAAAATAGCCATTTAAATACCTGTAAGCACACTTGTAAAAGTCTTATATGTACAAATAACATTACTCTCTTAAAACTCCCTCAATATACCTACGTATATCGGAGGTGTCAAATCGCTAGCCTGCACAATTCCAACCCCCAAGGAAGATCGGGTCAATGCAACCCGAGACTAGCCCAACCTTTTTTTTTGTGTGCAAAAAATAGCATATGAGAGGAAAGATAAGTTTAAAAATTATAATATTTATTTTATAATTATTCATAATATGCAATGCAAAACAAGAACTTTAATAACTCAAAAATGTATTCTTCTCTGTCTCCATTTGTCACAACAATTAGATGCAGCCACCTTGAAGGGGGGGGGGGGGGGGGGGGGGGCGCTCAAAAACATTACCAAACATCAAATGGTTCCTAATATGAGCTTTTAAAGATAGATCATTACCTCAGCTTCAGCCATTTGAAGATCAGCACATCTCCTCTCAAGCTT
This sequence comes from Diospyros lotus, assembly GCF_014633365.1. Lineage (NCBI taxonomy): Eukaryota > Viridiplantae > Streptophyta > Magnoliopsida > Ericales > Ebenaceae > Diospyros > Diospyros lotus. The sequence continues at coordinate 6,926,379 of NW_026267104.1, read as the reverse complement.
TTGTTTGTCCAATAATTTTGTTCTTTTAACTGTGCTAGTTTTCTGAATAAGAGAAATCAATTGATGAGTAGATTCCTCCAACCTGTAAAGGATCATGCACAATATATTCAGTTCAATAATGTAGTACCTATAAGTTCTAATGAAAAATAACTTGTATTTGAATGTATCCATACTGTCCTGACCAACAAAATATAATAATCCAGGAACATTCAGGTATAAGAAGTTCTAATTGATTAGTACTTCCCATACCATAAACTTGTAGGCAAGAACCAAATGCAGCCAATAAGTAATAGTCATCCTGATGTCTCTATTTAATTAATTATTAGTCTGAATAATAAGCCTTAACCACATCCTAGGCTCTAAATCCACCCTTAACTGCTCTCAAATGTCAAATAAATGGAGCTTGGAATTTCACCCATGGTCCCACAGCAGGGAAACAGGCATGGGAAAACAGTATCCACAGACCTGTATCAAGGCCAGGTTTTATATAATCAACAAACTAGAGGGCAATTGACCTCCAACATCAGAAGCCATAAATAAGAATATGGAGGCATGGCTCAAGTAGACACAAACCACATGATACAAAATTGACAAATTAAGCTCTAAAAAGTACAAAACGAGCAAATAAGTGAATAAATTGGAAGCAACTAATGATTGAGGGTCAATGAAAGCAACTCACTTGTCACACTCGCTAAAAATAAATATTTGATAGCTAAATGGAATATCGGGAGGGGAAATAACGTGTGAGTGCAAGACCAAATATGCCGATATAGTTATTTGGGAAACAAGGCAGATTTATTTGGAAACCAAAGAATATAAAAATCAAAAGGATAACCATAACCATAACCATAACCATAATTACCTCAAATTATTCTTCTTGAAGCCCTCAGCCACTCGACATTCAAAATTAGAAAGGGCCCCTGAAATTCCAAGAACAAGATCAACTGCTACCTTCATTTGCTTCTGCAGTTCATTTTCTTTCACTTCAAGCAATAAGATGGCATTTTGCTTCTCTTGGATAACAGCAAGAAGCTTATTTCTCTGTTCATCACCTTCACTTACCTTATTTGCCATCAGTTCTAGCTTTTGATTCAATATGTTCATTTCAACTTTATCTATTTCAATTTCCACTAGTGCCCCCACCAACTCACTCTTTAATAAATCTAGATCATTTCTTCTTTTAGTTAACCACAAATCCTGCCTACTATTGTGGTCTTTCAAATTATTTATTTCAACTTTACCTACTTCAATTTGTTCCATCACATCTACCAACTGACGCTTAACTAAATCCAATTCCTCACTTCCCTTGGCTAACATTGCTTCCTGGCTACCAACATGGTCTTTTAAAGTCTTTATTTCAACTTTATCTACTTCTATTTGTTTCAATGCATCTGACAACTCACCCTTTATCAAGTCCAATTCCTTGGTTTTTTTCAAGTACTTTTAGTTCAAGGGAAACTCGATTTTCATTTTCCTCACTTCTTTTGGCTAACATTGCTTGCTGGCTACCAACATGGCCTTTTAAATTTTGTATTTCAACTTTATCTACTTCTATTTGGTTCACTGCATCTGACAACTCACCCTTTATCAAGTCCAATTCCTTGGTTTTTTCAAGTACTTTTAGTTCAAGGGAAACTCGATTATCATTTTCCTGTAAATAATCAGTGCTCAAGTCACTGATTTGTGACTGAGCATCCTTGACAGCCTCCCTGAAAATAACTGCACAGAGCCCTTCCTTGATTAAGAACTCATCCATATCAAAATCTTCAATTTCCCGCTTGCTACTAACTTCATAGGACCCATTTTCCTCACTTCTTAGCTCATGATACACAACCAGCGACCCTGATGACTCGCTTTTATCATCACCCACCTGGCAAGACCGCAACACTTCCTTCAGTTTCACCACCTCCAATTCCTTCACAGCAATTTTCTCTGCCGCCATTTGTTCAACTGCTTTCACCACCCCCTTCGTCACAGAGTCACCAACGCTGTGTAATCTATATATTCTACAGATCGTGGAATTGCAAAACCCAACGCTTAACAACGAATAAAACAAATCTCAATTTTGAAAATAACAGGCAGGCAGTTTAAGTGGACTGTTACTTCAAATACATAAAAAAGCAGTAACAGGAAGTTACAGTCGAAGTTCAAAAGTGAAACACGAGAACTTACAGGTGAAGCAAAAGGTGAATTACTCTCTCTCTCTCTCTCTCAGGAGGAGCAACGGCAATGAAAAATTAACGGTCAAAACTCAAAAGGGCGTCAAAATCCGGAAAAGACCGTTAAAACTTCAGGCTTTGACTACGCCAGAGAAGCGCTGCTGCAACACTCTCTCTCGCTTTCAGTTTGGGTTTTGGTTTTTTAGTGTTTGTGAGACGACAGACGAAAGAGAGGAGTGGGTTTGGGTGATTCCATGTCCCTGGAATCAGCCACGGGTGGTCTTATTTATCACACTGAAGTGATTTACTTCTGTTATTAACGTTCACCACCGTTCCTTCAGCTTGAAGTAATTTAACTGAAAAGTTAATTATTTGTAAAATAAATAAATAATAATATAAACAAGAAGCACTGATTTTAAAGTTGAAGCCAAGCCATCAACCCATTAATTATTATTTTGTGTATAGGCAATCATGCTAATCATGATTAGAGTCAACTTTTTTTTCTTTTTCTTTTGATTAATTAAGCTATTGATGATAATAAGAAAAAAAAAGTTAATAATAACAAAAGAAATACCCTCTTAATTATTTATTAGGATATTATTTATTAAAATGAGTAAGATAAAATTGTATTAAGATAATATTAAAATATTTTTCGAATCAAAATATTGAATGGTCAAGATAAAATTAAAAAATATTTCAAGATTTCTATAAAATTATTTATTAATTTTTTTAAAATTTACTTAGAAATATATTTTTTCTTTTTACATGTTTATTAATTACGTATGATAAATACTAATATAAAGATTTTTTTATCAAAATATTCTCATTATCAAATTCATTCAAAATTATTTATTAACATGATTAAAATTAACAAATAAAATATTTGGAGTCTCTATTTCAGTTTAGATATTTTAAAATATTTCTAAAATATTTGAGGCATGCTATTTTATTTGTTCTTTGTTCAAGTATCGTTGCAAGATCCACCTAAAAAATTCAAGAAAAAAGAACAAATAAAATAGTAGATTTTAAAAAATATTTCAATAAAGACTGCGGCGGAGGCAACAATAGCAGCAACACTCTACGGCGAAGGCAACGACGACAGGTGAAGTGGGCCGCGGAAGAGGCGACAACCAGAGGCAAAGTTAGTTGTAGTGGAGGCAACGACTGGAGGAAATAAAGGAAGTTGAACAGGAAAATAAGATGAATGGGAAAGGGAGATGTATAGGAAAAGAAGATGAACAGAAAAGAGATGAAAAGGAGATAACTTTACCTGCCACTAATTTTAACATCAAAACCCCTTTTTAAATAAACAAAAAGTAAAATAAAAATAATAATAAGAGGTAAAAGTATAAACCCTACACAAATAAACCTTATATCTATCGAATAATACTATTTTTTTGAAGATTTGTTTTTAAAGTCCTTGTAATGCCTGGCTTTTATTCAGAAGGGCATGCCATTGAAAGCCAATTCAAACTTTGGAGAGGAAAGGGTTTTGAGGCCAACTGCACCGACCTAACCTAGTATAACTTTCCACAAGTGTGTGTTGCTTTTAACCTGTAAATGACACTGGTGGGTGCCCTCTTTGCTTTCTTATGCTGGCAACAAGACAAGCAGGGCCATATTAGACATTTTACTTCATTCTTCAAGGCCAAGGCACCACTGGTGGTGGTCTAGTAGACATGGAGGACCCAAGGCAAGGCACCATTGGTTTCCTAAGGCCAAAAGTTCAAATCTAATGATCATTGTCCTTCCATGGGCGGTGATTGCGGCTGTTCTTTACCACCATCACACACATGTAAGAGATCTTAACAGTTACTTGTTAAACGCTAGGTTGGGGTCCAATGTACCTAAATACATCTATGGCGAATTTCTACTTATTCTAGTTGCCCCTGGTTATTCCTTTTACGTAGCAACAAAATTCTCTTATGAAAAGAAAGAAACTTTCTGCTAAATGAACAAAGCATCACTAGCTTCTCCATGAAGTATAAATTATTGACCCAACTAGAAGCTAAGGCTTCAATACAAACACATGAATGTAACTAAGATGCTCAATAACTTAAAACATTTCAACATTACAAAGATCAAACTATGAGAGACAACCTTGTACGCTCAGAAGTTCTGAATCTTCCCTTGTGCTCAATAATGTTGTTAGCTGAGACATGGCTGTTTTACTTAATTTGCTGAGAACTCTCCCGACGCTCAAGCTGTGCAAGCCTCCAGCTTTCTGCTCGAGCCCCAGCAGCCTAACACAGTGGTGATACGTGCATTCAACTCATAGCCAATGGATTAGAATGTAAATTTGGTTCTCGGTGAAAAGATAGCTCATAATGATTATTTCTCTTTAAATGAACTGTTTCGAACCTGACTCAAACCAAATTATGGTGGCCCTTTTGCCAACAACATCGCATTGGACTTTTGCTTTCAATGCACAGCTTCGCCTTTCATGCTTTAGGGTCTCCTTCTACCAGCAGTCCTATTCTGCCAGTTAGGTTATAGATTGCTAGGCAAGATTTTCATACTAGAAATAACTTCCCTTTTAATTTCATCTCTTATCAACTTCCCAGTTGTTGTCAACGGAAACTGATTCCTCCACATAACAAAACTTTTGGGTATTTTAAACCTGAAAAGAAAAAAAAAAATTATGGAATGCATGGGGTGTAGCATTATGACACAACATCAAAAGAGTAAATCTATACGAAGATATACATGGAATGGATGTCTGAAGCAAAACATGCCCTTGAAATATACTTCAAATAGAATAAGTACCCAGTTAAATGCTTTTCCTGACAAAATTGCTGCAGAGTCTCACTGCATAGTGTTTGGTTCTTGTTTTCAGTTGAGTGATCAGAACATGAATCAAGCCATTTCCAATTATCTCTTAACCGAACACGAGCTACAACCTTCTCTGCCAATCGAGTGTCTGGAATTCCAAGCACAACAACTCCCAAAACTCCTGGATGTTGTGATAGGATTGCCTCCACCTGAGTCACCAAGCAACTAGAAAAGCTCAGAAAAGTTCAGAGCAAAGTAATCAATTTAAGCTAATGTGAACCTCCTCTAAGTGAAGTAATGGACTCCTGAAAGTCATGAAATTCGTTTAGGGGGCCTTGCAAGTAATGTAGAGAGATGAAAATGTTCTTCATTTTATTTATTTACTTATTTTTTGTTATTTCTATTTGATAACAACAGCACAGAAACCTACAATATTCTTGTATATACCTCTTCAGGATAGACATTCTCCCCACCACTCTTGATTCGACCCTTTACACGCCCAATTAGCCACACATTGCCATAGTCATCAATCTGGCCAATGTCACCAGTGTCGAGCCAACCCTCATCCCTGGTATTAGATGCCTTTACTGGAATTTGGCCCCAGTAGCCAAGCATTACATGGGGGCCCCTAGTTAATATCCTTCCAACACGCGAAAAATCTTATGTGCTGATCTTTAATTCAATAACACACGCAGCTCCTGGTTGATGAACCAAACCACACTCATATCTCCAGTTCTGTTGAAGGTGTGGTCTGATTTATCACTTTTGGGGTTATAGAGGGTCAAAAAGGTTAATGAAGAACATGCCTCTGTCATCCCTTCAGTTTTGAAGTAAAGCCGGTAAGGGACAAGAGAAAGTCAGGACACATAACATTGGCATTTTGAAGAAAAATTTACGAAGGAATCATAAGACGAAGCTTTGAAGTAAAATGCTTTCATAAAACATTAACTAAGTAGATCCATGTTTGTTAAAACTCTAGCTGATCTTTGGCATAGAATCTCAAGCCCAGCCAGTTAGAAATAAAAACTTAATCTGAACACCTTCACTGCAACTCTTCCTTTGGTATCAAAACAAAAGTAAGTAATAATGGAAGGGGGAAAAGATCTAGAAAAACTACTAAAGAAGAAGAAGAAATGAAGCAAAGTGGTATAATTATTATTAGGAAAATTCTTCACAATGCGTATGTGCTACGTGAAACCACTCAAATAGTTGTCACATATAAAGCTGAGGCTTACTAAAATTTTCATCATTTTGACATGTTAACAGTTGACTGGTCTGTTTGAATTAGTATTATACAAGAATTAATGCCTAGAATTGGAAAATGACCAAGAGAAAAATTAATATTTCTTGTTTACAAGAAAACAAACTTCAGCACATAACCCTGTATGCATGAAGGAAAAGATCTGAGGGAAATTAATTTCTTAAATAAAATAATTATGGTAGGTTCTAAATGAGAATATACTGTTTGAAATTATTTTCTCAAAAAAGGCAGTGTATTCTCATTCATCTTTCCTTTCCCACAAATCAAATTCAGCCTATAATTTTGTCAATTTCCTGATTTGTTACTTTATGAAGCAATAATTTGCCTTCTTGTGGATCCATCCACACTGTCATTAATTTTGGTGAAGTTTGCCTAACTATATGGCTGCTTCAGCTTGACACCTAATAATGAACCAGTTTGTCAGCCTTGTAAACAAGTTCACGGAACCTAGATTTGACTGAAGAATCTTGCTCGTTTGCTGACATGGTCAAGCTTACAAAACCAACAAACTGATTGCAGAAGTCAATTCACATACTTCCTTAAAAAATTTTACAATATGATGTTTATATAAAAACTAGTTGCAGGATTAAATTCTTCAGTCTCCTTTATCATTCTTCCCTCAAAACATCTCATTTAGTGTCACAGGTAAAACCATAATTCTTGTTAAATTCAAAAGGCATTCTCCATCAAATCTCTCAGGTAAAAAGATGTTTCAAGCTTCAAGAGTACTCATTTTGAGATGGTGTGAACTTGAAGATACACTTGAATGAACAAACAAAATAGAGAGAAGCATACCATAAGCTGAAAGAAGCTTGGCTCTTTGAAAAAATACGGTGACCTCTTTGATCAGCTCAACTGAGAGACTGCCACCTCCATTTAATATCTTACCCACAGTTTCCTTTGCTTTCCACGAGTCCTTCACCCTGAAAAAGTTTCAAACCACAAAGGGAGATGAAGTTAATTTGGCACACTAAAACACTGACTAATGTTAATTCTGATTATTAAACACTTGCCTATTTTCTTTAACTTGAAAGAGAATGATTGTAAAATATCATCTACTTTTCAATCTCTTTGTACCATGAATTCTAAAAAAATTACCTGGTTAAGGAAATAATGTCAGCCATTATTGCAGGAACGGTGATAAGAGAAGTCACATGAAATCATTCTATGGTTTCAACTGCTAATTTAGCATCAAACTTGGGTATCAAGATATGGCAACCTCCCACCATTAGCATGGCCATGGCTGAAGATATACCTCCAATGTGAAACAAAGGAGCAGTATGCAGATACACCTGCAACAAACAACAATACAATTTAAGTGCTTATCCCTTAACTTCATATTAGTAACTGACTCGTCAGTTTCTTATAATCTTGCTATTTTAAGCCTGATTGAGGTTTGCCGCCAGAACTGTAGCCATCCTGTGATTTTGTATGAGAAAAGGACAATCATGGATCATGAAGAAAGGAGTATATCATCCTCACTGTAACCAATGATGGCAACTTTTGCTAGGGATTGTACAATCAAAGCAGAATAGCTTACGGTAACTCCTTTTGGCCTTCCCGTGGTTCCTATGGCCAAAAGATAACCAAATTGATATTGCGATCAGCTCAAGTCAACAAATGATTAACAACTATAGTTCCTCAAAATATTCATATTTAGCATCTTGTATATCTTCATATACACCTGATGTGAAACATATTATAACAGCACCCTCAGGAGCCCAAATGTAATTGAATGATAGAGATCTTAAAGGCTTCTTAAGTGTTTGAGTCGTTAGTACTGCAATAGAGAAGAACAGCCATATTGTGACCATCAATAAAAGAATTAGATTCTGATAATGCATACTATGTTCTACATTTCTCACACAATATTTAGAATCCAATGGATTTCATACAAAATGTTTTTCTGCTGTCATCTGAAGGGGAATTCATGAGAACATGCCATCTCAGAAAAGGTATACTGTCTCTCTGAAAGTCTGAATACCAGTAACTAGAGCATTCGTCAGTCACCAGCATTACTGGGCTCACAACCTTCATTGCAAATGTTGCCTCCTCCAAGCTCTGCAAGTTGAGATGTATTATTATCATGCAATACATGTACGAACCAACAACTTAAAAAAGATGGTTCCATTTTAGGATATGCTGAAGCAAACTGTATTTTGTTTTCCTTTATTCATAACAATTGTCTAAATGACATTCACCGTCCGAAAGTATGATATCATGCAATAACAGCATCTTGATTACAATCACCCAGAAATCAAAGATATAGTCAATTGCTTTATATCCCTCCATAATATTTGGTACAGGATTCACTTTTTCTTTTTCCCTCAGTGCCAAGGATTAACTTTAATCAATCATGAGAGGTAACTCAACCTAGAATAGGGACTGAATTGCAAAAATACGGATTAAGCTTAGGTAATTAGATTAAGCTACGTAATGCAATTAAGCTTCTTAGGAGACCACAACTTAAATGTTCAGTGTACTTGTTGGGTGCAATTTTTAATTATTGGAAATTGTATTACCTCCTATGAAGACTAAGCCCAATGTTTTAGCTGATCAGTGGGCTTATAAGGAGTAAGGGGTGATCAAATTACTTGTCTCATTGCAATTTTTGGCACTTGGCTAATGAATTTTGGCATGTGATAAATTTAAAAAAAAAACAGCATGCTATATAAAGAAAAGAAAATTATGTCCAGCTAAATAGATAAACCAAATATATATAAAATGAAAAGATTTTCAGAGAATTTACTGAATATACCCATCTGTAGTTGAGAGGAGCAGATATGCCTCCAACAAATGCAACTCCCAGCAACCACTCCAAATACAAATCACTGCCCACAAAACCAAATATCATAAGCACATATCTGACACGTATATCTGTGATATTCAATGTGAAAGCACTAGAACCATGTAAAAAACTTTGACATCCGGAAGAACCACAAAAGAACTGATTAATTCATTCCACTAATCACCATGTTACATGAATAACTATTTTTTTTTTTCTTTCTCTTCACTTCTACTCATTGCGAGAATGGATGAAAACTAATTTTTGTGTTTTGACAACATTAACGTTAATAATTTTTTAAAAGTTCAAATTTGCCTATGACTTTATCACACTCAATCTTTTCGTTGAAAGGGTCTAATGATCATTTGCTGATTAATATCCTTCTATTCCATCTTTTTGATTGCTCTCCTTTTCCATTCCTTTCCATCCTTACTTACATTCCCTTCCAATCTTTTCCATTTCACTCATCTTCACCAAATGAGGAATTTTAGCTAAGAATGTAATGTATGGGACAGAGGAGGAACCTATTGAGCGCACAGAGGGCGACAACATCGCCCTTTCGGAGTCCGAATTCGAGTAGCCCACCGACGAGGCCCAGAACTCCTTCGACGAACTGCTCGCCGGTCTTTAGGCGTTCCCCTGAGATTGTGACCGGAGACTAGGGCCGGAGGGTGGCTAGGCTGCTCATTCACTGGCAAATGTGGGCGTCGGAGTAATTTCCCATACGGGCAAGTTCCCCCAAAACCTGTAAACACTCTATGAGGAAGAAGCCATTGAAACAAAGAACTAAAGAAGCGAAGCTACTTCGTGTCTCTGTTTTTGGATATTTGAATTTGGCAGAGAGAGGGAGAGGGGGCAAAAGGAAAGGATAATGCGATTCAGTTGACATATTTTTATTGAGTAATGAAAACGTATAATTGTGTATCTTTTTATTATTTAATAAAAATATATTATCTAAACTAAAGACTAAATAAATAGCATTATTTAAGAGAAAAAGGTGACGTTAATCTCTTATCTCGTCTCTCTCTCACTCTCTAATTGCAAGGGAAGTGAGACCAATAATATTTGCCATTTTCCAGGTGCCACCACTTCCACTTGGTTGAAAATTTGTTAATTTTATTTGATATTTTAATTGAATCAACAGAATATCAATTGAATCAACTATTAGACTGTGTTCTTTTTACTTTTTAATTTTTAATTTTGAGTTTTAAATTTATTTTTAATTTTGTGTTTTGATAGTATATTTTTAGAAAATTGAAAACGTATTTTTTTATTATTTTAAAAAATTATTTCTCAAAACAAAAAATTAGAAAATGCGTTCTCTTTAAAATTTTGAAAATAATTTTTTAATGATATTTTATTCAATAAATTTGATTATTCAATAAATTATAAATATTTAATGTTAATATATTATTAAAAAATATACACATTTTAAAGTTAATGAATTTTGTAATATTTTTTTCATTACAATAATAAAATATGAATAAATAAATATGTTTTGAGTTTAGAGTTTATTTTGAATGAAAATACTCAAAACAATTTTTTATTGTTTTACGTTTTCTTTATATATATATTTTTTTTGTTTTCAAAAATATATTTTTAAAAATAACAAAGAGAATGCGTTTTCATTATTTTAGAAAATTAAAAACTAAAAATGACTTGAAAACAACAAGAAAAACGCAACCTTAATCTTTGACCCCGTTTGTTGCAGCTTAATTAAAGAAATTATAACTTCTATCTTCTTAGATTATAGCTTCTAAAACTTAGAATAAATTGTGAACCTGTTTGCTGCATCTTCTTAGAAGTTGTAGTTAAGTAGTTGTGGTGTTTGATACCATAAGCTGTAAATAACTTATTTTTGTATAATTGTCCATAATACCCTTAGTAGTTATAGAATGATAATTTAAAAATTAATTAGTGTATATGTATAAGTTTTAAGTGTTATAAAAAAAATAATTAAAATATAGAGAGAGAGGAAGATGACGAGAGAGAGGAAGAGATCTGAAAATTGAGATGACGGTGGAGAAGAAAAATCCATGATTGCGTAGACAAAAGGGAAATTCTTTGTTAAAAATAAGGGCAAAATTGTCATAAAAATATAATTATTTAAGCAGAAGTTGTAAAAGCTGGGGTATCCCCAGCTTTGAAAAAACCAACTTTTACCCCTTCTAAAAGCTAGTAGAAGCTATAAGTTAGAATTCTATAAATTAAAACAAACACTACATCCCAATTTTTTTGAAACTAGAAACTAAAAGTTACAACTTTTAAGCTGCAACAAACAGGCCCTTTGTGTTATTCAGATCCACTACTTCTACTTATATCTTAAAACATCCTCTATATATCTATGTATGTCGGAGGTGTCTAACCACTGGCCCGAATAGTTCTAATTGGGCAACGCCCCAAAAAAGATCGGGTCAATACGACCTAGGACTAACCCAACTTTTATTTTTTTTTTTTGTGCAAAAAATAACATATGAGAGAAAACATAAGTTTAAAAATTATAGTATTTATTTTATAATTATTCATAATATTATGTTTTTTGTTTTGGATAAATTTATCATACATTATTAATGTAAATATAGTTTGTTTTATATTTTGTCTCCTATTTACTCATGACCAGACAAAATCAAAGGCACATTAATTATAGAATTAATTGCATGAGATCGGTCGAAAATCACGTGACAAGTAACATTTAACTTTGCCTGACTCAAAAAATAAGAGAATTGTAACTTCATTGAAATTCTTGTCCATAAAATTAAATAAGAATACAAAATGATCTATCACATATAAAACATATATATATACTCATTTTTTCTTTAAGGTTATGTTTTTGCATTTCTTGAGCAAATCATAGTCGAGGTGTTAGCTCTTCAAATATTGTTCGAGGTGTTAGCTCTTCAAATATTGTTCGAATGAGTTCATATTATAGGACTACATTATGTTATAACTTCATTATTTCGACTCTTAATGGGTATAGAGTTTGAAGGTGAGGAAATGTGAGATGTTTAGTCTTAGTCTTAAAAAAATAAAATAACCCGTACCATCTTATTGAGTATGATTTAGGTGATAATTTAAATGAAATTATCAATATTTGAGATGATTAACTTAACTTAATTTTGACATATTCAAGATTTTATTTACACGGAATCCATCTTTTGCTTATTAAGTATATTAGTGTTGGTGTGTTTTTTATTTATTCATATATTAGTTTATTAATAAAAAGTAACAAGATTATGTTAATTTTAGATAAATATCGGATATTAAGTAATGTGTATTTTTACGTCATACAATTTTAATAAAACTCTATTTATTATATGATTTATTATAATCACATATAATTAGGGGAGTTAAAAGTTTATATGTAAAATGGGTCATTTTAAAATTTAGTATTCTTTAAATTTATTTTCTTATAAAAAAAAAAAAAGAATTAACCCACCTATAAACCTTTATAGACTTTGGTATTTGGTAACAATAGGGTGGTTTAGGCATGACCCCGTTGATTATTTGATTGGATCCACGTGTCAAATGGAAATAATTATTCAGAGGCAACTGTAGAAATGAAAAGGACTGATGAGGAACAGCAGATTTAGATCTCATTTCAGAGGACTACTCATCTATTCTACTCTACAGCTTTCCTAATCCTCCCTCCCTCCCTCCCTCTAATCCACACCTCTACAAACTACAAAGCAAAGCAAAGGAAAGCGCCCACTTTAATATATATACATACTTTACATATTCAAATCTAAATTAGAGAGAGAGAGAGAGAGAGAGAGAGGGAGAAGGAAGGAAGGCTTGATCACTGCAGCCTAGAGATTAATTGCCAGAAATTCTCAATGGAGAATTGGTGGCGATACGCCGTGGTATTCGCCCTCTACCTCCCCCTGATTGCGATTTTCGACGTCGGACCATCGCAAGGCAGAGATCTCCGCCCATCCGAGCATGGATTGGACTACCAGAACAACGCGACGACGAAGTCGCCGGAAATGCTATCCTTCTTCGGCGGAAAGTCGTCGTCGTCGGTGGCTCCGGGGTCTCCATTCCCGGAGGCGAAGAACGCCACCGATGACGAGTCGTGGTGGAAGGACGCCTCGGTCTCGGGCCGCGGCGGCGGAGGACGGAAGAGGAATCACGTGAGGGAGGCGTTGGTGGCGGCCACCGTGGCTTGCGGAGCGACAGGCGTTGCTTTACTCGTTGTCGCGGCGTTGCTTTTTGCCTATCGGTATCAAAAGCAAAAATCCACTGGAAGAACCAAACAGTGATGACTGACACTGCACATCCATTCTACGGTACTTTTTCTTTCTTTCTTTCCTTCCTTGCTCCTTTCACTTTGCGCAAAGTTTGTGTTGTCATGAATTTCATGCACTCGGCATCTTTTTTCGTGCCACTATAAGGAATCCAATCACAACGGTTTTTGACATTTTCTTAACAACAAAATAGATTCAACTATTACAAATTGGGCATAAAAATTGCTGCTAACATATGATTTTCTTATCACTGTTGATGGAGATGCACTTGGAACTTTAATCAACATATATTCGTGTCCAACAAACTAAGGAGAATTAGTTGGCTTAATCATTTGTATTAAGAAGATAAAGAATCTTCACGATAAGTGATAAGGCATCTTGTCAATGTGAATTACATGTATAAACTATATATATATATATATTAAGTGGGAGCCAGTGATGGATTGACTTGATGTTTAGTTAATGCCAACACTCAAAACGGATTCTTGTTGCGTAATCTGTTTTATGTTGTAAAAAGCACTTGGTCAAAAAATAGATATTTCTTCTTTATAAAAGGTATATAAAAATTTTGCTTTTCTTTTTTAATAATTAAATAGTATATGGGAACAAATTGTGAATGGGAGTTGATGAGTAGGAATTCAATGCCCCAACCACTAGACTGCCCAGATTGCATCTTATGTTGAACTTCTGGTGTACAATTATTGAATAACAACTCCAAAAAGGGACAAAAACTGTCCCAATTGGGATCCCGATTGGTTTAGATATATAATAAATTCATTAACCAGTTTAACCACATTACAAATCCAATCATTATTAGGTCGATTTTAAGTTTAATGGATTGGGTCACTTCTTGTACAGGCTCAAAAACTAATTCAATCACATTAGTTAGATTATACCATATTCTTGATACAAATCATTCTAGTAACGTTTATTGTGAATGCTCTGTTTACTGCCATATTGCTAATTAAATTAGGTTTGTGGTAATGCTAAGTAAACAGAGAATTCATTCTGGTGGTAGTTGAATACTCTGTTCACTGCATTATAGTGAATTTAGTAAAACATAAAAAGAGGGTGAAAAAAAACAAGGCTACAAAGAGGAAGGTGGTGGGAGTTAAAGCTAATGAACAAGAAAATATCAAGGCTGCTTTTGTCAAAACCTAACTAGGGTGTTCAGACAATAAAAGAAAAATATATTGACTTCTAATAGGGGGGCATGAGGATAGTCTACCCAACTGTTTATTACAACAAGTGCATAACTTTAAATAATAGTACAAGATATAATAGGTGACACCATAGCATCACCGTTACAAAAATTTTAATGAAAGTTTTTTGATTTGTGCAGCGCTGGCCTTGCAAATAACACACAAAAAAAAAATACATTATAGCTAAAAAATGAAATGGAATGAAACTAAGCTGATCCGAAGCCCAAGGTGTTAGCTACGTCGATGACAAAGCGGTAGCGAACTTGACCCTTTTCAAGTCTGGCCATGGCGGTGTTGACATAATCCATGGGAATGAGTTCAACAGCAGCAGTGATGTTGTGTTCCCCTGCAAAATCTAGCATTTCTTGCGTCTCCTTCAGCCCCCCGGCTGCACTTCCTGCTATCATTTTCCTTCCTGCCGTCCATTCCATCCATATATATATATACACATCACTTTCCCACAAATAGTATGTTGTTTCTTACTAAATTTGGTTACAAGTTATAAATTTCCCCTCTTTTTTTTTCTTTTTGCCTGTGTCAGTGTACATTTAGATAGAGAGAGTGAAGAAAGTTGAGAGTATTTATAGCGTTGAGGAATTAAAGAATTCACATTTAATTTTTAAAATTAAAAACTTACCCATGATAAGAGGAAAAACTTGCAATTCAGGAGGTCGCTCCAAGTCCGGAGCTCCTAAAAGAATTAACTTCCCGTCCCGTTTCAGAAGATCAACTAAAGGATTAATAGAATGAGGCGCAGATACCGTGTCGATGATGCCATCCAATGTGCCCATAGCAGCCTATACCACCACACCACATATACAAATTACAAACAAATACACGTATACTTACAACCAGTCCAAAAACTCGATCGAATAGAGAAGAAAAAAACCAACATATGTCGACATATGATCATATAACTAAAGACCTCACCCACCTTCATTTGATCTGAGTCTTTGCTAACTAAAAATGAGTCAGAACCCAGTAGACGAATCGCCTCCTCTTTCTTGCCAGGAGACGTACTGATCACCGTCACTTTCATCTGGAACGCCTTGGCGAACTTGACGGCCAAGTGGCCCAGTCCGCCGAGCCCAACCACGCCCACATGCTTCCCGGCCTCACTGAGCCCGAAGTATTTCATGGGGCTGTAGACTGTAATTCCGGCACAAAGCAACGGAGCGCCGCCTTCAGGCGGGAGAGCGTCAGGGAAACGGAGGGCAAACCGGTGGTTAACCACCATGATGTCGGAAAATCCGCCGTAGTTTTTGGGCTGGTCGGAGGTTGGAAATAGGGTGTATGTGTGGCTGGCTTTAGGGCAGTAAATCTCCAAGTCATCCTGGCAGTCTGGGCAGGCACCGCAAGTACCAACAATGGTGCCTACACCTGCTTTGTCTCCTACCTTGAATTTGTTCACTTTGCTGCCCACTTGGGTCACCACTCCCACTATCTCATGCCTACATATATATATATATATATATCATTTTAATTGTGTTACATATATAGATATCTCAAAATTCTACAATCAATCCAAATTAATTCTTCAGTAGTTAGGATGTTTCTAACTCTGTCATTTCTCTATAAAT
Organism: Diospyros lotus; assembly: GCF_014633365.1. Taxonomy (NCBI): domain Eukaryota; kingdom Viridiplantae; phylum Streptophyta; class Magnoliopsida; order Ericales; family Ebenaceae; genus Diospyros; species Diospyros lotus. Next base: position 6,910,376 of record NW_026267104.1, on the reverse strand, counting down.
AGAGACCAAATGTGGAAGGATCATATCATTAAAGAAATGAGCACACACATATACATACCCGGGAACGATGGGGTAACTGGTAAGTCCTACCTCGTTCTTGATCATGTGCAAGTCAGAATGACAGATTCCACAATAGAGGATCTTCAGTGTAATGTCATTCTCTCCATTCACCCTGTAAACGTACAATATGCTTAATTTAATTAGTGGTGTATTAATCTTCACCCCTAAAAAATAATGTAAACACAGACTTTTTAGGACAGCTTTTAAATATTATTTAACATAATTATGATATCATATTCGTAGGAGGGTTTACAGGTGGATGTTCTCCTGATAAATTGGAGGATTTATTCCGAATTTCTCATCTCCTCTCTCTCCTTTTCCCTTCAGCACCACCTCTCACAACCTTCTTCTCGCCACCCGCCGCTACCTCGCACTCGCCCGCTGCATTCTCGCATGACCGACTGTCGCCACCCACCTCACCCTCGCCGCTCGCTGCATCCTCGCCTTTCGTCGCAGCAGTCAGCCAGGCGAGGATGCAGTGGGCGGTGGTGATCGGTCAGACAAAGATGCAGCACGGGCAGCAAGTGAGAGGTGGTGGATGACGAGAGAAAGGCTATGAGAGGTGGTGCTGGAGGGACAAGGGGAGAGAGATCAGAGAGGAGAGAAAGGGATAAAATGATCATTGTGAGAAGAGAAGAAGGGGCAAATTATAGCCATTTAAATCCTTGTAAAAAACAAATAGTATTATTCTATCATATATATCAGTATATATATATGATATCACAATATATATATATATATTTATATACTGAATTGGTTGTTGAGATTACCTTCTAGTGAAATGGAAAGGGGAAAGTATCCCAGAGTCGTCCCTAGCAGCCCATCCAAGGGCTTTCTGAGTTGGTTCATGCTCTTGTATGGCAACAGCTGCCATGTATAGAAAATTAACCGAGAAAATGTATAGAGAGAAGGGGAAGAGCAAAGAGAGATTAATATCGGTGGGTTTAGGTTTGTGTGTTTGGCAATTAAATTAATTAGTGCAGTTGGTTTGGCTTATATACACACACACATATATATAAATATATGTATGAGTTGTGAGGTAATTGGTGAGATCATCATCATATTGAAGACAAAGTCAGTCATCATGCTGGGCTACCTCTTCTCCAAGCAATGAATTCATCTGCAATTTATTTACCTTTATTATGTATGGCACATGTTTGTGAAGTCTACCAAAAACGACCATAGAATTGTCACCGCGACTTTTCTCATCATTGCATCAAATCGTTTCCAGCCTCCTTTTTGATAAAATATATTATATATTACAGTCCCAAAGTATAGTCTGATAGTCCTAACGATCTCATTTAGAACTTGCTCCGTCATAATTAAAGTATTGCTCTGAAATTAAAATCGAGGGTCACTGAATTTTTTTATTTAACTCTTTCACCGTATTCTGAACCCAATAGATGAAGGCGATTGTGATGAAGTATTACCCAAAGATATTATATATCACACATATATATATATGTAGTATTTGGTGAATATGCTTTTTATATGCTATTATTGCCTATATTTAATGAATTTATTTAATTTATACTTTAAATCACAATAAAATTTGTTTCTCATTGACTAAAAAAAAAAGAAATGTTACACAATAATAGTAATATTATCTTTTTAGTAATATATAATACAAGGTTGTCTTTCTTTATTTTATTTTTATTATTTTCAAGCTAAAATAGATGATTTTATAATGAGTTTCTCTTCTCGAGGGGCCTGCAATGCAATGGCTCATCTGATTTCATCCGTAACTTATCTCAGCTTCCACCTTCAAAGTTCAAACCTTTGGTTGTTTTGGTCAGTCAGTTGATTTTGTGGGTCAACAAATGTAATTTGTTGACATGGTCAGTGTGCCTGCCCCCCAAGTAATAAGCTTTCACTTTATTTAAATAATGGTATATGATTAAAAAAAATATACAGAATTTTATATTATTTTAATTAAAATTATATGATTTATTAATGATTATATATTGAAAAAAACAACTAATATATATATATATACACGGTGATTCATAATTATAAAGATGTCACTATTATTGAATCATTTTGATAGGATTTTTTTATATGGCATTATATGAGTTGTTTATCACTTAAAAATAGACTAAAAACAGAAAAGAAATGGCCTGCAATGTACAAATTTAAGTAATATATTTATTGGTATTTTATTTTTTGTTTAGTCAAATTTGTTTCTCAAACATACATTAAAAAATATATATATTTACTACAAAATTGCAATTAAGGAAAATAAATTGAAAAATGTTCAATAAAATTTTTCCAATTAAGTTTAAAATTTTAAATTAGTGTATTCAACTTTAGTGATGAGTACACCTTATCTAATTTAACGTAATTTATTATAATTATTACTTAATTAATAGTTTAATACTCATTTTTTTCTTCGTAAAATAAATCATTGCACCTATAATTTAACCGATTGAAAGAGAATCAATAGATTTTTTTTTGGGCATGATTCATCTTTCTTAAACACAGTATAAATCATGCGAAATCATATGAAACTACGTTGCACAAATTGTGCAAAACTAGAAAGATGAATTAATAAGTTAACTAGAGGATGCAAAAACAAAAGAGTATTTTTCATCCACAGCTCATTGACTCTCCCTTATTTTTATAAGATTTATAATTATTTTTTTAAAATATTACGTGACAATCACTCAAATCATGTCATGATAACATAAAAAATAACATTCAAAGCATCCTTTCAATTAAGTCTAATATACAATTTTTTATTGAGAGAGTCTATTATGCAATTATGATTTATCTATTTTTTTTTAACAAAACAAAAAAAAAATCACTCATTTTACAAAGAATACCCTAATTACTTCATATTTTACTCGCATGAAAATTTAAATTATAGATGTTATTTCAATAGCTGAACATCCTTTAAATATAAGGTAGATTTTCAAAGGCATTTAATTAGTTTAGTTATGATTTCAATTTTATTTTTTAATTTAAGAATGACATAGAAAAATAATTCATTTGGTAAGTTTTAAAAAGTATATTCAAGGCATTTATCTCAAACCTTTCAATTTTAAGTAAATATATATATATATATATTTATATATTTTAAACATGTCAAAAATTATTATCATACAAAATAAAAATCACATAAAAATAAAAGTGTCTTCAAAACCTTAACAACTTTCAATTCTAAAAATAACAAAAATAAAGAAAATAAGAACATCAAAATCATTTAGCACAAAAAAAGAAAAAGAAAAGAAAGAAAGAACACCAAAATCATAACTAAACAGATACACAATACATAAATGGTTGAGCTGGGGTACCATTCCTACATATGAGAGGCTATAACTATTGCAGCCATGTGAACAGTCAACAAAAAATCATACAACATCTCTTATCATTGAATAGAAACACAAACACTCAGCCAAGAAAAGAAACACAAACATAATTGATGCTTTAATTAACAGAAAACTGAAAAAGAAAAAAGACATTGCAAAAGATGCTTAGCAGGATCTAAAATAAAGATCCAAAAGGGTCGCCTTTGTCGTTAAAACTATATATATGTATGGCTGAATCAAAACTTGCAATAACATTATAATTAGCAATACAAAGAAGTGATCATTGTATTATTGGAGTTGCGTGAAATGCATGATTCATCTGCCTACTTACTAGTGATGAACATAAATCTGTAGTGCCATAAATCAAACTCAAGTTGATGTTAATTAAAGTAAGTTCACCTTTTCACAGTCTGTCATCGATCATCTGAATCTGTTAATTGATCTCTCGCTAGAGCTCCGGGAATAGAGAATTCGAGTCAGCCAACTGAAGACATTGTCGGCATCCAAAATAAGAATGAAAATAGTCAAAACTGGAATTGATCAATGAATAAATACAAAAAAAAAAGGGGGGGAGGCACTGTGTGCCAACAGTTTAGAATAAATGGCTCATACAACGTATTTTGGGTTTATTTTTCCATGTAAAGGAGAAGGGAGAACTATCTCTATATACAACTAGTCAACAGGTATCCACTCTAGTTCTAAATATAATTCACCAGATTCCACATTTTGGAGCTTCAGTGGTATTTCCTGTTTCACCTTGCCATCAACTATGTTTACGGTGCTATCTTCTATCAGCGCATTGTCATGAGATTTCAACCATTTTCCGATTTGCATGTTTGTAAACATTCCAGCATCACCAAATGCCATTGCAGAGGTTATCAGAGGTTGGATATCAATATCGGCTTCCCCCATTATGTCATCGGCTGAAAACGTGTCATGATCATACACTTGCTGCAATGTAGAAGGATTAGAAAGTATGTGAAAGACTAAGACCACACTGCACCTCAGAAGAAGGCACTAGTTTTCCATTTATGAGTGCTGAACCAATTGCTTCACAAGTCATGCTAATTATGCCCTAATAGTCTTGCTGTTTCTTACAATATCCTTTATTTTATCTAAAAATATGCGTGAAAACCCCCTCCATTTCTCTGGCATTATTAAGTATGTAAAGGTAACATGCTGGTTTAACCAAAAAAAAAAAGAGAGGTTAAAACACTGATGTCAAAATTCAGCAAAAATTATCAATAATACACGTATGAGTAGGGTTAGTTACAATCTCTGCAAATTCTCGAACTTCTCAACCAACATTACCTTTGAAATATGTGGGCAAAAAATAAAAGCGCATGTGCCTTTGCCACCTGTTATCATTTCTCATCCTGGTGTAAATGTTACCTAACAAACCTCGAAATGTATGTGCAACAGTTCAAAACCTCAAACAGTGAGTGGATTTTTTCAGCTTCTCCTTGACCAACGTGATTTATTCATTAATGTAACAACATATCAAGACTTAAATGCCAGTTAGGTGGGTCAGCTACATGGATTCTAGCCTACTAATCATCCCTATCTGTGGTAATATCTTCTGCAAGGCCATTACAACACATGTCAAAGAGTTTTCCTTAAATTTTTCTTGGTCTTCCTCTACCTATTTTACTAAAATCTTCTTCCTTTCCATCCACTATCAATATCCTTATGATCTTATCATATGACCAAACTATCTTTATCATGTCTCTGCATCTTACATTCAGTGGGAGCTACTCCAACATTATGAAATAGAATCTCATTTCTAATTCTATCTTGCTTTGTATGATCGCACATCTACCATAACATCCTTATCTTCATTGCACTCATATTTTGCTCATGTTGATGCTTTACTTCCCACCATTCCATGCCATACAAAAAAGCTGGAAACAAGAGCAAAGTAATAATTCTCCATGGAGAAACAAGAAATTCCACAACCATTGTTGTACATAAATTAAAAAAAAGAAATGAGGTTAACTAAGATCAAAATGTTACGACGGATGTGCAATCATATAAAAAAGGGGCAAAATTAGAAATAAGGTTATTTGTATCAAGATTTGAGTAATGCCCATTAAAGACAGATGCATAAATGTCATTAAAATGCTTTGCATAGAAATTCGTAGTTGAAGAGGCAAACAAAGAACAAAATAATTTATGTTAAATTAAATAATACTAATTGGAAAATTTGCGTTGAATGAACAGTCCAATAGTAAGGACCTTAAAGAAACTATGTTTTTCCTCTTTTCTTTTTTCTTCTCTTCTCCTATTCTATTGCATGAGCTTCAAATGTCAAATTAAAACAGTCAAGAGGTTGCCATTATTATAGATTCAGCTTCATAAACATCTTAGTGAAAATTGTGCAAAAATTGTCAATCAACATTTGTAGCAATTATCCTGTAAAATGTTGAGCTTCATTGAAAGCAGAAGAAAAATTCAAGGGTAAATGAGTTTCACCGCTAAAATTTGTTGATATTTTCATGGTGAAGGAACCTATCAGCTAGACTCCATATCATAATATTTATTAGGGAAAAGTATGCTTTGTATCTTACAAATATTTCTACTTCTACTTTCTTCATATCATTGGACATTTCCTGCTTCCTGTAAAAATTGTCCTTTGATCTGTCCATGATTCAGGCATGGTGTCAATTAACCTACAAATTCTGTCTTTTTCTTCCATATTATTGTACCTCCAGCCATCTCCATGACAATAATTACTTGAAGTTCATGTACAAGAGCTCTGCAGGTTTGAAAATTTATACTACAGTAACATAGCTGGGAATCTAGTGACTGAACATTAAATATGGTTTCAACTTCCAAATTCAGTTTGAGTTGAATCAGTAATCATGGTAGCATAGGATGAACATAATGATAGCCTTGTCATAATTATCCATGCCCTTTTCATCACTAAACATGAAAGCGAAAACACCAAGAAAGTAGGAATAGTTCTTTTCACATATACCCATAAAATCTAGTTCTGAATAGTTTGTGAGACCAAGTAGCATCCCATATATTAGACATCTTGATGAAACATTGAAGACTCAGAAGATTCATGTATAGTTGAATAAAATTAAAAAGAAAAGGCAGGAAGAAGGGAAAAGAGAAAAATCATTTATAACAATGATGAAGACACAGGAACAGATAAGCTTACCAGTTTTAGGATTCCATAGTCCTCAGGAACTGAAAGCAAGAGTTCCTCATTCCAGATTGGATTTAAGTTGCTCTTTACTATAGTTGTTTGGACCTTCTAAAACAATGAAATAAAGTTTCCAAAAGTAAGCAACACCTTCAATTTGTTTACATGATCATGCTGTACTTTAATTAAAAAAATCCAACTAACTATAGCCTATAAGTTACCCAAAAAATCAATTAAATCCAAGCATGTGTATGAGATGCCAAATCAGAAGCACCCTCAGACTTAAATTCTTTACCTAGAACTACATTTTAGTACAAACATTCACTTTTATTTTATTTTGTTCTGTAAAAAATCCTCTTCTATTTTAGTACAAAAATCTCATACTTTTTTATTTTTTTATATTTAAAAGATCCAGAACTGAAACTGAACAAGTAGCAAGATTTACAGGCATGTACCATGGATGTTGTTCATGCCTCAAGATTGAGCACTAGGGATCAATAAAGTAACTAACCTGATCCCCAAGAGTTAAGATAACGTAAGGATCACTTGACAGCATATCTCTGATAGCTAAATTTGTGCCTTTTACTACTGTGATTTTCAAATTTCCAATAAATTCCACCAAGCTATCCTGCCACCAGTTTCAACACCAAAAGAGGAACTAAAGTCAAATTATGCTGATTATTTTATTATGACTAAACAATTTACTTAGATTAAAATAGCAATAAATTTAATAAGAAACACCCATATAGGAAAACAATTTCATCAGAATGGAACAGAGACGGATCCATCGTTTGCATCTGATTAAGACACAGGATGCATAGCTATACTGGAGAGTGGAGATCAAGCATGTGCATCTAATATCACACAATTTTAAGTAAACAGGTTAACAAAATATACTGCTTTCTGTGATGAACTTGAACTTCGAAAGCTAGCCATTAGCTTCCTGGAGAAGGTTGCCTGGAGAGAAGATTTTTTAGCACCAGGAATTGATGAGATCCGCAAGCTAGGCTTCAAAAATTGTTGCAGCTCGTACTTAGACCTACAAAATCAAATCAAAGTCAAATCTTTAAATCAAGTAGGACAGAAGATACACATAAATACCCATCAAGATGACCACCATAAGAAATATAAAATAATAAAAACACAAAAAATCTTTGAAATTTTCATCCAACCTGATAAACTTTGCACGATCCTCATGACTAGAATCTGGCCCAGGTTTTGAGTACCCTTCAGGAATAAAAGCCTCATAAATGGAATTAGCAGAATCATTTCCTCCAACCTCAATCATTGCGTCAATCTGATCATCAGACCATTCATCTAATGAAACAGACAACACCTGCACAATTTACATTGATGATGCTAGAAAATTACAAGGAGACTAAGAGTGTAAGGAACCCAACAATAAGACAATTTAAACTTTCCAGTGAAATATATTATTGTCATCCATACTGGAGGTCAAACATTTGAAGTTAAACAGCCACAATGACAATCAACTAAATATGCAAATAAAAGCCCGTGTAGTATAGAAAAAGTTGGCAAAAATTCATTAATGGTACTTGATATTAGCCACCTTGGATAAGTTGGGAACATATTTTGTGTTTTAATCATTCATTTTCTTTTAGTACACACATAAAATAAGAATTGTGAAGAGTAGCTCTCCAAAATGTAAGCACCAACTACTTTTCAATGAGACTTCAACCTGTTAGGGTTGTAGACTAAACTCATGAATGTTGGATTAGTAACCCATTTTTATTAAGCGGAAGTTCTCTATGAAAAAATACAGTAAGTTAGACTTGGAACCTAACAAAATATTAATGATATAACAATAATACAATAAATCAGGTCCGGAGTGGGGGGGCACATGTTTGATTCATCCTTAACCATTTTTTCTTTTTAGGTGTATGTTTTTGATTCATCCTTAAAATAGTTTCTAGTTTTCCTAAAGTTTTCCAAAACAACATATGCAGACAAAAGCCTTCATTTAATACAATTCAGCAAATTTTTTTACCAACACCCTTAGAAGGATAATCAAAATGTGGCACCACATATGCAAACTAACATGTGATATCTAGTTATCTATTTTCTAGGAACATACATATGTCACTTTGGAACTATTCTTAAACTCATTCTATTCAAACACAACAAAATAAATGGGAAATGGAAATCGTTTTAATAAAAAAATCAAATTAAAAGGAGAATAGCATATGCATATTTTCAGTATCAACTTAGTCATGCCCCTATGCATTTCTTTCCAAATAGAGCAGGAAGGAGAATCTCCCAAGCAATAACCTTTGAGATACGGGTACCAAGGCTTCTATGCACGCTGCAGCATTTTAAGCATACGAACACCCCAATGTTGGCTGACCTGAAAATGCACATATATGATGACTCTTAAACATCCGCAAACATCCGCATGAAAATTACACAAGAAAAGTATGTTTTCTGTGGATCATCTTAAATTCAGTCATTCAAACCAGGAAATTAGATCTACATAATATGTTTAGCATATCAAGGGATATTTATCATGCCACTGATTCAGTGTTTTAAAAAGCGCTAAGCGAACTTCAACGTAGAAGGCCTGTGGAGTTTAAGCGCAAAGTGAAGCGCTTATAAATAAAATAAGGAGCATAAAATTTTATAAGCATAAAAAATATAAACTATTGAAAAAGAAATCATTAAAAAAAACTAAATAAGAATGAGGACTGCAAATTTAACAAAAGATGAAATACTATTTTTCATTTATATTTTATATCAGTTTACAAGTTCGTGCAACCATAGCAAAAAGCACATAAGGGACATATAAAATGATGCAATCTAGTCAAATGCTGGTCCTGATAGAACTTGGAAGGCAAACTAGTCTGAACTTTGGGTAGAAAGGATTTGAATATGATAAGGTTTTTTTTTTAATTTTTAATTTTTTCATTTTGTTGAGTCTTCTTTTGATTTTTGTAAAAGTTTGCAAAAAAAAAAAACCCATTCCACTTCACTAACAGAATTTACACAAAGGATCGGATGGAAGAATAAGGAAAAAAATCATCCCTAATTTACAAAATCCCAATTAATCAACCCCTAATTTATAGCAATCCCCAATCAATCAATCCCTAATTTACAAGAATCAAGAATCAATCATCAATCCCTAATTTAGGGCAATTTGGAATAAATCATCAATTTGTAATTTACGATAATTAGAAATAAATTAGCTACCCTTAATTTACACCTAATTACATGTTTCCTTCAAGATTTTTTGCTTGGTAAATACAGCTGAGTCTTCTTTTTTTTAAAAGTAAATGTATATATGATTTTATTTAGATCTTTCAAAAATCTGATAATAGCTTTTTCGAGGTAAGGTTTGCCAAAATTCAAAAAAAAAAAAATCCAACAATTCATATTCTTTGATAAAAAAAACCAAGTATATTTCTGAAGAGTGTTTTATTGCGCTTCGAAGCTTAGGGAAAAGCGCAACTTAAGCGCTTTTTAATCGCACTCAGCTAAAGTAGCTAAGTTTCACACAGAAAAAGCGCACTCAGCTAAAGTAGCTAAGTTTCACACAGAAAAAGCCCCAAGCATGCTGCACTTCGCACTTTGCGCTTTACACAGTGCACCTATTAACAAGATGGATGTCTATTACCTTTTAGCTATTAATGGCACAAAAGATCATGATATCAGAATATTCTGACAAATGTCTAATCTCTAAAGATGTTTGCTTCTATAGGAAAAGCATCACTATATATATGATGAGAAATCCACTCAGAAATTTTGAGAGAAGCCAATAGTGAGTCTCCAACTTCAAATATGCATTCAAATGAAACATTAGCAGGTTGCTCTCTTGTTAGTTGTTAGCAACCTGGTTCTCAATTATCACAAATGCCAAATATTTTGTGTTACTTCTGCAATAATTCTATACCCTAACTTATTTAAGTTACCATATTATTAACACATACAAAAGAGAATAAATAAGAGTTAATTTCTCTCTCCCACTTTTGACAATGCAACAAATTAATTCTTCGATTACATCACTACCTTTCAAATTGCATGCCTTTAAGTCTATAACAAAATAATCTTGACAGGATTCTAACTTAATAAAGAAATGTAAAGAATGGATTCAAATTGAGACCTTGAGAAAATATTGTTTATGAGAGAAGTATTGCATGAAACCATTTGAAATGTAAGGTATGCTACTATTATAAAACTATTAACAGGATTATCCTAGCGAGATAGAGAACCTAAAAGGATCAGGGTGGCAAAAATGGAACTTACGCCCATTTGGGGTCTGGAGCACCACAGTCAGCACAAGCACGATTATCACGTTGAAGCGATAGTTCTTTTAATCTTCTTCTACCTGCATGATTGCCATCCAGATATTCTACTTATTTAACCAGTTATTAAATAGGTCAAAAAAGCTTAGGTCTTAAAAGGGTGCAAGAATAATAAAAACCATGAATTACTTTTTGGAAATTATAGTCACATTGCCTCATGAAGTGCAACTCATGCAATAAAATGAAAATATTTTGAATGTGAAATTAAATCAATAGATAACAAATTTGCAGAGAAAATAAAGAGGGGAGTAACCCTATGGTTCTATTTTACTTATTCGGTCAAATCTCTCATGCCACTTTTGCTTCCTTATGAAACTTACAATATCCATCAAAATAAAATCAGGCAAAGAGCAATTAGGTTTGATAATTAAGCCAGCAATAACATCGTTTTAATTTGAATTCTTGTTTCCTTTTCTTCTCAATTCATCATAAAACTTTTTCTCTATTCAAGTATTAGGAAATTGAAATTTTACTCTCTTTTTTTATTCTGTTCTTGGATTTAGTAAGGCTCAAATCCAAGTGTGCAGTGAAGCTTCCTCATTGTGTGTTCTTTAGGGTTAGTTAGTGGAATGGTAAAGGCTGTTGTTTAAAAGCATAGGTTGTCAAGCTTGAGAAGTCAATTTCAATGTAGTGAGCATGGAAAGGATCAATGTAAACTATAGTATTGGTAGGATAGGTTGAATATTAGGCAGCCAATTTCGAAAACATTATCAACTTTTCACAATGCAAAATAAGTTGGAGCATTCAAAAACATAATTTACAATATAAATCCACATCACATTGCGGCCAAACATAATGCAGTTGCTGACATAAAATACAGCTGTGTGGAAAAATATGTGACAGTAACAGATTTTTAATTGTATCAGGGTGATAGAAAAGCATGAACTGAGCATTTGATGATCATGGCTACATTCATGTGTCTGACTACATATTTATGGAGATGAATAGATCAATTCAAGTTATATCAATCCATTAATCTCTCAACTTATTCCTTCCCTGAAACCAAGGTTGTTAAAATCGGGATTTTAAGTGGGATCGAAAAAGTGTCCATAAAATCGGATCGTAAAATCGAATCGTAAAATCGTAAGATTTTAGAGATAATTAAAAATACCCTTCAATTTTTGTAAATATATGTTTATAATAACATAATTTTGCAGAAAATAAGTTAATATCTTTTAATAACCTGATTATTTCTTATTATAGTTCAAAAGATGATACTTCTAAAATATAGTTCAAAAACTAGCAGATTGGTATAGGCAATTTAAAGGCAAAATATAGGTAATTTAGAGGTAAAATATAGCTTAAAATTCTTTAGAGGATTCTTTCAACGTCTTCCATTAGATTTATATTGCATTTTTTTCTTAATTTAACATTGATTAAATCAAGTAAAATCCCGATTTGGGGTTTGGTGATCCATTAATTAATTACTTGTTTGTCTTGATTTACTTATACAATCAATGTTAAATCAAGTAAAAATTATAATTTAAATCAAGTAAATTGGAACTTATGCAATTAATGTTAGATGCTATGTGACATTGGAACTTATACAATCAATGTTAAATCAAGTTTCAATTTAGAGACAAAATATAACAATTCATTGCATAAGTTCTAATATCAAATGTTATGTGACATTAAGACGTTGAAAAACATCCTCTAAATTGCAACTTAAATCAATGAAGGTCTTTGAATCGTAAAATCGTTTGGGGATCTCTGAAGCGTAAAATCGTAAAATCGTATATGTAAAATCGAGATTTTATAGGATTTTATCCCAAATTGGATTTTATATGGGATTTGAATCGTTTAGGGGTTTTCGAATCGTAAAATCGTACGCATAAAATCGGGATTTTAACAACAATGCCTGAAACTCTTATCATTTCTCTGTAGAAAGTTGAGTCTTACAACATTACCTAAAAATCGAGCAGGAATATAACAGACTTCTAGCATTCTAACATGGCATCAGAGTTTTTAATCCCGAACATGTGGAGTTCCAAATGTAGTGATAAGAATATAATATACACACCGTTAACTATTTACAAAGCTAGCGCTCAAGTAAAGCTCCCAACACATTACATTTACAGTAAAACTAAAGTTAGGGCTCAAATTCTCAGCTTTATCTCATAACTACCCTGCGGTATTGTCCAAATACATTTAGCAGAAAATGAAAATATAATGATTAACTCAAATAGGACAAAATCTTAAAACTACTGCTCTAGATACTAAGAGTCAGATTATCATCACTATAAAGGAGCATACCTGAAGATGGCTTCCCAAGCCCTGCCGAAGGTCTACTCATAGCTATTGAAAGCTACAATCATCCAACAAAGCTTTCTATTACCAGTATATGGCTTTAAGCTGAATCAACCACCAAAGAAAGGAAAAAAAGAAATCAGTAATCGTTTCAAAGAGAAAAGGAGAACAAAAATAAACCAAAAACAAAAGTTTGGGCAAAAAGATATTAAAAAAACAGAAAAATCTAGCCTAAGCACCAACTCCAAACATCCGAAATATAAAGCCAGGAAGAGAGAAGAGAATTCACACAGCTGTCCTGATGAAACCAACAAAACCCAGCAAGCAGTTAACAAAAGCTCCACATTCGCCTAATGCCTCCAAATTCAAGCTAAAAACGAGAATCAAAATCGGAGAAATGAAAAGAATGATGAACTAATCAATGCAAATCCATCACGCATCAACGCGAAAACCAATCGTATAACTAAGGCAAATTAATTACAAAAACGTCTTCCATGATGGCAACCGCATGTGCACTTGTTCATCGAATTGCGTTAAAAACGATTCAGTGTTGAACCAATGCATAATTTGTATTCATTGACAAAATCAATCCATTAATTTGAAACCAAAAACAAAAAAACAAAAATTCGTTAAACTTGATGAATGATGGCATAAATAATAGGGGGGGAAACAATCAAATCTGCCGAAACCGATGAATGATCGGTGTATAGTCGGTGGATTCACCAGATAAATTCATGGAATTCGAAGCTGAGCGAGAGACCGAACCAGCGAAGCTACAGAGAGATAAATTGGCTCTCCATGGAGAGGGAGGGAGAGAGAGGTGGCGACGTTAACAGAGTATTTCCTTGGTCCATTCTATTTGATTTGAACCATACCGATACCACCAACTGCATGCACATTTATTTTTCAGGTATAAATAATAATATTAATAATTTTTTTATAGTATTTTAACGTATTACCCTCGCTAGCATGCTCGAGGGTGATATTCTTTCATATTGTCCTTTTTTTTTTACAATAAAATATTTTGTACCAAATATAAAAATTTTATAAAAAATATGATAGTCAAGCAAACTTATTAATAATTAAAATTCATGTTTAATAAAATTATTACAAAAAAATTATTTTAAAACAATGCAATTTAAAAATATATATATCATAAATTTCTAATAATTATTACATAATAATACGTATAATAGATCACATCACACCACTACATAAAAAATAAAAAATTAATAAATAAATTCATTTTACAAATTATTTAATCTTAATAATAAATAACCCTAAGATTTGTATCTCTTTTTTTATGGTGTAAGATCATTTACCCACATTTGATCTGAAATCTAAATAACTATGTGTGATCAATACTTAGAAATAATCCTCCATGACAAGAGATTATCAGTTTGATCTGAAATCGAAATAATTATGTGTGATTGATAGTTAGAAGTAAGAATAATACTATTAGTACACCTTTGTGTACACTTTGGGCTACGCAAAGATGTATCAATGACAAAAAAATCCCTCATGAGACACATGAAAGCAAAAGGTATTTTAATTATAATACCCCTTTGTGTAGTCCAAGATGTACAAAAGTGATGTACATGTAGTATGATTCTAAAAATAATCCTCCATGACAAGAGATGATCAATATCGACAAGCATTCAACTCATAACAAATATGCTAAATTTATATCGAAAAATTCATGCATTAGCCATTTTAGAGTTGGGGTGAGACTATTAATAACACCATTTCCAATCCATTAAAGCCAACAACCCACCCTCCAATTTTGCATGGTTCAGTGAGGTAAGGCCGAGTATGTTACTTGGGTCCGTAAACTCAGAAGTTACACAAACTATATGCAATCTGCAATAAGTTGGCCCAGGAGCAGTTCTAACACAACCTTATATGTCTCCCAAGAAATTGATGATGCAGCTAAAATGCCAGAAGTGTGACTTAGAGAGATTAACAGACATCACTAAAATGGATGTACACCCATTAAGGCAGATGAAAAGTGGAGGACGAACTCAAGATTTTTCAAAAGGGAAACCTACCTGTATTAAATAGAAAACAATTCCTGATCCTAGTCCACCGCTAATAAAGATGTTCAGCAGCTTAATAGTAAACAATGGCCACATTACCCAAGAGTGAGAAATGCACCAATTCAATATGAAGTCAGGCATTATTGAGCTCTGAAGTAACAAAGACTAAGTATCAATAGACTTCAACATGCCATTGTTTGTTCTTCTTGAATTGAGAGAGCTTCTGGTCCCAGTCCTCCCCCCTCTGCTCCACAACCCTCTTCAATGTGTCCAGGATCCCGGGCATCATCCCCTTTAGACCGCAGAAATAAATGTGGGCCCCATTATCCAAGAGTTTGCAGATCTCATCGCTATATTCTTCAAGCTTGTCCTGAATGTACATTTTGCCTCCGCGTTTGTTCTTTTGTTCTCGACTTAGGGCAAGATCATACCGGAAGTTATCTGGGTAGTCCTGAAGATAATTGTTGAACTCATCGTGATAAAGGAGGCTGTCAGTGTTGGCCACCCCAAGAAACAGCCAAGCAAGGCCGCCAAACTTGTATTTAGGGACAGACTCCATGAACATTCGGCGGAGGTAGCCTCTGAATGGAGCCACACCCGTGCCAGTCGCAATCATAATGTGGGTGGCATTTGGGTCTTCTTCGGGTAACAGCATTATCTTCCCAGAAGGACCTGCCAGAATATTCTCACTCAATCAAGCGGATCAAGTTCTTGACCTTTTGATACCCAAAAAAAAAAACAAGAAGGAAAAACAAAAGCAATTAACCAAAAGAAACAGTGCAGTGGAAGCATGATTATCCTGATCACATAGGAAAATATGAAAACCAATCATGCTACTTCAAGTTTAGGCAACCTAATTTGAGATTGGAAACCAGAATTGACATGCTAACCATGCAAAAGCGGCTAATAGACCACATAAACAACTTTGTTGGTGCAAATAAGAGACTTAACAGGAAGGGAAGGCAAGGCCTAGCCCTAATTCTATGTCTAGCCAAGAAAAGATCAGATAGGTGGTGAAAGAAACTGTATTTCAGTTCCAGTGAGTTGTGTCACAATAACGCTCATGCTGAAAATTCAGATGAGATTCCACAGTAGAAAGATAACCAACAACGTGATTCCTCAAATCAAGTATCAATCCTACCATAACTTTGATGGGTCTGTCCTTTTAACTCAATTCAAAGAAAATTTGGCCCCATTGTATTCAACCATCTCATGTGGTAAGAGTGAAAAAAAAAAAAAAAGTGCAAATGCATGAAAGGAAACTGGTTGAGGAAGAACACATGGGATTACAGAATAAAAAGGTCATCCAATAATGGATCTCAGCTTTTAGTTAATTTAGTTAGCCTCTGCAACCTTCAGGATTAATAAATGCTGATGCAACGGCATCCATGCAATCTGGAAGAAACCCAAGAAAGAGCAACTCAATTTGCTTCTTGAAATCTCTTTTGAATATAACTGGACTTACGAGAGGGATAACGATGCTGATTTGAAAAAAGTCTAATTCATCAATATAAAGTTTAATTGATTGGTGGGATCTGAGGCAAACACAGTCGCACATTCCCTGTAACCAGTAATTAGCCATTTCACTAGTCTATTTTCTTACTTAAGTAGACTTGAGAATCTGAAAGAATTTTGTCCATATTTGAAATGCAATATAATCCTATTATTCCTATCATTCCTATCATAGCATCTAATGAACACCTATTCTTGTTAAAGTAAGAATCCTACAAATAGAAGATAATTCACCACACATTTGGTGTAATGTAATTAAATCTAACAAAAAGGCATCCCCAGTGCATGAGGGTCCCTGCTTGGTGATGTTTGGGAGGGTCAATCTGTATCCAACCTTCCCTTTGCTTTTTTGAAAATAGGCTATTTACTCAATTCGAACCCATGACCTTCCAATCACAATGGAGCAACCCTGCTGTTACTACCAAGGCTCATCCTAGTAGTTAAATCTAACAGATTATAAAATATAAGTAGAAAGAGTTTGTGCAAGATAATATTTTGTCTAGTGCTGGTAAAATAGTTCATTATGTTTTCAAGATTTTACTGATTGGTTGATTGCATTCAAGCTGTTAGATCTCAAACAGTTAACTGCATAGACAAAATATTTATTTGACAAGAATAGATAACATGGCTTCATTACAGGATTAAAGAATAACTGGATTCAGTGTCCTCTAAGTGGAAAAATTTTACCTGTGATTTTAATCTTATCTCCAGGCTTGGAATCACAGAGGAAATTGCTACATACTCCTTTCTTTGAAGGGTCTTCTTTGCCAGTCTCAGGATCATAATAGACAGCACGTCGAACACACAAACTGGCTGTCTTGCCATCAAAAGAGTCTCCATACCTGGTGGATGCAATTGAGTAAAGACGAACATTGTGAGGAGCCCCTGGTTTCTTTGGGTTCTCACCCTACAATGCAAAGAGAGCCTTATTTAGTACACTGTGCATCATTATATTAGTTGGCATGAAGAAGTTAATTTGAGCTTCAAAGGCATAGGGGTTTCACAGTCCATTTATATGGGACATGCTTCTCCGCTCTAGTAACAATGATTGCTACATAAAGGACAACCAAACCAAGTAAGAAAGGAAACAATTCCTTCCAAAGTTGATGTCCACAAGAAATCAGATCAATGACTATATAAATAAATAAAAAATGATCTATAAGAAACTAACCAGCAAGGTGAAAAGGGGCACTGTGGATAAATTTCTCACCCATCACAAATAACCATAAAATCCACCTTGCCAATGATGAATGTAATAACTGTAAAGAACAACCCATGAATTTACAACTTACAGGAGGAATCACACCATAACTCTGTCCTTCCCAATATGGAACATTGCCGCCATGATCAATTACAATATGACAAGTCTCTCCAGGAGCTTTAGGCCCTACAATCCTATCAACAGAAACAATAGTTGCTGCTGTATATGGTTCCTTGGGCTTGTATAAATTTAGCGGAGGCTCCTTGGCATCTTCAAGTGTTAAAGGTGAAACAGAAACCTTAGGTTTGGTTTCTTGTTGCACTGACATGGAAACTACATGCTGATTTCTTGATTGTGCACTCTTTGTTTTCAAATCCAGTCGGACAGAAACCCATGATTTATCACGAAAGCTTATATTATGTGCCTGCAACAAAAGTCAAATGACCTTGAGAACAATTTCCTAGAGTATAATATAAATGCTACCAGGAATATAAATTGAAAAGGAGATAATTGTTATAATACAAAAGGTAAGGAAATAATTAAAAGCACTCAATTTGATTTTGATGATATCACTCGTCCTCTTAGTAAAATGAAAAATTACTCAAAACAAGATATCATTCAACAAACAGGAGAATCAAAAGTTGACCCACACAGGGGTGAGGACATCAAAAATAATCTCTTAAATGAGACAGTATAAAATTTCCCTAATGCTGACCTGATTAAGGAATACGTACGCAGCATGCATCTTAAAGAGATCTCGAGCACAATTCAGCAATACAAATCAAACGAAAATTGGTCTAATTTTTGGCTAAGTAGATATCTTGAATTGTTGAAACGAACTGATAGGTGCTAAGTAAATAAATGACACTTGAGATTTCGAAAAGCAGGATAAATACGGTAGAGGGCAGACTTCAGTTCAAAAAATCTGCTCCAAGTTTATGAGTAGAAATTCCTAGAAAATTCTACTTTGATCCTCCTTAGAACATGAACCAGTTTTTTCAAGCTATAGAATTAGAAACTCCCAAGCACGCTGATCTCGAAAAAGTTTACACAGAATTTTGCAATTGGACAAAGTCACGGACACCAACTGGACAACATGGAGCAGGCATATAATCCCATCAACTATAAGCAACAATGCACAAGACATCTTTTTTTTTTAGCACGAGATATCTTTCATTGACTGGAAAATGAAGGTAGTAGGTACCACCCAATTATTTCATTTCAGTCCCACAGCTTCTCCATCCCCAGGAACTCCTAAAAACATCGGTTATCCCAATATCTATAATAAATGGTAAAGCATTCATACCACCCACATATAAAATCTCAAGAAAAGTGATTCACCGTCTTGTTATCATTTTGGAAGCAACTATGATGAACTTTAGAGAGAAGTGCTTTCGATCTTCCTTTTTAGTTTCTTATTTATTTATTTATTTGTCATCAAACAAGAGGATAATAAGACTTTTGGAAAGTACAAGAATTGCACAAAACTAGTGCAGCCCACAAGTAAATTTAAATAATGTATAGGTAATCAAAGTCGAGGTCACTGAGCAAAAACCAGGCTAAAACTTCTGGTTTCACAACACAAGTGCAAAAGCTAGTACTAAGATAAGAGGAATCTGAAGCACCTTAAGAACGGATCTCCGGAGAGACGAATCTCCACTGAGCGGGACAGCTACAGAGACCTGAAAAGGAAAATGAGACTTTGCTCAACAAACAAAACGATAGCTAATCCACTTCCCAAAACCGCAAACACAACCGGCGACGAAACACGAAGAGGGATCAGATCGAAATTGAAGAGGCGAATTTCACCTGAGAGACAGCCGAGTGAGCCATGTTGAGTATGATCGGATCGTGACGGCTTCAGCGTTCGGCTCCAAGATCAAATTACTCCCTGCTATCGCATGTATGCGCCTTTCTATATATAGAGAGAGAGAGAGAGAGGGCGATTGAGCCTTTGGAGGGTTGGAAGGGACAAGGGAACTGCAATCCGGACGCCTTGCCCTCCCTTTCTTCTCTTGCAGCTGCTGAGTATATTGATTGATTTATTATAGGAGGTGTCCTTTGGAGGTACCAATTTGCATAAGAAATATTTTAATTGGCCAATTA
This sequence comes from Diospyros lotus, assembly GCF_014633365.1. Taxonomy (NCBI): domain Eukaryota; kingdom Viridiplantae; phylum Streptophyta; class Magnoliopsida; order Ericales; family Ebenaceae; genus Diospyros; species Diospyros lotus. The sequence goes on along the minus strand of NW_026267104.1, from coordinate 6,890,439 downwards.
GGTGAGGATTGGATTGTAGATTGGAGTCACACTGATACCGACAAATTTTTTTGTTAAGTCAGCTGGAAGGTCTAGGCAGGCTCATGGGTTTGGGCTGCCAAGTTGGGCTCCATCCCTTCATTAACTGAGCCGTACTTAATTCAACCCAACCCACCACAATTATGGCCCAATGTGGGCTAGTCGAGTCGATCCGACTTATTTAATATCTCTAATTTTTGTGAGTTTTTCTTAGAAAATCATGTGAAATTTTTTTGATTATATCAAAGAACAAACCTAGGCCTTCTTCGTTCGCCGCAGCCACTACCAATTAACGAACAATCAAATAGCTTCAATCTAAACAATATAAGCCAAACGTGATAATGATTTTCGTCGTAATCATAGTCATTTTCTTCATTTTCGGTTTGATCCACCTCATGAATTCCTATTCTAGCCTCAAAATAAAACCACAAAAGATTTCAACATGTTTGTTTTTCCCAACCATCTCCGGGAACTCTTCGTCCTCCACGATGCCAACACGGACCAAGTTTTTATTGACACTCTTCCAATACTAGAGTTGGAACCAAACCTCGTTATTGGGTAAGTTAGAACCCATAGCCCAACTCAAGCATTAAGAGGGCATCGGCCAGGGCCTAGTCCATGATGCCGTCATGGAGAATGAAAAGCTCTTAGAACTAGCCATGAAATAAGGTTGTGTGATTGAAATCTTATGTTTTTCCATCAAAAGTATTAGATAGGACTATGAGGAGATGGACCAAGCTGAATATAATAAAGATAGCTATGATTTGTATAATAATCATTAGTACGTCTGAACTTATGTCATTTCGATTGAAGTCATTGGATCAACCATCGAGTGTCAACAAGGACAATGATGAAAGAATGAATTGACTCTGCCATTTATAGAGAAAATCAAGAAAATTAGAGCTCAAAATATAAAGATTTGAAATGCAATGAATCTGAAGTGAGAGAAAATCATGAAAATTGGAGCTCAAAAAGGAAAAGATTTGAAATGCAATGAATCTGAAAAAAAATAATAATAAAGTGCAATGAATCATCTTCATGAAGCAGAAGCGCGCATTAATTAAAAGTTCCAATTGGATTACAGAATAATGCAGTTACTGTCATTAGTAATGGTATTGGGGTAAATTTGAAATACCAGACAACAGATAGGGTGGCTTATAATAAATGGTGCAAATTTTTATAATCCAATACAATAAAACAATGTATATGCAAAATTACACCACACTATTTAATTATAATGATAAAAAATATACTTTTAATTTATGGTCTATTTTGGTTGAATCAAAGTCACTCATAAACATACCTTAATATTATTTATTTATATTTGACACCTTAAGAGAAATTCATAAAAATAAGTCACAGGTGTATAAAGTCATTGATGGCCAAGAGACTTAAGTTACATTAGCCAAGTAATTAATGTCAAATGACTAAGATCAAGAGACAACTAAGTAAATTCATCCGAGAATCTCTTTCGAGACCTTATTGAGTCATTCAATAATGCATGCGTTACTTGACCATTATTATTTAAGAGATTCACGTGGATAACCCAAATCCGCAAGTCTCTCTCCTAATCACATAAAAAACCCTTTCAAGAAACTATAAACCCTAATAAATTTTATCTCCAGAAGTTGTTTACGTGAGACCACGAAGAATAGAGACAATCTTATTTTCGATATCTTTTTTTACAAATTCAAAAAAGAGCCTAAAATACTCATCAATAATTGTGGCTCTTTCTCCACTTATAAGTCTCATCCCTCTTATAAATGAGAGACTTCTATTCTAGCAAATGTATACTCATAACCCTACTTGAACTATAACTCTACTTATTTTTTACATTCTACACTAATTCAAAGACTAATTTAAATATTGGAGAGCACGTGTGAAAAATCACCCACTCCCCTGACTAATTTCTTTCTCGTAAATCACCCGCTCTTTACAGGTTACTTGTTCCTTACACGTAAATCTTGATTGAGACATTTCATTGCAAAAAAGAAAAATTAAAGTTTTTATTTTTTTAGCTCATAATTTATTACAAAGTTTTTAAAGTTTTGAGTCACGTGCAAGGGATGCTTTCCCGGTGGACCACATGACATTTGTGGCTCAAATTTCTCCCATTTGTCCTGAGGGGCTGGCATGGTCCAATCCGTGGAGTTTGTATAGTAACTCAATTTAAATAAAAATGTAAATGATTTAATTTTTTTCAAAAATAAATTAAATTATTAAATCTAAAAAAAATTGACATCTGAATAAAAACTCAATTACAATGATAAAAAGAATATAAACAAAATAAAAAAATAAGAGTCCTATTATTTAACTTTTTTAAGTTATTCATCTTTTATTTGATATTAACTAAATATGATAATGCTCGAAATTAATCATAAGTATAAATGAGTGCTTCCACCAATATAGGAGCTAGAGAGCTCCTAAATGAGTCAAGAGCATGATACGGATTTTGATGTAGTTGCGGGGATGGGAATAACTAATGAATTGTGCTACTTTGCCCAAGAGGCTTATCAAATAAGGTTAATAAGATCAAAATGTTCTCGTCCAAAATACAAATTTACAAGCGATGTCATTGTTTTCACTTCTCTTCTCTTTCCTTTTCCATGGCCGCGATGCGATCGTCGACCGCTACTGCCATTGTCTCGTCGCCTCGCTGTTATCGCTTCGCCGACCGTCGTTACATCTTCTGATAGTTGGCAAGGCGAAGGTAGCGGCAGTCGGCGGGCGCATCACCACCATGGGAAGGAAGAGAAGAGAGAGATGAAGACAATGACATTTATTGTAAATTTGTATTTTGAGCGATGATATTTTAGTCTTTTTGATATTTTTCAATAAGCCTCTAAGGCAAAGTAGATTAAACCATAACTAATACATTATGTGCAAACAGAGTGAAAATGATAAATTGTGAGATATTAACTTTCTAGCACGCCAATCTATCAAATTAACCATTGTCATCTTCAACATTGTTTTTTAAATACTTATTCAATTCTGGCTTAACTTCCTCAACATCTTTTTGAGTTTTATGTCTTTTGAAAAGAGACACCATTAGTGGTCCAGGTTTATGCAAACTTAGCTCCACGTTTATGTCACTTGAGCTACTATTTTGAGCACTATTATTTGATCCACTAGGAGATCGATAAATTCAAATGCATGTACTCATCATACAAATAATTAAAAGCATGTCTCATCCATTCAACTACTTTCACCAAATATTTGATTAATGCCAAACTCCACATATTCAAATTTGTAACGACGATCGAGCACTATCAAGATAAAAAAACACCACATTGAATTTTTTAAGGTTCTCCCAATACTCGTGACACTCTTCTTTTATATTTTTTAGTTATGATAAAAATTCTAAATCAGTTGATACACATTGCTATTTCAACAGATAATCAGTATCACTTAACTCATAAAAATAAATATTAGATATGACATAAAATAAACCCGAATCATGTATGATGAGATCGTACAAATATTTCAATATTTTTGTTACTTGTTTATTTAACCTTTTCTCAATCTTTTTCATTAGATTTCCATACTCATGTTATCAATCTTGATAGTTATGACTTTTTCCATACTCCACTCAAGTAAACACTTTTTAATTGCTTATGTCTAGAAATTAAAGAAAAGTTAGAAAATTATTTTGTTCAATTTTCACTCATAGTCAATCAAGTGAGTTGTTAAATACATGTGGTTAATTCCTTACAAGAAAGTACATGTGTTTATATGAGGTAAATTCTTTTACAATTGTTTCTTTAGAAAAAAAATTAATTTCAATATTTATTCCACAAACCTCTCATACAATCTTATACAACCGTCTTTTAATTAGAAACATGAATCTCACTTGCACTTTGTTACGAAAGTATAGAAAACTTTAATCTTAAACATATTTAAATAGAAATTCATCAATAATTATTATAAATACTAAAATATTTTTAATAAACTCGATCAAAATTTCAACATGTCAAGTTAATAATCTTATGGTCTCTTGCTACTTTACCACCAAATAGTGTTGCTAATTAAGTTATTTTTTTTTTTTGATGACCCCAAGTGTTCAAACTTTGTTCTCCTAGTCTAGGAGGAGACCGGCTTTCTTCCCTAATTTGGTCTCGGGGTAAATCAGATGCGATCATAAACTTATACACTTTTAAATAGATAACTTATTAAATCTTACTAAAATAAAATATTTCTGTCTCCATGAAGAGGTAATCCCTTGTCAGGTCTCATCTTCACAAAGGCAATCATTTCAAAAAAATAACTTAATTACCTCCTGAATACGGTGCAAGTAAATTTATAACATCGCATGTTTTATATTAAAGACATACATATCATAAATATCGTGTTATGGATCCTTTAAACTTAATTAGGATCAGACGTTGTTGATGACGTGTAAGGTGGTGAATGGTCTCCGGAACACACACGGGAAGTATATACATTCAGACAAGGGGCTCATGTTGCCATCGGAGAGTACAGGACAAATAAGAAGGGAGAACGCATAGGAACATTTCAAACACAGTTGTCCGTCAATCCGTCAATCAAATTTCTCTACAAGGTAAGCTTGGAGGCTTGAAATTTCCACGAACCCTAGTTTTTTTTTCCCTTTTCGTTTCTTTTTTTTTTTCAGTGATGGTTCGGTTTTGCTTGCCTAGAAAATTTTTGGCTGCTAGAGAAGGAGATTGAAACTCTGCGTCTGTAGGCAAGACTAGCATCCTTGGGTTGAGTCTAGCCCTGTAACTGATTAAGGGGAAGGTTCAAACCCTCTGTTTTCTCAGTGACCAAGTAGAGGGGTTCTGTAATTTAAGTCAAGATTAGATTTTTTGCTTGCTTCGGATCCTTATATTGAACGGGGAGGTGGTGGCGTGCAGAAATGTGTGGAAGGTGTTTTCCCTGAAGTTGCTTGTGTGTGTGGTTTTCATTTGACTACATTTTCTAGTTTGGTCAACTACTCATAATCTTTTTTGAATTCATAGGATTTTGGAGGGTCAGTTTGATTTGTTCCATTTACAATTCTGGTAACTTTTTTTGGTTTGGTATTTCGGTGGTTGGTGAATGAATTGGGCAAAATTATTGCTTTCAAATCAACCGTAGGTGTTAACTTGCTCCATAAAGCACATAAGATTCTACGGGGATAATGTGGTTCTATGAATACTCTGGATTTAAAAGCGTCCCCATTTTTGTTTGCATATATTGTGCTGTCTTACACCACCTTTTTTTTAGGCTATATCATGCCATGTTTTTTCGCCTGAGTTTCACATCTGTGTTTCTTGCGGCATAATTTTGTGCTGACAAACCCCAAGGTGTAGCACAACTGGTAAGGAAGTGGCAAGAACACAGGGTTGACCTGGGTTCAAATTATGGGAACTGGCTGTTTACTTTACTCGGGGTCATGCCCACCATCTGCTTGGGTGGAGTCTTTCCCGGTGCAAGTGGATGAAGTGATTTGCATGGACCCATGGTGATTAGTAGGGCCGAAGGTTCAAACATCCCATGTTACCAAAAATAAATAAATAAGTACCATCTGCAGGTCTCTACCCCCCCTCCCCACCTAATTGGGTTCCTATCTACTTCTTAGAGGGTTGTCTTAGAAGATTATCCTTTAATTTCAAACTCAAAAGCGGGCACATGTCATGCATAGACAGACCAAGACTTGCATTCGCTTTCTTCCTTTTAGGATCAAATGAAAAATTTCTACTACTCTGTGCTTCCCCTTTCACACCCCCAAACTGTGCACAATACATATTATGACACTTCATTTTATAAACTGTTTCTCTCCCTCCCTTGCCTCTACATGTGAGCATGCATGTGTGTTACGAATCAACGACTAAATGCTTTTCATTTTTCTTTATGTGTTACATTTATTTGCTTAATTTTCTAGTTTCACTGTCTAGTCTTGCTATAGTGGCATCAAACAAGAACTGCATTGAAGTTTTAGTATCTTTCAATTTGTGGAGTAACTTTACCAAAAAATTTCTTACTGATTAGGGGAATCGGATACTTATAGTGTTTGAAACTTTTTACACGGTCCTTGATGGTTATAAGAATAATTTGATAGAGCTTTGCAGCTTGTTCAATGTGCCCATAGAGCAAGAGCTAGTGCCAGTTGGCTTACCTCTCCTTTTGTATGAGCACAGAGCCAGTCGGAGTTTTCACATTTTAACTTGGGCTTTTTCATCAGCTTAATCTTTTCTTGGTTATTTCTATTCAAATTCGTGTCACCAAATCATTGTTTCTTTTGTGGTTCACTAGTTTTTCTTCCCAGAGCAATAAGAAAAAAGTGAAAATTAAGACTTGCTGCCTGCTTAACCAAGAGTACTTGTTACTAAATTTTTCAATGGTGTCTACTTTGTGGAATTTTCAGTATGATTTCTCCTTTCCTGCCTCACTTGGAAATTTTTTTAACTTAAAAATTTCAAGTTCCAATCTTTTTAAAACAAAGTTTTCTCAAATATATATTAGGACTTTTTAATGGCACTTCTTTTTATATAAAATGTGAGTTATTTTATGTATAGTATCAATACATAATTATTATTTTTTTCCAGGTTGTATCCTAATATTTTTTAAAATAATCATGGTGGTGTGTCCGTGAGCGTCCATGTCCATGCTTCTTAGCCTTTTGGTTTGGAGATGTATTTATTCGACAAAAGTCATTCATCCATGGATTTTTCACGTCTTAAAACTCAATGAAATAATTTGTCCTTGAATAATTTCACAATGAGAGTTATGTTAAGAAGAGTAATAAGCAGGCAAGGATTGCTATTCATCTGATGTTCAATTGGCACCCAAGATTCATATAATCTCTGTGGTTTGGAAAGTAGGTACTATGAAAGAAAGAAGATTTCTAACTCCAAGATTGGTCATTTCTTTTAGGCTCAAACAGATACCTGTTTTTTCTTTGTAATCATTGCATGGTATTATTTCTGTTGTCCACGGGTTTGGTTAAATTTTTAGGCAGGTTAAGTTGCTCAAGGTAGTTGATACTTGATACTGACTCTCTCTCTCTCTCTCTCTCTCTTCTGTGGAGGTTAGGTTCTAAATGTTTTGGCTGTTGATTTTTTTTGCTTTTTCTTTCTATTACCAATTTTTTCCTCTTATATTATTTTTCATAATTTTCTGTGTTTGTTCTCTACCTGGATCCCATTCTGATTCTCTTGTTGCAGCATTTTATAATTTGTGTATATAACTTTTGATTTTTGTCATCTATCTGAAATTGGAAGTTTCACACTGTTATTCTAGTAAATATGGTGGATGCTCTGATGTAATGGACTAGCATGTTATAGGACTTTTGGAAGTGCTTCTTTAAACCGATGCTTTGATATAAAACTGAAGTGCTGTTTGTGCTTCCAGATCCGAGTTTGGACTTTTGTGCATGTAGAAGGATCATGACTTCTTCTGACAGTGATCTATCTGGTATGTTATTAATTCATTTTGTCAGATTCATCTGTTAAGTTAGCATAATCCATCTACATATTTATTTTTTGTTTTTTGGATGTTGTCCATTCCTGGAAGAGTATTGAATCATTATCTGGAATAGTGTTTTGTCATATTCATTACCATGTTCTTCAGAATTTTTACTAATTTAATCAGGATGGCATGGGCTTCTATAAGTGCTTTAAGACAAATCATACATATTTGTTGCTACTGGTTAAGATACTGGGTGCGATTTATGTAATCTGGTAGTGCGAATTATAACTTTGAAGGTTGTTTGGAAGGTTAAACTTTGATGGGTTTGGGGTCTGTCTAGAAAAGTTCGTCCTTTGTGGTGCTCAGTGGATAGTAGTATGGAATTAGTGGAATTATTATGTAGTTCATCCTTTGGTATTTGGAAGTATGAATATTAAGTACCATGCTTAGTGGTTTGGAATTATTGGAATTTGCTAGATGTGGATGCCATGCTAGAATTTCTTGAGAATCTCTGTTTGGTTCTACACCATGAAAAGCGAAAGAGACCTAGAGGTGGTGGTTATCAGAAGCAGGCTGTCTAGGGTAAGTCCTATGGGACTCTTTAGGCGAGACGAGGTGTTTCCTTGTGAAGAAATTAGGTTCTGGAAGCACCTTCTCATGTGAAATTTTCTGTTTGCTTGGAGCTCATGGGAAGATTCTCACTATTGAGAATTTGATTACACAAACCAATGTTGAATTGGCATTATATTTGTAAGCAAGATGGAGACTCCATTCATCTCTTTATCCAATGAGTGTTACTTGGAAGCTCTGGTAACTAATACTTATCCTGTTCAGGATGTATTGGATCTTTCCTAGAAGCATAGACAACATAATTGGATTAAAAAAAGTAGGGAATTGGAAGTAGTCTTTGGTTTAGGTTTCTTGTTATGTGAGGGTGGGAGGAACATGGATCTTTTGAAGGTTTTGAAATTTCAACTAATAAATGGGGCATTTTTTTTTTTCTGGCAGTTTTTCAGTTAGCCAACCCCACCTAGTGGGATTAAGGCTTGTGATTCTTGTTACTGTTGTCCAGTAGTTATGTTAATTGGGTGTTAGCTTTATGTCCCCCGACATTGTGCATTTTAAGATATTGTACGGTCTTAGGAGCCTACAAGTATGTGGTTCCATTTTAGCTTTTGTTTTAGTGTATGCATATAATAGACAGCTGTCTTGCTGCTGCTTGTTGTACATATAATCTTTTACCTATTAACTTGAATATTATTTTTGATCTATCAGATCAAGAAAAATTTGCAGACTATTTTTGGTGCTCAATCAGGTGAGAACATGTCATAGAATTGCATAGTTCACCTAATCCTGACTAACAAGCCAACAACAATAACATATCTAGCTTTTATCCCACTATGTGGGGTCGGCTACATGAATTCTAGACTTCCATGTATTTCTGTCTTTTGTCATATCTTCATTTAGGTTTATACACTTCATATCAAACTTTAATGTCTCTCCCAAAGTCTTCTTGGGTCTACCTCTTTTTTTGATTAAATGTTTCATTTCATCAACTCTCCTCACATGAGTGTCTTTTGGTCTCCTCCTCATGTGATCAAACCATCTTAGTCTATTCTCTCTCATCTTCTCCTCGATTGGCATTACTCCTACCTTATTACGAATAACCTCATTTCTAATTTTATCTTTTCTTGTATGACCGCATATCCATCTTAGCATCCTCATCTTCGCTATGCTCGTCTTTTGCTCATGCTGGTATTTGACTGCCCAACATTCTGAGCCATACAACAGGGCTGGTCTTATACCTGTCCTATAGAATTTTCCTTTCAGTTTTAATGAGACCTGACTAACAAGCCATTAGAGTTAAAACCACAACCTTGCCCTTCTTGCTAGTACTGTGACAACACTTTAACCTTTGAGGCACGTGTTGGTTTCTTGGAACCATGCAAAAGTGTTTATAAAATGTTTTAGGTTTCTCACAAATCCAAAATTGATTGTCGAAGTTGGAGAACAAAATAGAAGTAATTTCTATGCTAAACTTGTAGCTGCCTAGTTTGAGGAGACAATGAAAGCTCCTCCATAAATCTTGATATTCAATTTAGAATCTTGAATCTAACTGGAAAGTTAAATCTGAACTTTTTGTCTCTAAGTATGTGAATGTGTGAGGGTGAGCCTTGGTAGGAATGATAAAGTTGCTCCGATGACTGGAAGGTCCCGATGACTAGAAGGTCACAAGTTGTGGAAATAGGCTCTTCACCACCCCCCGGCCAAAAAAAAAAAAAAAAAAAGAGCAAGGAGAAGACTTTGTACAAATATGACCTTCCTCCAACCCTCACAAAGCAAGGAGCCTCGTACTTTGAGGACGCGCTTAAAGTATATTAATGGGTTTACTTTATAACTGGCATTCTTCAATTTTGTTACTTTGGACAAATGAGCTAAGGCTGGTGGGAACCATACAATCTCTTTGTATAGTAGAAGAACAAAAATTAAAATTTGCCAAAAAATTTCTCTTTGTAGCCGGCCACATTTTGATTCATGAGGGAGTAATTTTTTTTTTTGTAAATATAAGGGAGTAAATGTTAGGATAAGTCTTATATTCTATGTGTAAGTGTGGGATATATACTGTTTCCCAAGTCCTAGCCACTATGAATATAACTTGTTTACATGTTTGCCCATAATAGACAAATAAGTTAGTTAATTACCATCCATACATTGTATGGTTGTAATTATTCTCATAGAACAACTTGGATAAATCAAAGTGTAAACCATTAAGGGACAAGTTCTTTAATTTTTTAGGGTTTAAGCTTGCTTTTTTACTAGCAGTATTAATACCCCATATTGGCATGAGGTTGCCACGTAATTTAGATGAGTTTAAAATACCGAAAAGTTGGTTTGATAGTAAAATAAATCGTCAAATCGGTGACAGGGAATGCCTCAGAATTTAGATGTCTAAAGAAAAGGGTATGACATTGACGAGCATCTTGAGGCAAGATTTATGATGCCAAAAAGAATCGGATCAGAGACAGTTTTTGTTATAGCTATGATTCGACTCGAGAAACCAAATGATCGAAAGAGACTTCCGAGAAGTCAATGGGACCTGAGTAGGTTCATATTTAGCATGAGGAGCAACCTTAAGTGGTTTCGGGAAGAAACAGAGGTAATTTCGATCAAAACACGATCTTACGTATATTCGGGCCTAAATGTAATTTATTAATTTTAGTTGAGGGAGGTCGAAACGATGGTTTTTCTGAATCTTTGGGGGATGAAATGAAGGTTTTATATCTTGTGGGACTTAATGGAATTGTTGGATAACTCAGGTGCTTCAAGGAGAGGGCCAAAATGCAAAGGAAATTTTAAGGGGGCCAAAGTGTAAAATCTGAAACTTCTACACAAGGCATGGCCTATCTGATTGCCGCATGGCAGCCAAAAATCTGGTAATGGGACGACCGATCTCGTTAGAGCATGGCCACCTTCGTCCTAGGAAGCTTGTGGGCTACGCAAGGGTCGATGATTGGTCGAGAAATGACCGGATTTTGCCTGTGAATAGGCGATGGTTTTGGCCGAATATCGAGCATCAAGTTTCTCAAGTTTGAGGGTGATTCGAGGGAAGCCAATAAGGGGCTTTTGTTCCTTGAGTTAAGAGGGTAAGTTCTGGAAAGTTTGGGTCGATTTGGTATAGAATCGAGCGGGTTTTAAGCATCGTCGAAAAATGCAGAAGCTTGTCGGAGCCAAGGTTTAAAACGCTCAATCGAGGCACCTCCGATCACTATTTTGAGCATCCAAGGGGTGCCCTAGGATCGATTCAACTAGATCTTCGTGGGGGTGTCGTCGGATTAGCCATTGGGGGTCACCGATTGCTGAAGGAGACAACCGGAGAAGGTAAGAAAAATAAAAAAAAATAAAAAAATAGAAGAAAATTCTGGAAAAATTGAAAAATTATTTTCTGGATTTTGGTGGAGGAAAATTCTGGAAAATATTGGAGGAATTATTTATTTTGTAATTTTTGATGAAAAAAAGGAAATTATGAAAAATAGGAGAAAAATATGAAAAAATTCCAAAAATTAGTAATATTATTTTATGAATTATTATGGAAAAAAATTGAAAAAATACTTGAGCAGGCAGTTATTTTAGAATTTTTGAGAAAAAAATAGGGAGAAATTATGAGAAAATTATGGAAAAAATAGATATTGATATTCTTTTGAATGAATATGATGTCTAGGGATCGTTGAGGCTCGAGGTTGAGCATTAGTATGATTATTTGAAGACTGACATGAAAATCGAGGTTGGCACGAGAATCGATGTGGTCTAAGATACGTTCAATGTGAGAGTCCTTACCCCAAACTTGATTTACTGTGAGTGTTCTTTCTTAAAACTTGGTTTTATTTTGGATGGTTCGACCCAATACTTGATTTGTTTTATACAAACGGTTTGACCTGCGGTAAGTTAGTTTCATGTGGGAGGTTCGTCCCAAAATGTTTTATATATGTGCATTGAATTTTGTGCGATAAATTGTGTACATTGAAATGTTATTTTCATGATGCATCGAATCATGGTATCTGGCATTGATATGTTTGTGTGTTGTCCATGTGGGATGTGAGTTGTCAACCTGTGTTGTGGCACTTGAGTGATAACACTCGGGATGTGTGCCAAGGATTAATGCTACGTGACTTACTTGGGACGGGGTTGAGACGGACTTCACGCTATGGTACTCAAGTGGCGGGGTTGAGAGTAGACACCATTCCGGAAGTTGGCTCAAGTGGTGGGGTTGAGAGTGGACACCACCACAGGTTCCTTTGAGAAATAGCATTATTGCCTAGGTGGATGTCGGTTCCGGGGATAGTGTTGATCCTCTTGTGGCCAGGGTTGTGTTGAGATCCGGGATGCTTTCGAGTGTGAGCGTAATGCCTAACGTGATATAAGGGTGATACCCGGGTTCAAGTGTTGAGGTTGTCCCTCTTAAGCAGAATTGTGTTATGCCAATATGTCGATGTGGTTGTGTTGCCTTTGGAGAGATTGCATTTTTCCTGGTTAGGGTTAAGTGTTGTGTGGGATTTTCTTGGGCTGGGACATATTGGGATTTGTCGGTTTTATTCATGATTTTGCATATATTCATGAAAATGTTTTGAATTCTCGCTTAGATGATTCATCATCTAATTTGAAATTTGTCCTTGAAATATTCAAACGTTCCAGGTGAAAGTGGTAGCGCCAGAGGAAAGGAAGTTCTCAAGATGTAGCTGATAGCTATGTATTAGATCTTTTGTAGGTCTTTTATTATGTAAGAGATATTCAGCTATAGGTGTATTATTTTGATGATGTCATGTTAAACATTGATGATACGATTTCTATGTTATGAATAAATGAATTACGATTGTGTATTATCGAGGTTTCGATTTTGCTTTCGCATTCGTGATGATTATTTGTCTTAGCTTATTCATTTTAAGTTTGATATGCCGAAAAGGTAGAACGAGATTGTTGGGAATGATTTAGGTTGTGTGTATGTTGAAAAAAAAAAAAATATTAATGCACACTTGGGAATAGTGGGGTGCTACAAGTATTATGAGATTCAAACATTAGAACTGATAATAGATGCGATAGTGTTGATCTCATTTTCAATCTAGTTCTGTACACATCAAGCTAACACTCTAATCCAAAGAATTCTCTCAAAATGTGCATGATAAACCATCCTAGAGATTTAGAGATGAACTGCGGTAGTTTTGATTCTTTTGTATTGTCCAAAGTCTATTTGGCTGTACGAACTAAATTTAGAAGTGCTACTCTTAGGAAATATCTAGTCTCTCTATATATGCACTTAGTGCTCATACACGATCATTCTAAAATGCAAGTCATTAATCTCTAATTTAAGATTGCAACATGGCTCGGATAATGTGAAGAGAGAGAATAACAAGCCATATCATATACAATAATTAAATGTAATACAATGGCCTTAAGGCAAGGTTGTTAAAATCGGGATTTTAAGTGGGATCGATAAAGGGTCCATAAAATCGTATCGTAAAATCGAATCGTAAAATCGTAAGATTTTAGAGATAATTAAAAATACCCTTTAATTTTTGTAAATATATGTTTATAATAACATAATTTTGTAGAAAATGAATTAATATCATTTAATAACCTAATTATTCCTTATTATAATTCAAAATATGATATTTCCAAAATATAGCTCAAAAACTAGCAGGTTGGTATAGGCAATTTAAGGCAAAATATAGGTAATTTAGAGGTAAAATATAGCTTAAAATTCTTTAGAGGATGCTTCCAACGTCTTCTATTAGATTTAGATTGTAATTTTTTCTTGATTTAACATTGATTAAATCAAGTAATATCCTGATTTGGAGTTGGGTGGTCCATTAATTAATTACTTGTTTGTCTTGATTTACTTATGTAATCAATGTTAAATCAAGTAAAAATTATAATTTAAATCAAGTAAATTGGAACTTATGCAATTAATGTTAGATGCTATATGACATTGGAACTTATGCAATCAATGTTAAATCAAGTTCCAATTTAGAGGCAAAATATAACAATTCATTGCATAAGTTCCAATGTCAGATGCTATGTGACATTGAGACGTTGGAAGCATCCTCTAAATTACAACTTAAATTAATGGAGGTCTTTGAATCGTAAAATCGTTTGGGGATTTCTGAAGCGTAAAATCGTAAAATCGTACATGTAAAATCGAGATTTTATAAGATTTTATCCCAAATTGGATTTTACATGGGATTTGAATCGTTTGGGGGTCTTCGAATCGTAAAATCGTATGCATAAAATCGGGATTTTAACAACAATGTTAAGGACACATTTATTCTAGCAATATGATGGTCTGGTACTGGAAGTTGAATCGCTTTTCTTTTAATATCCCATTTATTATGAAGCTTATTACCCAAAAAAAAAAAATCAGATTTAGTAAGAACTATTTGGCACTTTCCTTGGTAATCAAGACATTAACAGGCAATTATGTAATTGATGTAAAGGCAGCAATGGATCTGTATGAGTAGATTTTGCGATGGGTTCAGGTTGTGGAAGTTTTTCAGGGAAGGTTTATTGTAAAGGCAGGGGAAGATTTTTATGAATTCTAAATGGAAAAGATGAGTTTTGGCTTTGATTTTTCACTATTTGCAGGTTTTTTTGCCTGGATAAATCATATGAATTCTTCAAAAACCAATTATTTTATGGTTTTATGGCTAAAGGGTGAGGGAAAAGTTTGGGTTTTGAGGTCGGAAAAGATAATTTATGATTGTAAACAATATCCAGTGAATAGCAACTGGAGTCTGTTGCAAAGGAGTAGAGGAAGACAATTGGAGCAGAAGATGAGGTCCCTCACCCTTTTCAGCGTTGAGCAATACTCACAGACTAAAAATAAAGGAGAAGCAAGTTCTGAGGGAGTATATCAAATTCCCACAAACTTGGATTCACTGAGGAGAAGAATTTCATTATTTATGTAGGGTACCCCTTCTTCTACTTCTATTGTGGCAATGGCTGCAAAACTAAGAAGAAACTTAAGTAAACTGGAACAAACCTAACGAACACTCCTAGACCTGACAACATTTATTTATTTATTTTTGGCTAATTTGACAAACATATCCAGGAGCTTCATGCATAACTTCCAAATTACCCCGAGCTGCTAAAAACACAAGGAAAATAATAGTATATGTGTCAACCACCATTCTGCTTGGCCAAATGTTAGAGAAAAAAGCTCTGAATTACCACACAAGATTATATGAAGCTAGGTGTTAGGATCCTAAGATCTGACAAGCAATTTCTCCTCAATAAACGGAAATTAGGGCAGAAGTTTGGGGGAGAATTGAGAGAAGAATGGAGGGAGAATAAAAGAACAGGAGGGAGCAAGAGAGAAGAATCGAGAGGGAGAGAAATTGAGAGTGATCGATCTGAAAATGACTGGATAATTCTCAATACTTCTCACTAGCTGGGTTAGTGTTTATATTCTAAGCCCAGACACAACTTGAAGTTGGCGCCAAGCCAACTACAAGGTACACTTCAAGCAGCAGCTTGAAGGTACAACTGCATACAACTGCCATACAAAATGAATAAGGAATCCCTTTATAGAACATGAGGGTTCCTGACACTAGGTGTGCATCATAAGATTTGTGATTGGCCCTGTTCGTTCTTTCCATGCACATTATTGGTGGTTCAAAAAGCTGAAAGCCCAAGATAGCAGGCTATCAGGTTTTATTTCTACCTTAGATTGAGTTTCAGTTTTACACATCGGTTCTTACTTAGGAATTATATCTTATGGTGTGGAAAGGTCTAGATGCCTCATAAACGTCATTTTTGTAATTTGCTTTTATTCATTGCAATGTTCTTCTTAACTGGTCCTTAATCAAGTCATGTTTGTGACAAATAACTTTACATACTTGGTTTGGCTATGATGCCAGAATCATGTGATTGTTTCATGGAGCTTATTCTATGTTTATTGAACATTACATGGGTTTAGCCCGCCATATTCTCAAACTTGATTTTGAAATTTTGGCGACCTTGCAATTGAATATTCTGAATTTTCTTTTCTTATCCTTTAACTGTATTGTTTTAATGCCTTTCGAGGGTCTTCCAGACAGTAATGAAGCTAGTGTGGAGCAAAATCACTCCGAAACTGCACCGGAGTCTTTATCTCCATTGACAGGGATGTCTCATCATGGCATTACTCCAACTGTACAATATGCGGCACCTCCACAACTTGGAGTAGGAAATACCATGGTATACTTTTAAGTAGCAATTGTTTATATTTAGGCCAGCAGTGAATATCACAGTTAGAATGAGTAATTATGATGAATGTTACTTTTCGATCTTTTCTTGTTTAATAACTTGCATTCATAGATTTCTTCTCGATTGGAAATATTTCGATTCTCTTTCACGTTAACGTTTTTCTCTGTTTAGAATTCTTTCCCTGAAGCGTTCCTCTTTGCCCCCGCTTTATGTTTGTTTTCTATCCATGGTGTTCCGGAACTGGTTAGAGACCATTGTCCAAATTCTGCAAAAGGGTATGATTTGTGAATATTTGTTAAGGAGCTCAATATACATGTAGGAAATCCAAGTTTATTCATGAAGAATTAAGGCTAATGGGCAAGAGCCCATCAATATTCTTGAAAGGTTTGGTCTAGGAAATTTGGTTATAATCCAGCAATTGGAAAATGTTGAGCTTTGACTCTTATCGGAGAAGAGAAAGCTGATCAATTGACTTAGGGCTGGTGGCACGCCATTCATAATCTCAGTTGACTTCTAAAATCACATTGACAAATACAAATCCATGCTAGATGCCCTTTATGATGCAACTCTTTAGTGTGGAAATAATGAGATAAAGTTTTAACACTAATTCACATGAAAAAATTTCACGAGATGGTGGTGAACTAATATAATTAATATGGACGTATTTCATGACATAATCGATATTATAAATAATCAACCTGTACAATATGAAAAAACAACTCTAAATATTGATTATTATTATTATTATTATTATTATTATTATTATGCTTTTCCATTTTTTTTTCCCTGATCTATCTAAGCATACATGTCCCAGGGGCAGGCAGGTTACCCGTATCCAGATCCTTATTATAGAAGCATCTTTGCGCCGTATGATACACAGCCATATCCTGCACAGCCTTATCCTACACAACCCATGGTACGGTGCCTTTCTTAATGCCTAATTAGGATTGTAAGGCACATTCCCCGCAATATTTCTTTTTAACACCCAGTGGAACTGAAGCATATTTGTCGCTAACTAAATTCAGGTTCACCTTCAGTTGATGGGAATGCAGCAAGCTGGTGTTCCCTTGCCATCAGGGGCAGTTGAGGAGCCTGTATTTGTAAATGCAAAGCAATATCATGGCATCTTGAGGCGCCGGCAATCTCGCGCAAAAGCTGAATCAGTGAACAAAGTTATCAAGTCTAGGAAGGTACTGCAGATTCATCCCTGGCTCCCACATACAATGCCTACTAAATTCATTATCAGGCTACTTAAAGAAAAGCTTTATTGATTCTAATTGTGATGCATTGGCTTCTTAGCAATTGCTTCCATCTGGTGTTCCCTTTTGCATTATGTTTTTTCGAGCATAGATTCTTTTTAAGTCTCACAGCTCAAGCTACTTTTGCAGCCATACTTGCATGAATCTCGGCATCTACATGCAGTAAGAAGAGCTCGAGGATGTGGTGGTCGATTCCTCAATTTGAAGAAGACCGAGAACCAACAAAAAGAGCGAGAGTCGTTAGGCGACCAATCACAATCGGATATCACCTCCACGAATGCTGACAAACATGATCTTGCTCCAGAAAATGTTTCCTGATGTTCTCAAACCACTCTGCATTTACGGCCACCAAACGAACAGTTTCCTAGCAATAGCCCACGCTTTCGGGTTATCAACATATTGCTGGCTTGAATGTCAGCTAGGTTTGTAATTTTAGCTCTTTGGGTAGAGTTGCTAAGTTATCGCTTATAGCTGTTGCTTTGCACCAGAATGCATTGATCTTGTTGATATTACCCAATAATTAACGGTCCTAATTTGATGTGGGTCAATTCAGCGTGCAACTTTGGATGCAGAATGCATGATTAAACGCCATGGAAATCAGTTATGCTTGCCTTGTTAAGCAACCATGGCCATCATCTTCTTCCCTAAGCAATATAAAATAAAACATTGATGAAGGGAAAAAAGATTTATGTATTGATGGTTTTCTTTTACCTTTCTTCTTCGATGTCTAGCTGCCATATCCTTGCTTTCTATGAGTCCGCGACAAAACGATTTACTCATTTGTTTGGCAACACATATATCATCTTTGAACTAATAAGGCGGGTTATGCTAAACAAGTAGCAATTAACAACAACTTACAAGCTAAAAAATATCTGTTCCAACCAAACCATAAATGGCAGATTTGATCACAAAAACAGCTACCTAAAGAATGGCAGAAAGGCCTTCCTTTTTGGGAGGTACTACTTTTCTGTTTCCAGGAAATGCGTTTCGAGAAACGTCTACCAGGGCCTTGAAGCTGTGTGGTTCATGCATAGAGAGCTCTGACAAAACTTTCCGGTTAAGCTGAATATTCTCCTTCATCAGCCCATGCATGAAGTTCCCGTAATTAACCTGGTAAAGAAGATGGACGTCAGTATCCAAGCCATGATGGAGCATGGTGTTCTTAGCTTACAGATTCAGAAGGTTACTTGTCAACCAAAAAGGAAGAAAGGACAAAAAGGAAATAGAACAAACAAACGAAAGAAACAAGGTTTATGCACAAGACATGTTTTCTATGGATTGACACGAGCTTCTGCTCACCATCTTCCTTGATAGCTCATGCACCAATAACTAAATACTCTTAGGCACCGTTTGATAGCATTTAGTTGGAAAGGAAAACATTTTTCAACTTGCATGAAAAACAAAAACCACCCCCCCCCCCCATTAGATGGAATTTTCCATGAAAAATAGGACAAAACAAGCTTTAATGGTTGTATTATGAAATTCAATTCTGTGAAAAATACAATGTGTCAAACAGCAAAGATAGAATTCAATTCCTCGGATATGACATTTTCCATGGAATTTTCATGCTATCAAACACACCTTTAGTAATCACAGTTCCTCTGTTCAATGTATTTAATTTATTTTTATTTCGTCCTTCACTACAAATGCACCTTAATACCAACCACCCTCCGTATTCTACTAAAATGTATAATGACTATAGCATGATTAACAATAAAAATTGAAGGTAGACACTTGTTATGGAGCCTCAGACCTGCCATCAAGTGGAACTCTCAAAAATTGAACCAATCCATGGACAAAAATAATTTAATCACCTATCACTGTGAGGAATAAATGGAGAAAACATTTGCAAAACTAGAAGAAAAAGCTACCCTAATTTACTTTTCCAATTGAATGGATGAAGACTGTTCCTCAACTATTTCACAGAAAAATAACCCCTCCATACATCATATAACTGACAGATTGCTGCTGATTAGTTTAAATGTGTCCAGTTCTGTGATATGAAGTCCTAAGACCAAGGATGAGATCATATTTTTAGGGATGAGGCATCCATGATTAAAATTTCTAGGCATGCGAGAACACACCTGAAGGACCAATAAAATCACCAAATTGCCACAGACCGTTCAAAAGAACAGGCCTAACTAACAGTCACCACAACCAACTAGGAAATATACCCCCTACTGTCTACAAAAATGCACATCAAAAGAATGTAAATCTAACAACCCGCATCATCCTAGTGAGCATGCAGGCATTAGGCAATACTATTGGTGCCATCTATATATCATATTGAATGCAAACAAGTAGAATACTAATGAGTGGAAAATATTATGGGAATAAAATAGCAACATACACAAAATCCTAGCCAGGATGTCAAGTGCCTCCCTTGCTAGAGGGTTGCGTCAAAAAGGGCGTTCAATATGAAATTTTGCCACATTGTTTTTCTTTTTGGCATGGATTTTATTGTCAATGCAATTTTTAAAAGTCAATTGACAATGCTATGCTTAGTTAGGCTACAGTGCACTTGATGATGATGCCGAAAGCAACGCGATTTGACAATTAGTCGGGCAATGTTAGGAAAACCTAAAATCTTTATGCAACGTCTCAAAACTAGCCACCAAATGCAAGGTGAAGCACATAATATCTGGAGAACTAGTTAAGGGTCATCAAACAGAATACACAACAACACAAAATAGTCAGCCACTGAGAAAAATTGCTAATCACCGAAACTGTAATCCAGGGGCTCAGTGAAGCGACTTAGGAAGTCGTAATAACTATAGATGCCAAATCACAGGGATTCATGCATGAAAAAAGAATGCACACTAACTGTTTGGCGAAAGTCCGATGCGAAACAAAAGCCACATATCAATGTAATCCAACTGTACGTGCAAAGACCCAAATCATAAACAGGGATTTTAGAGAAAGATGAGGGGCGATTGAAGTTACGCCGTGCAAGCGGGTGCCGGCGTTGATGCGTTCGATCCAGAGAGACCGCATGTCCCGCTTCTTGGTGCGGCGGTCTCTGTAGGAGTACTGAAGGGCCTTCTCGACCCTCTCTCTTGCAATTCTTATGCAGTTCTTCGCCCTTCCTCTGAACCCCTTTGCAAGCTTCAGTATCTCCTTCTTGTTCATCATCTTCTTCTTCTTCTTCTTTCTCTTCCCCTTCCTCTTCTCTGGTAAACCTTCCCTACTGCAGTTCGTGCCTTCTCCGCCCTTAATTCCACCTTCAGGTGGCGCTAGACCAGCCCAAAATCCAGTAAATCTGATAATTACAAGCCCAACCCAAGCCCAAGATCAAGCCCAGGGAAACTTCCAAAAATGACCCAAAAGTTCGTTCTTGACAGGAGAAAATCCTCCTATTAGACAATTAATTTCTTCTTCTAAACCCTTAGATTATTAATTTGTTTCATAAGGGTCTAAACACGTGTTGGGTGGTTGCAAACCTTTTATCTGGATGTGCAAGAAAGAATAATTAATATGGGTCGACAGCAGTTATAATCCTATCAATTAGCACAAATTATATATGTTTCTAATTAATATCTTTAGTAATAATATTATTATGTTAAATTAGATCTCTCATGCTTTAATTAATAGTACACATACCTGTTATTTTAAAATAAATAAATACGATGTTAGGATAGGTATAAGATATGCTTTTAATTTGCATGAACTTAATTTGGTTATTATATATATTTTTTGATGAAATATATATTATTCTTGTGATCCCTTGCTCGAAACTACTTAAGAGGGTTTTGACGAATAGAATTGGTATACTTGGATGTCACTCCTAATCAATAATCATAGCAATTATGGATTAATTCTATATATACATTTATATATATATATATATCAAACTTGCGGTTTTCCAATATCTATTCATATATATATATATATATACATATATATACGTCCTTATCATTTCATTGTCGACCCAACAACAAGCACCTCCAATATAACATTCCCATGCATATAGATTATGACAAGAGATGTAAAATGGAAGCAAAGGCAAGCAATTTCTATGCATGGTGCAGACGAACATATATACATGCATGCATGCATGGTGCATGGATATATAATATTGGGTCATTTTCTTCTCTATCAATGGTATTTTATAAATATTTAGCCGATATATATATATATAGCCATCAAGATATATATATATATATACTGGGTTAGATTAATTAATATTGAAGTGTTATTATTAACATTAATCAGAATCCTTTTCAAAATAAATCTTCTAATGGTGCCTAAGTCATTGTCATTGTGTTAGTAAATATATTTGAAAAGATGATAAAAATATAACTGACTCGAGCTTTTTGTTAATAAAATGAATGGGTGTCCCTATTAAAGTTTAAGCCAAATTACTCTAAATATAGAGAGTGTGTGTGTGAGAGAGAGCCTCCATTCAAGGCTTTTGGGACACTGACTTGTGTGGTGTGAGAGAGAGAGAGAGAGAGCCCCCATTCAAGGCTTTTGGAACACTGATTTGTGTGTGTGTGTTGGGGGGTAAGAGCCTCCATCCAAGGCTTTTGGGACACTGATTCTGGCATTGGCTTGGGATGGAAATTGGAAAGGGACTACTGATATGCCCACTTCCATTGAGTTTGCAAA
This sequence comes from Diospyros lotus, assembly GCF_014633365.1. Lineage (NCBI taxonomy): Eukaryota > Viridiplantae > Streptophyta > Magnoliopsida > Ericales > Ebenaceae > Diospyros > Diospyros lotus. The sequence goes on along the minus strand of NW_026267104.1, from coordinate 6,868,411 downwards.
ATGATATGAATGTTGGGACATGCATATGCATGCCATGGTGGGCCTCTGCTCTGCTTTCCCATTAACTAAAAGCCTTCTCTTCTACATGGGAAGGTCAAATAATATTATATATATATATGCAAGGAAGAGGCGAATTACAAAAAGTTAATACATATATGTATAGCTTCATCATCACCTGTAATAATTGATACATTGTGCTTCCATATTTATCAGAATTTTCATACCCAAAAATAATAACAATAATACAAAACACTATATGAATTCATATTAATTTATCATTATTATTACATCATTATATCATCACTTCTTATATTAAAAAATTATAAGAATCCCATTTTTCTTAATTTTTTTTTACATCTATTCATAATAATGGACCAATAAATAGGTTCATATATATATATATTCATTTACTTGTTTACTAAAATAAATCTTAATTACTTATTTAAACTTAAAATAAATTTAAAAAAAAAAATCATGTTTAAAGAACTTAGATATAGACATGTTTTAAATATTTACCAAATAAATTAGTGAGAAATCCATTACCATCACAATTCATGATTTATGCATATAAGAGGCGGAAAGTGAAAGGAAAAAGTAAACAATATTAATTAAAGAATACGTAATGATTCTTTAAATTATTATTTTTTTAGTGTCAAAATGTCAAACCTTTTTGAAATCGAAGAATTCAATTCTCTCTCTCTCTCTCTCATAAGTGTAGGCAAGGTGGTGGTGGGTGGGAAGCACACTCCATTGTCAAAAACAAGGAGAGGTGGTTGGTGCATGTGGCATACATACAGACAGACAGACACATATAAATACACAATACCCACAGGGTGATATGAATACTAGGGTTTGGAGACTTAAAGACATATAGTTGTAGTTCACTTTGAAGGGTTTCTAAACTTAATTGCACCATTTTCAAATGGAATAGGTGTTTACCATTAGGGGGGCTAGGACAAAGATGTAGGTTCAATAATAAGTGCACTGTGGATGCAGTAAAGAGAATGCAAGCTTGATTTTAATTAAAACTTGAAGCCTGCTAGCTACTAGCTACTAGCTAGCTGCCTATATATTATATATATATATATATAGGAGGAGCTAATATTTAAACAACTCATCAACAAGCTTGAATTGAAGGGTGTGTGTGGAATTGAAGAAAAAATGAGAAAAAGTGGGGGAGTGGTGAGTGGTGAAGTGTGCAAAGTGCATTGCCATGATTTGGCACCCCATGCCTGAGGAGGTGGTTTGTGGCCACCAGCACGTCTGAGTCTGTCTAAGAGAGTAAACAAATCAAGGATGGATGGTTCCACAAGTTTGGGTTTGGATTTGGATTTGGGGTTTCAACCAATTTCAAATCTTATGTACATATATATTCTTATAAAAATATTACTTAGATAATTAATTTTAATTTTTAAAGTGACATCCTGTTTTAATATATTATTATATTAATACGAAATATGTTTCTTTCAACTTAACAGGATTGACAAGACCGTAAGAGTTTCTACAAGACTAGATAAATTGACAGACATACTTATAGAATGAGACTTAAAATATTAAAATGTCCTCACTCACATTACATTAGAAAAAATATAATGCAATGTGGGCGAGTACATTTTAGTCTTTTAACCCTTATCCTGTAAACTTGTCTATCAATTTTTTAGACTGTAATAGTAATAAAATGTTGTAGTTTGACAAAAATGACTGACACCTACAGACACTCCAATGTTGAAATTAATGAGAGTTAAAAGACAGTATGAATCTAACATATAATATAACATATCTGCACGTCTTAAAAGAATAATTTCCGTTAAAGTCATTTTTTTTATAATTTATTTTTTTAAATATATATTTAATAATTTAAATTTATTTATAGTTAATTGCTGACATAAGTTTCTAATGATAGCTTAGATAGTGACTGACATCTCATAACAAATATGATATTTTGTATTTAGATTTTTTCTCATGTTTAAATTTTTATCAAATTTTAATAATAATATATATTAATATAAGCTTTAAAATTAATTGATTACGGGGTTTAAATTATTTAATATAAAGTGTTTTTGAATTTACCCTAATGTATGCCATGCTAATTTTTATTAATAAAATTTGATAAAAAAAATATAAAAATAAAAATATAATAACTATAATGAAAAAATTTAAAATATTATAATAAATTTGTTTTGAAATATAAAATTTAAAAATTGACCATAAAATTTAACCCAAAAACAAAGAGAGAAGGAAATTACCGACATAACATTGAGTTTTCTTCTCTTCTATGCGGCTCCCGTCTGATACGTGCAAAATACAGTCTCTCTCTCTCTCTCTCTCTCTCTCTCTCTAACTTTCCTTGAATTTCTCGAAATTGGAGTACTTGACGAGAACCAGGGGGGACGCTGTTGAAGCCCTTATCGAACTAGAGTCTTTTCTTCACGAACTCTCCATCCATCTCCGTGAAAGAAAAGACCATAACAGGAACAAGGCGATGAGCGAGAGAGGAGGCTCTCCAGGAGGAGAGAGCCTGCCCGTCCGAGCGAAAGCCGCCATTTCAGTGTCGAAACAGTGAAGTTCCAGAAAAACCAGCTCCGTCCAAAGCAAAGATCTCTTTTTTTTAGGTTTTTTTTCTTTCCGCCAATGGCGCTTTCGAACAAGGAGATGGATTCCAGCAAGTACGTGAGGTATACGCCGGAGCAAGTGGAGGCCTTGGAGAGAGTCTACGCGGAATGCCCTAAGCCCAGTTCTATGAGGAGGCAACAGCTCGTTAGGGAATGCGCCGTTCTCTCCAACATTGACACTAAGCAGATTAAAGTCTGGTTTCAGAATCGCAGGTTTATAAACTCCTCTGATTTTGCCTTTATCTATCTATTTTAGACATGTAATTTGCACATTCTGTACTTCGGTTTGTGAACGGAAATTTTTATCTTATGCTTTCCCTTTTCTCCTTTCTCTTTTCTCTTGCATGTAGCTTGATCTAGGTTTGATGAAAATGAGGAATGAGAGATTGGTCTGGTGGATTTGGTCATCTTGTGTTTGTTTGTGCGAATGCTGAATTAGAAATCCGAAGATTTGTGGATGGGGTTTTTAGCATTACCTTTTATCATTTCTTTTTTGTATTAATGTTTAGATGAGATTTGAGGCGGAAGAAAATGAGGGATGAGATGTTGATTTGCTTGGTTTGTTCTTGTTTTTGGTAAAGTTTCTCACTGTTCACGGTCACTCAATCTTTTCCTATTTTTGGTTATTATTATGAGATATGGGCTTTACTTGAATTATTCTTCATTTTCCTTCAAAAGTGGTTTCCAGTTTGTTGGTTGAACTTCTAGTCTTTAGTCACTTTCATTGTAGACAAACTGGGTTCTTACAGAAGCAAAATTGCTTTCTTATGTTGTCATATACATCTTCAACTGCTTAGTCTGAGTAGTGTTTTGTCATGTTCTATAACGCTTTTTACTTGACCATTTCAGTTTGATAACTCCGAAGTTTCAGTTGGCAGTGGCAGTCTTATTGTGCCATTTAACTTTGTGTGGTTTTTCATCCATTCCTCTTGATTTCTGATGAGAACAAAGAACAAATTTGTTTTGTTTTGTTTTTTTTTTTTTTTATTTCTCTGGAAGTGCTCAGTCTTTAAATTGGCTTATGTCAATGTTAAGTGATTCTTGAAAGTGTTAAATGAAATGAAAAGATAATGACCAAAAAGTGTGTCCAAAGCATGAGGCTCCCCGTTTTGGAAGGATCACATTTGTACTTAACATTCCCCTTGCTTTCTTGCAAAATTGTTGTTTCCCTAACTCAAACTCATGACTTTCTAGTCTCAAAGTAGCAACCTTACTGTTGCTACCAAGGCTTGCCCTCAAAATAAAAAGATGATGACCATTAACCACTAATCAATTTGCTTTTGATCAACATTACTTGTTTTCTCTTTGTTTTGGTTTGGATTTCTTGGTTTACTTTTTGAGTGTACAATTTTCTCTTTAGATGTTTTTTATTGGCATATGTGGTTGCATGGATGTGAAACTAAGGCCCTATTCTCTTTGATGTTTTCAGGCTATTTTCAATTTTTCAAAACAATGAAAATGTGTTTACTTTCATATTTTCAAAAACGCATTTTCGAAAATATAAAAATTTTTTGTAAAGAAAACTCAAAACAACAAAAAGTCGTTTTGACTGTTTTAATTCAAAATTTTCAAAACGAGGAAAACAACAAAGACTACTCTCCTCTTCTCTCTCCAAGATGCAGATGCAACTCCTCTCTTCTCTTCCTTCTCTTTTTCTTCTCTCTTTTTTCTTCTCTTCTCTTCAAGGCTCAACCTTCGACCGCACCCGCCACTTCCATCATTGTCGTGAGCCGCGGTCGACCACCCCTCGTCATTCAACCGCCCATTGTCTTCTATCATTGACGTTGTTCGCTCCCCTTGCATTACGACCAGCAACCCAGATCTTCTTCCTTTGACTGCTAAACGACTATCGTCATCCACCTCCAGCCACTGCTGCCGTTCGAATTGCGGCCTCGCCTTGCCTCGCCTTCACTGGTTGTTTCTTCTTCCCCTTCGCTGTTCGTCTTTGATTCTCATCTGGGCCAACCATCGACAACCCACCTTGTGCCGATTGCCTCTTCGACCACGAATTGCAAGCTCTTCTTTTCAGGCTCTCCTTACAATAGTTCTTCTTCATGTCGTTCTTCTTTTTGCGATTTCTTCCTCTTGCGGCTCTTCCTCTTCAGGTTTAAGCCTTTGTACTTCTCGAATTAGGTATAGTTTTTTATTTTTGTTTCTAATTTGATGGTTTAATCTGGATATGTGGTGACCCCAAATAGGGTTTTAGATTTGGGGTTTCTAATTAGGGTTTCAATTTTGGAATTGGGATTTAATTTGACAGTTTAATTCCAAAATTAAACTGTTCCAATTTATGGAATAATCAAATTCATTGAATAAAATATTATAAAATAATTTTTCTCAAAATTCCAAAGTAAATGCATTTTCTAGTTTTCTATTTTGAGAAATAGTTTTTCAGAATGACAAAAAGAACTTGTTTTTAGCAATTTCAAAATAAACACTCAAAACACAAAACTGAAAATGAATTCAAAACTTAAAATTGAAAATTGAAACACAAAGAGAACAACCCCTAAGGTTTTTGGTACTTTATGTTACAAATTTGATTAGGAATTGCTTTGCCTTCAAGGATACATGTTTGATTGGGAATAATTCCAAGTTTTAACGTTTGAATTTATCGGCTGCCGACCCTAACTTGGTTAGCATAAGGTGCAATTGATGATGATGGCATCTGAATTTATAGATGGATCTCTGAAAATCAAATTTGAGATAGTGTAATATAGGAAATCACCCCAATCATTCTTTTGTATTTTTCAGATGTCCTAGTAAGTTGAATCATACTCTACATTTGAATAAGTCAAATTTTAATTAGCAAAAATATATATTTTTTATGAATGTTGAAGTTAATTTAGCTTTTTTTCTTGTAGATGCAATTCCAAATGTGATGAAAATGCTCTCTCTTACTATTGTTAGAGTTATGCCCCACAAGCCAATTATATTTTTATGTAATTGATCATACTTTACATTGGGATTCTTTATCTTTAATCAATTATTATTGCAAGGCATTATGTTTTATTTGTCATTGATGGTTGTCATCATTATTTATTGCAATCCATACTTGACAAAATCCATAGATCAAATAGACTTATGGAATATGGTCGTGTATAGAGATGACCATCATGAAACATATTCCTTATAAGCTTTGATCTTAAATGTTCTTAGTCATAGAGTTATTAGGAATGGACACTAATAACTCGGATAGACTAGCACATATGATGCATGCTCAATCAGGAGAATGTCTTGTTTCATGAACATTGGTGTGATGACACTAGTGCATATATGTGGATGCTTATTATAAGAATAAGTACACTGAACTGACCCGCTACAGAATTCCTAATGATTATTGTTTAATGTCGAATTGGAATTCTTGTATTGCAATTGTGCAGATTGATCCTTAAACTCGAGACATCATGGTAGTCTTATATTTGATTGGTTACACCTTGGTGTTTTTTGGGATTCTAATGGAGTTGTTAACAAACTGTCATTAGGCGTGACTTTGTTACATATGAAGGTTTGTGAATGTCGAAATATGATTCGTCACTTATCGTCGAGATGAGAGGATGTCCTATGTATTCCGATGATTTCATGACTGAGGAAATCATTGGCCAAGGTGAGGTGGAAATCAAAAGGTGTTTTGATTTCACCTATCAGGTCATAAATTTGGAATTGATACATAATTATTGAATGATTAGGGTTTCATCATAAAATCATACCCTAAATTCAATTGGGACATAGATCGATGAAAGAATTTTACTGCACGGTAATTGCAATTGAAAATGTCCGTGTTTTTTTCCATCATTGGCTAGGTATTCATGGCATGTTCTAGACATTAACCATGATATGTAGGGTATTAGAATTAATTTGATTAATTCTAAAACTATTAATTAAAGAGTTTAATTAATAAGCCCATGGGATGAGTTTAATTAAACTAATGAGTTGGGCCCTGATGTAACCCAAAATAGAATTGGCCCTACATCTAGTCTAATGATGGACCTAAGGGGTCACACACTTAGGTCAAGCCCATTCCACAATTAAAAATAAGGAGAGAAAGCCGGCCCAATGTGATTAAGGGCCGGACCTAAAGTGTTTAGGGTTTTCTATGGCGTGATTAGGGTTCTTGAACTCTATTTATGTGCCACTTAAGAAGCTGAAAATTGGAGAAGTAATTTCGGATTCTCTAAGCCGTCTAGGGTTGCTAGCACGGCCAAAGACGAAGTGGAAGGATTGATCATGTGGACTGACTTGGAGGAAATTGCGTTTGCGTCTTGACGGATTGAAATTGCACGGAATCGAAGCCGTACACGGTTGCGGTTCCTAACAACTATTGGTACCAGTGTTGATATTATTTGTTTTAGGCATTTAGTTCCGTTGGATGACTTGGTCTGTGGTTGGAATGATTCACCTTTGAGGTTATGCCCAACGCATCCAAATAGTTGTCCAATTTTTTCAGGTAAAAGCTCTTCTACAGCTAGAGCAAAGACTCCAACTTTGATTTGTGTTGCTGTGTAAGAGGATTTGTTATTTTGGATAGAGATGGCTAGAGGTCTAGAATTCATGTAACTGACCCTGCCTAGTGGGATTAAATTTTGTGATTGTTGTTGTTGTAAGAGGATTTGTTGTTTAAAGTTTATTTGTCTTAGAGATGTCTCCAAATTCAGGACTTTCATAAAACCCAGTTACCCAGTGTGCAGGGTTGACAAAGACATAAGGTGGCCTCTGCTTGCTTTCTGAAGTGTCCATGTTATTCGTTACTGTTCTGTCCTGCTTTATGTTTATTTGGGAAAATATACTAACTGCATCCTTGAGGAGTGTTTGTAAGCAGAAGACTTTTGACTTATATTTCACTTGTACTTCTTTGTAGATGTCGTGAAAAGCAGAGGAAGGAAGCATCTCATCTCCAAACAGTAAACAGAAAGCTGACTGCCATGAATAAGCTGCTAATGGAGGAGAATGACCGGTTGCAGAAGCAGGTCTCGCACTTGGTTTATGATAACGGATACATGCGACAGCAGCTGCAGAATGTAACCTCTCCAGCTTTGCCTGTGCTGTTGGTTATGTTTTCTTAAGCCTTCTTTTATGGTTTCCATTTTTCTTTTTATTGATAATAATAATTTTAAGTTTCAAATATTAGCAGTATTTAGTACTACTCTTATGGAACATTATATTCTAATGAATGGTCTTATGATCAAAGCAATCTCACTCCCGCTGCCGGGGGGGGGGGGGGGGGGGGCGCATGATATTCTAGTGAATGGTTTTGTGATCAAAGCAATCTCACTTATGATTACAGGTGTCCACAGCAACCACTGACACTAGCTGTGAGTCTGTTGGCATGAGCGGTCAGCATCAAAAGCAAAACCCAACTCAGCATCCACAGAAAGATGCTAACAGCCCAGCTGGGTAATGTTGTCTCTTAGAGCAACTTAAATATACTTTTCAGGACATCCTTGTTTTTCTTACCCTTGTACCTGATTCTGCTCTCCCTTTCTTGTTACTAGTCTTCTTGCACTAGCTGAGGAGACCCTGACAGCATTCCTTTCCAAGGCTACTGGAACTGCTGTCGAGTGGGTCCAGATGATTGGGATGAAGGTGCATTTTATATCTCTCTTGTTCATTTTTCTAATACTATTTATTTCAGTTTAGTTTCATAGTATAATATTCGGGTTGATTTCTTCACAGCCTGGTCCGGATTCTATTGGAATCGTTGCTGTTTCCCAGAACTGTAGTGGGATAGCAGCACGAGCCTGCGGTCTTGTGAGCCTAGAGCCCACGAAGGTTTTTTTCACTTTCTGGCTTTTGTTCTTTCTGTACTTTAAGTGGTAGATGCAATGTGCTAAGAAAGAAAAATTATTGTTCTGCCATTTAAAATTTCCTAAGTTTTGAGAGGGAGTAGGATTTATCCTGTTCCAGGTTGCTGAAATTCTCAAAAATCGAACTTCTTGGTATCGTGACTGCCGCTGTTTTGATGTATTGAGTGTAATCCCTACAGGAAATGGGGGGACAATAGAGCTCATGTACATGCAGGTTTGTTTTATTTGCATAAAAAATCATGTCTTGTTTCATCTATTATAAAATTTAAAAATCTTTACCTTCTATTTACTCATGCAACTATTTTGAATTTAAAATCCTTTCTTGTCAGACTTTTGCACCAACAACATTGGCAGCGGCTCGTGACTTTTGGACACTTAGATATACTACAAGTTTGGAAGATGGCAGTCTTGTGGTAACCCTCAAATTTAATTTATTATTTTTCTCCTTTTCCCATATTTGAGGTGAAACTAAATGTAGACTTGCACAAGTTAGTTGCTCTTTTGTCATTTTTTTGTTTTTTGTTTTCACAAAATACATCTTGGACCCAAAGCAAGGTCAGCAGTTTTTTCAAGGTGATACTTTTCTTTTTCCTTTCGATTTCTGTAGACAAATGTGTCCATCAGAGTATCAATGCAATTTTCTGTTCAAGTGGATGATACATGTCAGCTTCCCGAAGCGGACAATGGTTCTTGATTAACAATAAAATCGAGATGAAAGAAACTGAGGGGGAGAGAGAGAGAGAGAGAGAGAATGCAGTATTAAGGGAGAGGGAGGAGAGAGAGAGAGAGGAGAGATGGAGATCAAAAGATCCTCAAATATATTCCATATTGGTGGGAGAGAATTCAGCACTATATATAGCTGGATTTCCTAACCTCCCATGTGCTATAACCACCTACATGTGCATGAGAATGTACCTGCTGCTAATGCAACAACTAATTAAGTACAACCTCACAGCTAGCTACTATCATACTGTTTTATTTTACCCCTTTACTATCTCTAATTACAACAAGCTCCCCCTACAGGAGGTTAATACATGACAATACCCCCCCCCCCCCAATCAATATTTTCTTCTCCTCAAGAAGTACTGAGAAGGCTTGCCGCTTGTGGAAACTGATTGAGTAAATCTGGGATGTATTCCCAGGTATTATTATCGGAGTGTAGGCCTGACCATTTGACTAATACTTGAGTAATGGGGGCTCCATGCTTGTAGATCACTCTCTTATCCATAATAGCCCGAGGTTCTTTATGCTGGTCTTCACCTTGTAGAGAATTAGGCAGTGTGGAGCTGACTTGTTGATCGGCCACCGATTTCTTGAGAAGCGAAACATGAAACACCGGGTGAATGTTAGAATTCTCCAAAAGTTGTAGTTTGTAAGCCACACTGCCCACCCTTGCAGTTATGAGGAATGGACCATAGTACTTTGGTTGCAACTTTGAGATAGGTCATTGAGACAGGGATCTCAGATGCCTCGAGTGTAACTTCAAATATACACTTTCCCCTTCTTGAAACTCCCTGTTACTTCTCTTTCTATCCGCGAACTATTTCATTCGGTTCTTTGAATTGGCCAACTCGGTTTTGATCACTTGCAGAGCCTACTGCCTTTGCTGGAGGTAAGTATTTAGGGCTGCCACTGGTGATGTCTCTCCAACTGTTGGAAGTAAGGGTGGTTTGTAACCATAAAGGGCTTCAAAAGGAGACCTTTTGATGGCACTATGGTGGCTGGAATTGTACCACCACTGAGCTGTGGCCAGCCACTTATGCTAGGATTTTGGTTGCAGGAAGCATAGACACCTCAAGTACATTTCTAGACTTTGATTAACCCTTTTCGTTTGCCCATCAAATTCAAGATGGTAGGCGGTTGACATGTTCAGCTTGACCCCCAATAATCACATTAACTCTTTCCAAAGTAGGCTAGTAAAAATCTTATCCTTATTCGAAACTATGGCCTTGGGTGCCCCATGCAATGCCACTATGTTATCCATGAAGATCTTAGCAATTTCTCTGGCAATATAAGGATGAGACAACTCCATGAAGTGGCTGTACTTGGTGAATCGGTCCACAATTACTATAATACAATCCTTCCCTTCTGACCTTGGAAGTCCTTCAATGAAGTCCATGGAGATGCTCTCCCAAGGTCCCCCTGGAATGTCTAATTGCTGTAATAATCCCGGATAAGCCACATTTTCTGTTTTGCACCTCTTGCAAGTGTCACACCCCTTCACAAACTCCATAATATCCTTCTTTAATCCCGACCATTGAAAGAGTTGTCTCACTTTATGATAGGTATTGACAATTCCCGAATGTCCTCCCATAGGTGAATTATGCAAAGCTTCAATCACCTTGTGTTTGAGCTTTATGTCATTTCCCAAAACCATTCTTTCTTGGTACCTGATGATACCATTTACCAAAGTATACCCTGGTTTAGCAGTTGGGTTGACCACTAACTGTTGCAATAGTTCTTTAGCTACCCCGTCTGCTTCATAACTTGCACTAACCTCTTGGCACCAATCTGAAATCACCATAGTTAATGCAACTGCTTGGCCCCCTTTGAAACATTGCGACAAAGCATCTGCTGCCTTGTTCTCTTTCCTTTTTCTATACTGTATAGAATAGTCAAGCCCCATTAATTTTGTCATACCCTTTTGCTGCAAGTGAGTATGCAGCCGTTGTTGTAATAAAAATTTCAGACTTTCATGGTCTGTTTTAATCACAAATGTACCTCCTTCCAAATAGTGGCGCCATTTATCCATAGCCATTAATACAACCAACAATTCCTTCTCATAGATACTTAATCCTAGGTTGCTTAGGTGCCAATGCTTGGCTCAGGAAGGCTAAGGGTCTTCCTTCTTGAACCAAAACAACCCTACTCCACTAGCACATGCATTCGTTTCCAGTATGAAGGGTTTGCTGAAATCCGGCAAACCTAATGTTGGCACATTGCTGACAGCTTCCTTAAGGTCCACAAACGCCTTCTCTGCCTCTTGACTCTAGTGGAACCCATCATTCTTCAATAATTCGGTTAAGGGCCGGCTAATAATACCATAGTTTTTGACAAACTGACGGTAGTAACCAGTTAACCCCAGAAATCCCCGAAGTCCCTTTACATTGGTGGGTCGCGGCTAGTGTAACATAGCTGCCAGCCATTTTGCTAGGATCCATGCTCACCCCTGTTTTAGATATAATGTGGCCCAAGTATTCCACTTGCTCTTGAGCAAAGGCACATTTTGACTCTTTAATATACAATCGATTGAACCTAAGGACCTCAAAGGTGATTTTTTGGTGGTAAATGTGCTGATCAAAGGTAGGGTTCAAATATCCGGTTCATCAAGGACTGAAAAGTAGCTAGGGCATTAGTCAAACCGAGAGGCATTACAAGAAATTCATAATGTTCTTGATGGGTCTTGAAGGCCGTTTTGTGAATATCTTCGGGTTTCATTCAAATTTGATGATAACTCGACCTAAGATCTAATTTGGTAAACATAGTGGCATACTTAAGTTCATCAAGTAGGTTTCTACTATAGGTATTGGAAAATGGTAATGGAGTTTAGTTGACGGTAATCAACACAAAATCTCCATGAACCATCTTTCTTTTTAACAAGCAAAACGGGTGAAGCAAAGAGACTGTTGCTGGGTTGGATGAGCAATTTGCTTAACATATCTTTGATAAGTCGCTCAATCTCAGTTTTCTGTTTAGGGGGGTATCAATATGATCTTAGGCTCACAGGCTTGGCTTGGGGTTTCAGGTTAATCGAGTGATCAAAAGTTCTTTTGGGTGGAAGGGATTGGGGTTCGGCAAATAGGTCCTTATACTCAATCAAAAGTAGATTAAGAGAGTATAGTTCTTGTACCTTTCTTTGGCCGGATGTTTTACTGCTGCCACCACGTGTACCTCTCCTCCTTGTTAAGTGGTTTCTTCGGCACACTCCACTGCATGGAGGGAGAAGAGTTGAGCCACGTTTGGAAATAGACTCCTGAACATTCTTTGTAGCTGCTTACCTGAGATGATCTTACACACTCCCACCTCCGGATTGCCCGTTAGGACCTTTTTGCTGCCATCTTTTTCGAAAGTCACCTCCATTTTATTGAAATCGAAGCTAATTGGACTAACTCCCTTCATCCAATCCACTCCCAACACTACATCACAACCCCCCAACTTGAGCAATCTCAGATCTGTTGAAAAATTTTCTCCAACAGAAGCACTTACAGGACAACTGGCTCATCACCTTGTTGCCATTGGCAACTGTTACTGATAAGGGATGGGAAGGACTTACCTCACACCCAAGCCTTCTTGCCACAGCTTCATCCAAGAAGCTATGGGTACTCCCACTATCTATGAGAACCATGATCGGTTGACTGTTTACTCTTCCTTCCACCTTGATAACCTTACTATTGTTCACCCCTTTTAAGGCATGTAATGAGATCTCCCCTTGATCCTCCCCCTCATTTCCCGATAATTCTTCTCCTTCCTCAATATCCTCGTCTTCTCCTTCAACAATAACAGTTGCCTCTTACACTTATTATCCACGAAATACCTATCCCCACATTTTTAGCATGAACTAGCTACTCGCCTTTGCTCCATCAGCTTACCTCCAACAGAAGGAACAAGGTTGGTGGGAGGTAAGGCCAGGATGCCTCTACTCTAGGATCCTTCTTCTCTTGATGCTGATCTATTTACCGCCTGCCACTCTCCTGTTATCACCCCTCTCGCCTGATTCATCTGTTTTTTTATCATTGCCTCAATAATCATTTCCTATAATCTTACGCTTTCGCAGCCTGTTGTCATGAACCTAAGGTTCATAACGGGGTTGGATTGACAATCGGAAGAATCCGATTGAGTAGAACTTAGAACAGAAAGTTTAGAAGGATATTTGGACAGAAATGAGGGAAGGATGTAGAGAGAAATGAGGGAGAGAAGTAGAGAGAAAATGAGAGAGAATCAGATATTCAATTCAATAATTTTCAGCATACCCTCTTCTCTTATAATGAGCCTTTTTATAGGCCTTAGCTAGCTCCTTAACTAATTTCTAACAGCACCCATGTGCTCCTAACAAACACCCAAATATCTCCTAACAAACTAATATAACTAATTACATTATTGCCCTTCTAATTACCCTTAGGACATGACACCTGCTTCATCGTGTGTGGTTGTATCATCTTCATCATAGGCCTCACCTCATCCCCTAAGCCACTAATGAAGCTCGAAACCTAGGTTTTACGAAAACGGAAACGGAAACGCGAAAACGGCATTTTTTTAAAAAGGTAGGAAACGGAAACACAAGCTAAACTGTAAATTTAAAAAATATAGGGTTTTTTTTATAAATATAATTTTTAATATAAAAAATAAAAAAGATTTAAATATAAATAATAAACATAAATTTTATAATGTATTAAAAATATATATAGAAATATGTATAGAGAGAGAGACACATATATAAAATAATAAATATAACTTCACATATATATATATCTTGCATATATTGTTAACTTATATATATATATATATTAATACATAAATATACATACAGAGAGAGAAAGGAAATCAATTCACCAACATGGGTGTTCTGTATTCTAACTTTGGAACAAGTCACCAATGGAGAGAGAGAACCAATTCAAAGAATAATATCAATCTAACAGCTTTGGAAGAAGAAAGTAATTGCAGCAAGAAATCGAAGAAGAAATTGCTGGAGGAGAAGAAATTGCTGGGCAGCTCGCTGGAAACGCGTTTCTGGCTGGAAACGCGTTTCCAGCCACGTTTATTAAATTCTGAAATGGCCCGAAAGTTTTCAATAATTACACAAATGGCCCGAAAAACATTTCAGGGCCGTTTTTCTCGTTTCCGAAATGGGAAACGGTTCGGAAACGCCGAAATGGCGCCTCCGAGCCGTTTCCGTGCTTCACAGCTCGAAACATAGTACTCCTCAGATAACTGAGGATTGTGCACCATCATCATCGATCTCAGCTCCTCGAATTTCTACTGATAGACTTGGACCGTTCCCTCTTGTTTGAGTTTGTTAAACTCTTCGATTATATCCCTCATGTGTCTCCGAACCTCACACAGAGGTCTTCTACAAACACACTCCAAGGGCTTCCCTCTTTAACTGCGAGCCACTCCTGATACCAAGCATCTCCCATATCATTCAAGTAAGCAGAAGCCATGGTGATATTCTGTTGTTCTGGAATTTGATATAGGGAGAAGACTCGTTCACATCTTCGCGTCCACCACCTCGGATTCTCCCTTTCAAACAATGGAATCTCGAGCTTTAGCATGGGTTAATTCGGGTTGTGTCGATTAACCGGAGTTCCTTGTCTCCTTTCTCTTACATTCTCCCCCACCTGTGTCCGTATCAAACTTGAACTCGATGTTCCCACTGGCCAAGACTCGCACTCTGAGAAAAATGGGCTCCGTTCTTTCTCTTGGGGGAAACTCAGGAGAGAGTCTTATCGGTTGTTGATTGGCAAACATTCGTGCTATGCTCTACTTTGCTCGCGACTCTTCACCCTCCAACGTTCCATTACTTGGTCAATCTGGGAATCGACTCCTACTCCAATAGAGAGTTCGAGCGTTCTCACTCGGTTCTGCATCTTCGCTATTGTCGTCGTCACCTGTTGTAGCTGAGATTCTATTTGTTTCGTTCTTGTTCCGTTGGCCATGGTTATAATTCTTGTGAGTATCGATTGACGCCTAAGAGTGTTGCTCTGATACCAGAATTGTCAGCTTTCCGAAGTGGACAATGGTTCTCGATTAGCAATAAAATCGAGATGAAAGAAACTGAGGGGGAGAGAGAGAGAGAGAGAATGCAGAATTAAGGCAGAGGGATGAGAGAGATAGAGAGAAGGAGATCAAAAGATCCTCAAATATATTCCATATCCGTGGGAGAGAATTCAACACCATATATGGCTGGATTTCCTAACCTCCCATGTGCTGTAACCACCTACATGTGCATGAGAATGTACCTGCTGCTAATGCAGCAACTAATTAAGTACAACTCTCACAGCTAGCTACTATCATACTGTTTTATTTTACCCCTTTACTATCTCTAATTACAGCAAGCTCCCCCTACAGGAGGTTAATACATGACAATACATTCAAATGTGTGGAAATAAATTATGAAATAATAAATTGGTGATAACTGCCTTTTTATGTAAAGGTCACGTCTTTGATGGTTTCTGTTTGAAACTGGCAGATCTGTGAGAGGTCTTTGACTTCTTCTACTGGTGGGCCAGCAGCTCCTCCTGCCTCTTGTTTTGTAAGAGCTGAAAGGCTACCTAGTGGTTACCTAATACGGCCTTGTGAGGGTGGAAGCTCCATTGTTCACATCGTAGATCACGTTGATTTGGATGTAAGTTTGAAACCAAGCAGTGTTCTACAATTTATCTGTACTAGATTTTGGATGTCTTAATTTGCCATATTTCTTGAATCTACCTGTTGTCTGTTTAGGCCTGGAGTGTTCCTGAAGTTCTAAGACCACTCTATGAATCATCCAAATTTCTTGCACAAGGAATGACTATTGCAGTAAGAATTAGATGTTATATGGCAGTTCATAATTTAGTTCTTCGTGCCTTCCATTCTTAATGCTGTGAATCTTTATGCAGGCCTTGAGACACTTACGGCAACTTGCACAGGAAACCAGTGGAGAAATTCAGTACGTTGGGGGCCGCCAACCTGCTGTTTTAAGAACATTTAGTCAGAGATTGTGCAGGTAGGATCCAATCAATTAGTTTTGTCAAATTCTGCCTTGGGACCTGTTAAAATGAATTGAGTTAAACTGGACTCCATTTGCTTAACTTGTCTAAACCAGTCCCCACTGGGTTGGTAAAAGGTCTGATTTCAAGAAACTGCTGCAGTAATTCCCCCCCTCCCCCCAACTCCAGTTTGTTTCTTCCATCTGAAAATCATGGGAATTGTTTCTCAGGGGGTTTAATGATGCTATTAATGGGTTTGCCGATGATGGCTGGTCAATTATGGGTAGTGATGGTGCAGAAGATGTGACCATTTCCATAAACTCTTCTCCAAGCAAATTTCTTGGATCTCAGTTTAACACAGTGTCTGGGCTCCCAAGTTTTGGGGGAGTGTTATGTGCAAAGGCATCAATGCTTCTTCAGGTATTAAAGAACTGAAGTGTCCTTTACTACCCACTTTCCTCGACGGATGTTAATATTTACTAGTTCTCATGTGGTTGTTCAGAATGTTCCCCCTGCTTCAGTTGTTCGCTTCCTGAGGGAGCACCGCTCAGAGTGGGCTGACTTTGGGGTTGATGCTTACTCTGCTGCATGTCTTAAAAATCCCTTTACAGTTCCTTTTGCAAGACCTGGTTGCTTCCCTAGTGGTCAGGTTATATTGCCGCTTGCTCATACTGTTGAAAATGAAGAGGTAACAAGACGCCTACCTGCAACTGTCTAATTTTTACAATTATACTTGCTAGTAATTTAAGGCAACAGTTCTTTTTTTTTTATTATTATTCTTTATCTCTTTCTTAATGTAGTTCCTTGAGGTGGTTCGCCTGGAGGGTCATGCATTCTCTCCTGAAGACATAGCTTTGTCACATGATATGTTCTTATTGCAGGTTGGTCCAGCTGTTTATTGTATTTGTAAGTTTGGGATTGTTTCTGTATATTTTATTATGCTTTTCACTGATTATTTTGTTTTCAAATATATTTTGGCAGCTATGTAGTGGGGTTGATGAGAATGCAGCTGGTGCTTGTGCTCAGCTTGTGTTTGCACCTATTGATGAATCTTTTGCTGATGATGCTCCTTTGTTGCCTTCTGGTTTCCGTGTTATACCATTGGATCCCAAATCAGTTCAGTGACCTCCCTCTACTTAATTGTCATTTAGTAATATCTCCATTAGAGCATAAACCTGTTTGGGATATATATGCCTGGAGCATGAAATTGGAAAGTCCCGGAAAGTAATGCTGTCTATTACATAATACCATGCATTTTGGATGTTGCTCTTTCTCAAAATATTAAGTGTATTGTTCTCTTTGCAAGACAGCTACTCCTATGTGGCATTTTTTAACTGTTGTTTAGCTAGAACTTTATTACATAACTTAAGGAAGGCCCTTGGAGCAAGACCTTGTGGGTTATTTTCATCTTCTAATTGTGATAGTTGTCTGATTTTTTAGGATGGACCTATCGCAAATCTGACCTTGGATTTAGCTTCCACTCTTGAAGTGAGCCCTGGTGGATCACGCCCATCCAGTGAACCTGATTTGAACTGTTATCATAGATCGGTGCTGACTATTGCATTCCAATTCATTTTTGAAGACCACTTTCGGGACAATGTGGCTGCAATGGCTCGCCAGTATGTGCGTAGTGTAATGGGTTCAGTTCAAAGGGTTTCCATGGCTCTTGCTCCCTCCAGACTGAGTTCCCATTTAGGACCAAAACATCTGCCTGGGTCTCCTGAGGCTCTTACTTTGGCCAGGTGGATTTGCAGGAGCTACAGGTATGACTTATCTCATCAATGTTTAATACGCTCATTGCTTTCAAGCCTCCATAAAAAATACATGGTATCAAACAGTTACTTGGTTTTGAATAATAATGAGCCGTGTTTAATTAAATGAGACAGCAATCATCATGTGTAGATTTTTCTGTGAACTTGGATATGCTATCATTGTTTCTATAAATGGACAAGTAGGTGTCACGATCTAATCCTACAGCATCAATAGTTTGCTGGTCAGGTATTAGGTATAGTTCTTGGTTGCATGAGCTGGAGAGTTAACTTCAAGTAGCACTTCTGGGTGAGGACTTGTGGTGTTACAGTGGTATTTGAGCCAACCCAAGATCGCTATTGAGTGGATGCAGGCAAAAATGTGTTTGAAGCTGACCTGGATTAGACTGAAATATGAGATTTTTGGCTTGGTGAGGATGTGAGGTATAAAAGGAGGAGAGTTTTTACAAACCAGTCCTGCATCAGTAGTTTCTTAGGGAGGTATTGAGTATATTACATGATTCCGTGGATCCCAAGATTTAACTTTAGCTAGCTTTTTACCACTTCTAACACTGCAAACCCTCACCCAAAAGTGCTAGCTGAAGAAACTCCTAGGGTTCATGGAACCAAGTAATATGGCATCATTTCAACCTTTGTTTCGGGAATGGTGCTAGAAGGTTGGATGTCCGTACTGCAAGTTTGCAGGTCTAGGATTTGTTCATTGGAAAAGGAAAGTGTATCTGATTTTTTCTTTCTTTCTTCAACCTCTGATGCTTCTTGCTCACTGCCCAAGTTCTCTCTCAGAGTTCACACAGGGCAAGATCTCCTCCGAGTTGATACCCAAGCCAGTGATGCTGTCTTGAAACAACTTTGGCACCACTCTGATGCAATAATGTGCTGCACTGTGAAATTAAATGTAATTTCTCCTTTTGTATCTCTTACCTAGCAGGATTTGTCAAATTTTCTTTTGCTCTCTATAAAGAAGCTACTATGTGATGTATTTTCAAAATTACTATTGCAGGCATCTGCAGTTTTCACTTTCGCCAACCAGGCGGGGCTTGACATGCTTGAAACTACTCTTCTCGCCCTCCAAGACATAATGCTCGATAAAGTTCTTGATGAAGAGGGCCGAAAGATTCTACTCTCGGAATTCTCCAAGATCATGCAACAGGTACGACTTACATGTGTTCTTGGTTTTAGTTTAATTTGCCAATCAAACATGCCTACCAGTTCTCTCTCTCGTGATCATTAAAAACATCTAACTGTTAATTTCCGTTACAGGGATTTGCTTATTTGCCGGCAGGGGTATGCATATCGAGCATGGGGAGGCCAGTATCGTATGAGCAGGCTGCTGTATGGAAAGTTCTCAATGACGATGATTCAAATCACTGTCTGGCTTTCATGTTCATAAACTGGTCCTTTGTGTAAGGAATCATACTCACTCTCTGTAAGACTTATTAGCTCTAAGTTACATGTTCATCTTTGCTATGTTAAGAACTTAATAGACCCCCAACTAGCTAGATCATGGCAACACCCAGAATCTGTTGAAACTTATATAGTATGTGTGGTTCATTTTAGAGATGTTAAGCTTAATGGGAATGGTTTGAAATGCCTTGGGAAATCAATTGAATGGGCTTTTCAGTGTCGAAATGCCTTGCCACTGCTAGCTTTGTTGGCACTACTTCATAACCTACTGTTGTTGGTTTCTTTTGCTCATTTTCAGATCAGAGAACAGTAGCCAGTGCTCTACTGGCATTAACCATCATGCAATTCTTTTGTTAATTTGCTGAACACAACAAATAGATGTGAGCTCATCTGGGAAACCCAATTTGAAAGAGAAATCTATTTTGAATAGAGATAGGGATAGGGATAAAAGAAAAGAGACAACCCCATCTAAGGAGTTGCCTATAAGTAGGCCTCTCTATTCTGTGTGTCTATATATATATATATATATATAGAGAGAGAGAGAGAGAGATGACTCGATAATCAAAGTCACTATGAGTTATTGACAAATTATTTAGAGATGTAAATATTGAGAGTTTGTAATTCTTTTTACCTGTGCAAAAACTATGGAGTGCATTTATTCTGATATTTGTTGGATTGTAGATGTAGGTCTGTTGAGATTAGATTACCTTAAATTTTCGTGTCCTAAATTTTGTTGTTTTTTGTGCACGTATTTTATTGGATACCTACAAGTAACATGCTAAACCTAATTCCCTTTAATTGTAGCATGGCAGTTACAGTTACAGTTACAGTTGAGTTTTTGCAGTTTGGATCATTTGTGCGAAGCTTTTAATACAAGCCAATGGAGAAATGTAATGGTGAAGACATCCACTCTGCTTGCCTAGTGGTCTTAAAAAGCATTTATTATTTTATAAATCAACTAATTCAACTAAATTTGTCTAATTAGTGGGTATGTCGAGATAGATACCCACTGATTCTTTTTTAGTAGGTCAGATTGCCTTGTGATTTTGACTTAAACAAAAGGGGGGGAGTCAGAAATTAAAAATTTCTGGTTTGTGATTTTGAATTTAACATGAGAGAGAGAGAGAGAGAGAGAGAGAGAGATTGAGTGAGTAAACTCATGTCTATCCCTTTTTATCCAACTAAAGACAGTACCATGACATATATATTCTGTTAATCAATAAAAAGTTTAAGCATATTTTTTTTTTAAAGTTGTTTAATTTTTTTATTATTCTAATTTATAAAATTAAATTTACCAAGTGCCAGCCCATGTTCATTTGCATAACCTCTCAAATGCATTCCTTCTTCAATCTTGCAACTTAGAAGTAACTGTACACATCCTGAGTTTGATTTTCCCTCACCATCTCTAAAAGCAATGAAAAAACTCACCAATAATCAGATCAAACTCAAACCTTGCAAATCCCTTTGGACACACAGCATACCACATTCGGGAACCAAACGACATCTTTTAATTTGTTTTCGTTTTCTAAATAACGAAAACCGTAACCAGAAAGTGAAAAAACAAAGAGCTCTACCAACAAAATCTCTTGTCAATCTCGGAGGAGACTTTTAGTGCTCAGGCAGAGCCTATCAGTAGCGCCTCGCCTCCCATTTGTCCCGGCAAATTCACCATTGAAAGACGAGGATGAAGAGAGCCTGAGCTTATATGCAGAACTATAATCATCATAGGTGTCAAAAAGCCCGAGTCGTTGCCTTGGGGTGCTCATTGATCTTGCCTTTGCCTTGGCAGACTCTGTAGCAGCCATGTAAGTTGGAAAGACTGGAGAGTTTGGCAGAGAACTTTCGTCGCCAATCGGCTTCTGCTTTGCCTGACAAAATGATCTTCTGGGCAGTGTGAATTGGAAGCTCAATTCTTCCCCTGAATCGTGTTTAGATCCAGTTCTCAGTCTCAACATTTCTCTTCTTCTGCAAGAATTGGGTTCTGTCTTTGGCTCAAACTGGTTGCCCCATCTTCCATTTTCATTGTTGGGGATTGGTACTGTTTCCATTTTCTGATCACTTCTCCTCTCCTGGAAAACACAAGTTTGAAGCAGAAAATTCGAAAAGAGAAGCCGAAATGGCAATCAGAGGAGGGCTAAATTTGAAGGCCATTGAAGTGAAGTTACCCTAAGAGAAGCCGAGTATGTCTTCATGCGCTCTCTTTTGCCGATCGCCTCTTGCTTCTGTAACCATAAGGCTTGGATTTCCTCCTTTGCCAGGGCGCTGTAATCGCAGCTTTTATGGCTGTTGCTTCTGAGCTGCAAATGCAATGCAAAACAATTTGAAAAACAAGTCATTTGGAAGCATTAATTGATCCTTCACAAACTTATCACTTTCAACACCAACATCACCACCACCTACACCTACTTTGGTTTTCCTCTCTTCCAACTCCTCTTTCAAGCTGAGGAACTGTTTCCTTCTGCCATTTTTACCACTTTCATCGATGCTCGAATCTCTCTCTTGAAGGAATTGTGGTTTCATCTTCACACTGGTTGGCAAACACTTGAGTTTGGCGATTACTTGACGCCTCACAATCCGGCCTCGCACCATAGCTTGAAGCTTCACCAGTCCCCTTAGTGCCTTGAGCGCTTTCCTTGCCTGTTTCATCCACCCAACAAGAACTATTTCTTAGAAAAGTGTCTTTCTTTCTGTTTAAAACCGGGGACTACAATCAAACTGAGCTTTGAATCACACAAAAATGACTCACAAGATGAGCCCTGTAAGCAGCTTGAATCTTAATGGCAGCCGAATTGCGAGTCCTCTTTTCGTACTCCCGGTAAGATTGAGGAACGCCCGTGAGCTGAACAACCTCGGCTGCAGCCCGGGCAGCAGCCACAGCAGCCTCGGCTGCAGCTGCCGTGGCAATGGCGACAGCCACAGCATTCTTTCTCTGCTCTTCTCTTGCATCATGTATCACTCTCTGTGGTGCTGCAAGTGCGGGATACTGCTTCGGCTTCAGCCCTCCAAAAACCCATCTCCACCTCCTTGATTTCTAAACTTTCCGGAAAAATAAGGAGAGAGAAATGACAGAGATCTTCATTAACAAAAAAATAGTCAAGATCAGCTTACAAGAATGAAAAAAGAAAGTGAAAATCAACCTTTGCACCCTTTGGTTTTGGGTCAGAAACAAAGAGCCTCTTCACCAAACTGAACCAGCTTCTTTTCTTCCCCATTGAGAATTCATCTGTAAAGGGCCTCTTCTTCTACAAACTCATTCTTTGAACACAGCCATTAATAGAGAACTTTCTTGTTCATCCTTTTCTGAATGGCTTTACTTTAGCTTATATAGAGGTCCACATCATACCTGCCAAAAGGTGTTTAAGCCCACAAACATCATGAAAGGACATGAATTCATGAATCTAAACATGATGCATAACCTATCTCATCCATCAATGTTGAGCTGCTTTGAATGGAAAAAAAAAAACTGGGATGGTTTTCAGAGCAATCATAACATTCAAAATGATGAATTTATCCATTGATTATATATATATATATATATCCATACCTCATGGGCTTAACCCAGATTAATTAATTGGGAATTGGAAGTCTTCACCAAATGATGTATGATATGCCTAAAGGGGTCCTGTTTTCACGATCACATTTAGGACTGAGAGTGGAAGTTCCTGTAAAGAGGAAGGGCCTGATCTTTCATTTGTGTGGCTTGTCTCAGAACTCGCTCTGACTTGGGGGAGAGATCTTTTACATCAAGGGGGACCCTTATGCCCTCTTTCTTCGCCAACTGTCGTTTTCACCGTTGCCTCTCTTCATCAGCCTTAAATAAATCACTTCTAATATTGATTTTCATGTAAAAACTCAGTACTTGGTAGTTTTTAGTGCATGAGACTCCTCATTTTATAAGTTCATAGGAGAGTTATATTTATACGCAGTTTTTGCCTAACTACTTTATGCAAAGAAAATATTTTCACAATTATTGAACTCACGAGTTCCGATCACAAAGAAATATCCTTACCGTTGTTGCCAATCCTTGCCATCAATACCATTACAAAATAATTATACAAAAATTTCATGCTAAGTGGTGAAATAATTTTTTATTTTTTTTTATCACCATACTGACAATAATGAGTCGCGTCATTTTGTATAAAATTTTCCTTGCATGTGAGAGGTTTGAGTGTGGGAATTGTTGCATCCCAATTCAAACCACCAAAATCCTTGATGATCCAAGTCAAGAACAGCAGTGCAATCATTAATTTTTCTCCCCACCAAACAACTTCCTGATGTGTCAAGCATAGGAGGACTGGCACCCAAGAAAATTTAGGTAAAATATGGAGTGCTAGAATCTTGGGAATATTGGCTCATAGTCACTGTACATTAATACTAATATCTCATCATGATATATAGGACCCACAAGAGAAGAGGTCCCATTCCCCCTTGCGATAAGCCATGTGAAGCTGTGAACAGCATGCCTGGCTTTTGAATCTGCTCATCTTGTCCAAGCAATTGCTCCTCACAGCACAGCACTTCCATTCCCAATCATGGCCCAGCTCAAAGAAATCCACTAATGCCTACTCTCTCTCTCTCTCTCGCTTGCCCTAGCAACATCAGAGAGAGAGAGAGAAGAAAGCATTAAGTATGGCTTTTTGATTGCTGGGATGTGAAATGGCCTAAGAAAAGCTGCCATTGTACATAAAATAGTGCCTAACATATATTTTATGGTAACTCGGGACCATTTTATCATGGCTCTAAAATTGCTTTTAGTTTTGGGATCAAGTATGCATTTAGGTAATTCTATCGAGAAATATATAATTTTAAAATTTGTTTTAAAACGATCCAACTTTAAGAAACCCTAAATTTCAGAAAAATAGCTATGAGAATTCCCATTTTGTGAGGGATGGGAAGGTCATACTTGTCTCCATGCTTCCTCTTTATATATTACACAAATTTATATAGAAGAAATTATTCAAAATTTAAATTTGTGACATTATTTTCAATTAATGAGAATATTTATAGTCATTATCTTTTGTAAATTTATTGAATACACCTAATAATCCACAAATCACATACTAAATAAGTATACGAAAATCTCAACCCTTTCTTTGATACTAGGATTCTTAGAAAAAAATAATAATAATAACTTATCCGCAGGCATTATTTTACATTTTATTGACAAGAAGGATATAAAATGAGTGTAAATGAATGGAAAATAAACTCAAATAGATGGATGATGACACTTCTTTCAAACTAAAGATAAGGAAGTAGAAGTAAAGGAGCAGAAAGAGCAGCTGCATATGCATGTGATAATAGTTTGAGATCACTGTCACCATAATTGCACACACACCCTTCCATCAACGGCATTGCATTGCTTTCCTTATGCTATCATTGTTCATATCAAAAGTTGTTTCTCTAAAGGTTTCCTTTCCTTAGATTCTGCAACAGATTCCTATAATAAACATCACTTCTTTTATTTCAATGCTGGGTAAAAGGGGGCCATATGGGCTAATGCAAGCTCAAGAGGAAAGAAACTGGCCACCGAATGGCACCTAATCAAGCATGCAGTTTATTCAACCAGCAAGCGACATGATGAATGCTGGTGGTGCCATCCAATGTCGAAGAACCCAGAAAACTGGGAATTGGATGATGAACTGGCCGCTTCGGTTCAAAGTAAAAGACTAGTCGGTTGAACGGCTGAATCGGTTTGGTTCAAGCCGTTATTATTCTTTTGTATTTAATTAAAAAACAATTAAAGTCTATGCAAGAATAGCACTGTACCAAGTTTGTGATATATGTTATAAATAACTCTTTGACGATCTATTACTAATAATATTATCAGCTCATTTATTCTTAAAAACACATTCAATTATATATCAAATTTCACATAACTATCCATAACGCTCAAACTGGGGATGTTTTTATATCCATTTGAACAACTCAGGCTGTCTTGGGCTACCTTAGTGCTTATTTGTTTCTACGTAAGATGAAATATTAGATAGTGTATTTTGTCCTGTCCTGAAGCACCATGCTTCATTGAAGCTCTGACTTAGATAGTGTATTTTGTCCTGTCGTAAAGCACCATGCTTCATTGAAGCTCTGATAATGGTGGCAGAGTGCGAATCCCAGTCAATGTGGAGCTAATGGAACCCACCCCACGCCACAGAGGACGCCAAGAATCACACAAGCATTGAATTGAAGCGCCGTTGCCACAGTTGTAGGCTTTAATTGCTTCGTGCCACTGCCAGGGCATAATCATAGCCTTCCAAGTACAACAACTGCTTGCATCGTCCTTTCTTGTGGTTGATTTTATTTCTTTTGCATCGTCCTGTCTTGTGGTTGTGGTCTCGGTTTTCAATTATTTCTTTGTTTCCTGTTTTTTTATCAGTTATTTTAATTTGATTCAATTTATACGATTTTGAATGTAATTTTTTTAATTATCGATTAATTTAATTTATTAAGTTAATCGATCCATTCAATTCATTTTATTCTCAGTTTAATTTAATTAATTAATAAATTTCAATCAATTTAATAACTAAACCGATCGCGTATGCCCCCTAAATAGAGGTGTTGGTCCAACCCACGCACCCATTTTCAGTTGCATGGGCCTGATTTGGGTTCCATTTTCTGGCCCGGATTTGGTTTGGGTGGGCCCTAAATTACATTATTGAACTTTATATTTTTTAATAAATTAATTATTATACTTTCATTTTCATCTCATTCATCATATTTTAATTTTTGTTAAAATTTAATTATTTTTTTAATTTTTTTTCAAATTTTATTAGCAGCGACATACGTTAATATACATTTTAAATAATTTAATATTAAAATTAACCTAAACCCTATAATTAAATAATTTTAAAATTTATATTAATACGTTAGCTAATTTTTATTAACAGAATTTTACAAAGAAATTAAAAAAAGTCTAAATTTTAACAAAAACCAAAGTTATAAAGTTATCATAATAAAATTTAAAGTATAATGATTAATTTATTACAAGTGATATACTTTATCCTCAAATAATATATTAAGTTTTCAATTTTAAGGAAAAATACAAAATAAAGAGAGACTGAAAATTAAAAACAATAAACTATACAAGTATAATCATATTTATTTACTTTAAAAAACTTTAAAAAAAACTATGTAAGTATAAATATACCTCCAACCCAAATACCCATAATTTACGCCCCCATTACCCGAATAACAGAACCCGGCCCGGCCCGCATGTTATTTTCAGATCAATTCTCACTTTCATAATGCATTCTGTGAATGGGGGGCGGTAAAATGATCCTGGGCTCAAAAGCTGGAAACTGATTTAGGGTTTCGGTGGATCGCTTCTTTCATTCTTTGGCTTCTTGCTTGAGCTACTGTGATTGTGCTTCTGGTGTTCCATTCCATTCCAAAATCATCCAGGGCTCTGGTTTGAGACCTAGAATCGCGCTGCCGGAACGTTTGGCGCAACTCGCTCGACTCGCCGACGGTAAGTCTCATCCTCTCGAGACGTTTTAGTTTAGTCTTTCGTATCCTCTTCCTTAATTAGAATTTGATAATATTAGAGATTGATGTTCTGTCTCCCTTTCTGATTTGTGAAAACATGGCTCGCAGTTCGATATTAATCTAAAGGGTTTGAGATTGGTTTTGTATTTCAGTAGACATCAATTTCGTAACGCTGTTTTTTTCTCTAAAGCTTTGCAGTAAACATGGCTGCTTAGAGATTGGTTTTGTATTGGTGATACAATGAAGCTATGGTCTTCCACTTTAGCTTTAAAAAGAATTTAAATAGAGCTTGTAATTGGCTTCTGGGAATGCCACTTTTCTATTTTTATTTATTTCTGTTCCATGTTACTTGAGGACATGGGCGGGTTTGGGCCGCGCCTCCCACTGTGGATGGGACATAAGATCATAGTTATAAAAACTGCACCAGTTATATCGAACTGACCGGAGTACTGGTTTAACTCGTGGTTCATGGGTGGAGTAGAATTTGTGTGCCAATTTTCTAAAATTTATCATCTTTATTTGTGCATCATCTGAAATATGATTATTTATGAACGAATGTTTTGCACGTGCCCAGTTGTTGCTAACACAAAATCATGATTGGGACAGCGTCTAATGCAAAAAGTATATTACGATATCTGTAGCATTTAATCCAAATTGGTTTACCTGTTGGTTACAGCTTTAGTTGACATGTATGGCTCTTATAATTGCTTTGGGTTTTTCCTTGGCCAGGCATCATGGAGGTGGATGAGGAAAACTCTGTTTCAATTTCAGCTGCAGAACCCACTGCCCAAATGACTGATGATCAGACTTCAGTGTCTGCAATTGAGCCTGTCCCAGTTCAACCTATCATTCCACCTATAATTGCACCTTCACTCGTGCCTCCTATTGCTCCAATACCCAGTATTCCTCCCTCGATTCCCCGTCCATTGGCACCTCTTCCTGTTCGACCACCTGTTCTTAAGCCACCTCAGGTGCAGAATGGTGATGTCAAGGTCAGTGATTCAGATTCTGATCGTGATGATTCAGGCCCCAGTAGGACTACTGCAGGTTCAGCTGCAGAATATGAAGTCTCAGAACAGAGTAGACAGATTAGAGAGAGACAGGAAAAGGCCATGCAAGAATTACTGATGAAGCGGCGTGCTGCAGCACTTGCTGTCCCTACTAATGACATGGCTGTACGTGCTCGTCTCCGGCGGCTTGGTGAACCCATAACACTATTTGGAGAAAGGGAGATGGAAAGGCGAGACCGTTTGCGTATGCTTATGGCAAAGCTGGATGCTGAAGGCCAATTGGAGAGGCTAATGAAAGCTCATGAGGATGAGGAGGCTGCAGCTTCTGTCGCAAATGAAGAAATTGAAGAAGACATTCAGTACCCTTTTTTTACTGAAGGGTCAACAACACTTATGCAGGCGCGAGTACAGATTGCTAAGTATTCCATTGCAAAGGCAGCAATGCGTCTTGAGCGTGCAAGGAGGAGAAGGGATGACCCAGATGAAGATTTGGATGCAGAGATAGATTGGGCCTTGAAGCAAGCAGGGAGCTTGGTCTTAGATTGCAGTGAAATAGGGGATGATAGGCCACTTTCAGGATGTTCCTTTTCCTGTGATGGAGAAAAGCTTGCCACCTGGTATTTCTTCTATATGGCATTTTCTTATAACTACTAACTAGAACGGCATTTTCTTCTATACAGAGAAAAGCTTGATCTGTTTATATGTTGGTTGGGGGATGGTTTTGTGTGAGCATATATCTTGTTTAGTCCCTCTGAATCTTCTATTCTTATAAAATTGTAGATATATGCTACTTATTCCAAAAAATATGTATGTGGATTTTGAATGATATTCTTGTTGTGCCCTTTTTTCTCAGTCTTTCGTATTAACCTTTGCTGTTTTTTTAATCTCTATAAAGATATATACGTGGATATTGAAAGATATTCTTTTTTCTTCCTTAAATGTGTGAAAGGGTTTACTTTTAATATCTAGAAACGTAGAAAAGTTTAGAGTTTCATAAGTCATTCCATTTCAAGATGCTATTGAAGTTTAGAGCTCATGTAATTGGTTCAAGTGATATGCCACTAAATGGGTCATTGTTTCGGAAATCAGATATATATGCATAAATTGGGACAGTGGCGGGCAGGAGTTTCCTTTTATTAGTTACATTATTTATTTCAGATGACCTTCTGATTTTGGCTTTTTATTTGTCTACCTCTAGCTCCTTAAGTGGAGTTACCAAAATATGGAGCATGCCTCAAGTGACCAAGGTTTCTACTTTAAAAGGTCATACAGAACGTGCAACCGATGTTGTTTTTTCTCCGGTGGACAATTACATAGCAACTGCCTCTGCTGACCGGACTGCAAGGTTATGGAACAGTGAAGGGTCATTGCTGAAGACATTTGAAGGACATTTGGATCGCCTTGCTCGGATTGCCTTCCATCCATCAGGGAAGTACTTGGCAACCACTAGCTTTGACAAGACTTGGAGATTATGGGATATAGATACTGGCGAGGAGTTGCTTCTTCAAGAAGGTCATAGCAGGAGTGTATATGGTGTATCTTTTCACCATGATGGATCTTTAGTTGCAACTTGTGGTCTGGATGCGCTTGCTCGTGTATGGGACCTTCGGACAGGCAGAAGCATTCTTGCATTCGAAGGCCATGTTAAACCTGTGAGATTAAAAAATTGTTGAAACATCATTGCATTTTCTTTTTTCTTTACACTGACATTGGGGTTGTGTTTTTCTTCAGTGGTGCTCTTCTCTTTTTCTATTATTTTTTTGCCTTTACTTTTTGTTGTCTCAAATACAGTTATCTATTATTTCTTTCAGGTTCTAGGTGTCAGTTTTTCTCCCAATGGTTATCATTTGGCCACGGGTGGTGAAGACAACACTTGCCGTATTTGGGACTTGAGGAAAAGAAAATCATTGTATATAATACCAGCGCACTCAAATCTTATCTCTCAAGTCAAATTTGAGACTCAAGAGGGTTACTTTTTGGTAACTTCTTCGTATGATATGACTGCTAAGGTAGTCTTATTGTGTGCTATCATTGTTGCTTAGAAACAAATGATGTCTTATATATTTATGTATCTCTGAAATTTGGACTTTCCCGCACCAGGTTTGGTCATGTAGAGATTTTAAACCTATCAAGACACTAGCTGGGCATGAAGCAAAAGTGACATCATTGGATGTGGTAAGAGGTTAGTATCTTTTTTCTATCTCTCCATCTCCCTCTCTGCCTATATTTCATGAAAAATGAAAAAAATTCAAGTTCTGAAATTTATGGCATGTGCTTTGCCTTGCACTGTCAATGCTTGAAAATGTATAGCTTCCTTTTTTGTTTTATTTAGGCGACATATGCATCTCTTCCATACTTAATTTAGGTTTGACTTAATGATATTGTTTAGAAACAGTGTCAACCTTACCCCCAATATATTACAAATTGTGCTGCTATATGTCCCTATTTTACATGGGATCTTAAAAATCTTGGTATATGGAATGTCTGAGAAATAGAACCCAGTATATTTTATTATCCTAAGCTAGAACGATTAGCTGTGAGCTCATTAGTTGAATCTTATTCATATTTGGTATTAATCTATTTGTGAGTTTGTGGGGATGCCAGGGTATTAATTTTTTAAATATTCATAAGTAAGGTTCGGATATATACTAGAAAAATAGTTCTCAAGAAATTGGAAGGCTTATATATTTTGTAGAGGAATTACGAAGCTTTTGCTTTTGGGGTTGAGATAGAATACAAAATTCCGAACCATTGGAATTGCATAAACTTATATTAGAGTGTGACTTACTGAAGCTTATAAGTTGTTAACTCAAGATAAATAAAAATACAAGAAACAAAGAGTGGATGAAGCCTTTTGATTTCTCAATGCTTGACACATAGGTGAAGGGCGCAGATTTTCTTTTTATTCCTCTTTGGAAAATGACCGTATCCCCTATACTTCCATGTTTCTCCTGTTGCTTCTCTGTGTCCCGAGCCCCTAGCTGCCCTTTTCTTCTTGACCTCTCTCTTTTTAATGATACTATTACTCCAGGGAAAACCAAAAATTCAATGTAGAACATGTCAACTCTATTGTCACGGCCTAGTCTGTGACAAATTGATTTTAGCTCCAAATAAGAATAAGTGTAGGAAGAGAAGGATAGAAGAATGAGACAGTGAGGGAGAATAGAAAGAAATGAGAAGGAATGTGAGATAGGAAGAAGTTCTGATTCAATTCATAGATGCCTTCTCCAGAGACATTGGAGATGATATATACTAGCTGGAGGTATGGTAAGTCGGCCGTAGCAGATTCCCATCCTCAGGCGGTTACAACAACCTATTTGTCCTATTCGCCTCCTTTGCACGTGGGCCTAAACTAATTCATAACAGAAATTACAGAAATAACAGTAAGGTAATATTTGGCTACTAAAGAAAAGAAAAAAAGATTCTCGGCTGGTTCATCTCTTGACAATTCTCCCCCCTTAATAGATTTCTTGTCCTCAAGAAATTTGGAGTAAGCTGGCCGCTCTAGGGAGCTTCTTAAGCAAATCCGACAGATATTCCCAGGAATTATTTTCTGCTGACCTTCCCTTCCATTTGATTAGCACCTGAATGAGTGGCGCTCCCTGGTGGTAAGTTACTCTCTTGTCCAGCACAGCCTCTGGTACTTCCGACACCTTTCCTTCCTTTGGCAGTGGGGGCAATGTCGAGTTCACCCGTTCAGTACCCACTGCCTTCTTCCAGAGAGAGACATGAAAGATAGGGTATATGTGCGATTCTTCAGGCAATTGTAATCGGTAGGCCACATTACCCACCTTAGCCAAAACAGTGAAGGGCCCATAGTATCGGGGGCTGAGCTTAGACACTGGCTCCTGTGTGATGGACTTCAAGTGGGCATGCTTCAACCTCAAATAAACCTTCTCCCCCACAGAAAATTCTCTCTCACTCCTTCTTCGGTCGGCCACTTGCTTCATTCTGTTTTGTGCGGACGCCAACTCTTGTTTTAGTTGCCTTAGGACTTCTCTCCTTCGTTGCAAATATTCTTCGACCGTGGCCGTCGTGGTGTGCTCGCCCATAGCTAGTAGAAGGGGTGGTTTATACCCAAAAAGGGCTTCAAATGGAGACGTTTTGAGGGATGAGTGATGGTTAGAGTTATACCACCATTGTGCTAAAGCTAGCTATCTATGCCATTCCTTAGGTTGTAGGATACACATGCACCTCAAGTATGCTTCCAAACTTTGGTTTACCCTCTCGGTACGCTGTAGACATATCCAATTTTATCCCCATGGCCTTCGTTAGCTCCTGCCATAGGAGGCTTGTAAAAATTTTGTCTCGGTCCTAAATCATGGTCTTAGGAACACCATATAATGCCACCACCCGGTCTAAGAAGACCCTGGCCACTTCCTTGGCCGTGTAAGGATGGGCGAGGCCTATAAAATGGGCGAACTTGGTTAGCCTATCAACGATTACCAAAATATTGTCCCTGCCTTCCGACCTGGGCAGCCCCTCCACGAAATCCATTGAGATGCTTGACCAAGCTTGTTCCGGTATGGGTAGCGGTTGTAGCAATCCCGGGTAGGCTACATTTTCGGTCTTGCATCTCTTGCAAATGTTGCAGGCCATTACAAATTCCTTTACTTCTGTTTTTAGCCTTGGCCAGTAGAAGAGCTGCTTTACTCGTAGGTAGGTGTTTTGAAGTCTAGAGTGCCTTCCAATTGGTGATTCATGTAGTGCTTGTAGAATTTTTCTTTTGAGGTTGACACTGTCGCCAATTACGATTCTGCCTTGATACCTTAGTAATCTGTCCACTAAGGTGTACCCTTCTTGTTCCTGGGAGCCAACTGCCACTCTTTCTAACACTTCCGCCACCTTGGCATCCCCTTCATAGCTGCTAATCACCTCCTTGCACCAATCCGGAATTATGACTGTCATAGCTGCATTGCTCCCTTCCTCATGACACCTCGAAAGCGCATCAGCAGCCTTGTTTTCTTTACCCTTGTACTGAATTGAGTAGTCCAAACCCATTAACTTAGCCATCCCTTTATTTTGTAACT
Source organism: Diospyros lotus (assembly GCF_014633365.1). Classification (NCBI taxonomy): domain Eukaryota; kingdom Viridiplantae; phylum Streptophyta; class Magnoliopsida; order Ericales; family Ebenaceae; genus Diospyros; species Diospyros lotus. Next base: position 6,835,618 of record NW_026267104.1, on the reverse strand, counting down.
GGGTTTAGAGCTTCTGTTGTAATAGAAATTTCAGACTTTCGTGGTCGGTTTTGATCACAAATCTGCCACCTTCGAGATAATGCCTCCACCGATCCACTGCCATTAGCACCGCTAGGAATTCTTTTTCATATATGCTGAGCCCTTGATGTTCAGGGCTCAAGACCTGACTTAGAAATGCCAATGACCTACCCTCCTGTACCAGCACCGCCCCAACTCCAGTCCCACTAGCATCCGTTTCTAGCACAAAGGATTTTGTGAAATCTGGCAGTCCCAATACCGACACCCTGCTCATGGCCTCCTTCAGCCTTTGAAAGGCCTCCTCTGCCTTGGTATCCCAGTCGAATCCCCCTTTCTTCAATAAATCAGTTAGGGGCTTGCTGATTGTCCCATAGTTTTGCACAAACCAGCGGTAGTATCCGGTTAACCCTAGGAATCCCCTCAGGGCCCTAACCGAGGCAGGCCTTGGCCAATTTATCATAGCTTCTATCTTCCTTGGATCGGTGCTAACTCCTTCCTTTGATATAATATGCCCCAAATACTCTATTTGTCCTTGACCAAACGCACACTTAGATTTCTTAATGAAGAGTTGATTAGACCTGAGGATATCAAGGGTAGCTCTAAGATGGTTCAAGTGTTGCTCAAGGGTAGGACTATAGACAAGTATATCATCAAAGAATACAAGTATAAATTTTTGAAGATGTGGCTGAAAAATTCGGTTCATGAGGGATTGGAAAGTGGCTGGGGCATTGGTAAGCCCAAATGGCATTACCAAGAATTCAAAGTGCCCGTGGTAGGTCCTAAAGGCTGTTTTATGAATATCTTTGGGATTCATTCTAATTTGGTGGTATCCCGAACGTAAATCTAGTTTAGAAAAGTATTGGGCAGAATGCAATTCGTCCAATAGGTCCTCTATCAAAAGTATGGAAAATTTATCTTTGATGGTCATGGCATTAAGTTGGCGGTAGTCTACACAAAATCGCCATGATCCATCTTTCTTTTTAACTAAGAGAACGGGTGAGGCAAATGGACTTTGGCTGGGTCGAATTATGGCTTGTTGAAGCATGTCCCTAACCATCTTTTCTATCTCATTTTTCTGAATTGGGGGGTACCGATAGGACCTGCTGTTGACAGGTTCAGTGTTGGGTTTGAGATGGATAGAATGGTCAAATAATCTGGTTGGGGGCAATGATTTGGGTTCAGCGAAGAGATCCCCATAGTCTATCAACAGTTCATTAATAGTTTCTAAGTAATGTACCTAGTCTGGACCCCCTGGCGGTGTGTTGACAGTTAGGCCGATCTCATTTTGAACCTCTACCCCTTCTTCTATGGCCATCATCGAGAAGAATTGAGCCAGTTGATTCCACCTTCCTTTGAACACTCTTTGTAGCCGCTTCCCTGAAATCATCTTACAAGTTCCAGCTTCCTTTTCACCCGTTAAAGTCATCCTCCTACCCTCCTTTTCAAAGGACACTTCCATTTTGTTAAAATCGAAGCTGATGAGGCTAACCCCCTTCATCCAATCCACCCCAAGGACTACATCACAACTTCCCAACTGCAATAGTCTTAAATCCGCCTCAAACCTTTCTCCCTGCATTTCCCAGCAAAAACCGTTACACGACGACTTGCTCAATACCTTTTGGCCGTTGGCTACTGTTACACTTAAAGGAAGTGTCCCGGCCAACTGACAATTCAACCTTCAGGCCGTGCCTTCATCAAGGAAGCTGTGGATGCTCCCATTATCAATCAGGATCATGAGGTTACCTCCTTTGGCTTGTCCCTCCACTTTGATGATTTTGTTGTTAACTACTCCCTTTAGGGCGTGGATGGAAATCTCTCAATTACCTTCCTATTCTAGGCCTTCACAATCTCCATCCTCTACCTCCCTTTCTTCTTGGATATCATCCCCTTCTAGTAGTAGGATTTGTCTTTTACATTGATGTCCAGCGTGGTATTTATCCCCACAACGGAAGCAGAGGCCAACGATTCGCCTCTGTTCCCTCAATTGATCTCCATACAGCAGTGAGCCGGCGCCCACTCCACCTCTACTCCCACCGCTTATCCTCACTGGTTCTCTAGCATAACCTCTTCCTCCCGGGTTAGAGGCCCCCGCGATCACTCCTCTTGTTTGCTGCCTCTGTTTTTTTAATAACGACTCCACTACTAGCTCCTGTAAGCGGGCACTCTCTGCTGCTTGTTCCACCGTTTGGGGCCCTAATACCTTGACCATCGGTCTCAACTCCTCGTTGAGTCCACTCAGATAGTTGGACACAAAATATGTCTCGGATAGGTGGGGATTATGCTGAAGCATGAGAGACCTCAGCTCTTCGAACCGCACCTGATATGTCTCCACGCTACCGGTTTGTTTGAATTTGTTGAATTCCTCTATGACATCCACCATGCTCCTCTCCCCAAACCTTTCACACACCTTCTCCGAAAATTCTTCCCAAGTACAACCCCTTCTCCACCTTATGCATCCTTGGTACCAGGCATCAGCCACCTCATTGAAGTAAGCGGATGCCAGCGACACTCTCTGTCCGTCGGGAACGTTGTACCAATCAAACATTCTCTCACATTTCCGTAACCACCATCTGGGATTCACTCCATCGAATGTGGGAATGTCCACCCGAGGCATGGGAAATCTTGGTTGGTGGATATTACCCTGACCATTCCTTCCCTCATGGATTAATCCCTCCAACTTGTCCTCGGGTTCCACTCCTAACTCCACAGCACCATGGCCACCCACTTCCCGATTCCCTTGAAGGATCGGTTCTGTTCTCTCCCTAGGAGGAAATTCAGGGGATATACTTACTTGGTTCTAGCGACCGAACATTAACATAAACCGCTGCATTTGAGCAGCCAGATCCTCTTGTACCCGCATTATGGAGCCTTCAAGTCTCCGCTCCAGTCCTTCTATGGAGCTTTCCACCCTCCGATCCATTGCCGCAATAGCTTCGGGACTCTGGTTAGCTCCTAACTCCAATTTCTCTATCCGATTGTGGGTGTCGGACATAGTCGAGCTGAACTATTGCACTTGCGTCTCCAATGCCTTCATTCGAGTGCCTTCCGCCATCGCCTTAATCCTAGCTCGGCCGAGGATGGTGGCTCTGATACCAAATTGTCACGGCCCGGTCTGTGACAAACTGATTTTAGCTCCGAATAAGAATAAGTGTAGGAAGAGAAGGATAGAAGAATGAGACAGTGAGGGAGAATAGAAAGAAATGAGAAGGAATGTGAGATAGGAAGAAGTTCTGATTCAATTTATAGATGCCTTCTCCAGAGACATTGGAGAGGATATATACTAGCTGGAGGTATGGTAAGTCGGCCGTAGCAGATTCCCATCCTCAGGCGGTTACAACAATCTATTTGTCCTATTCGCCTCCCTTGCTCGTGAGCCTAAACTAATTCATAACAGAAATTACAGAAATAACAGTAAGGTAATATTTGGCTACTAAAGAAAAGAAAAAAAGATTCCCGGCTGGTTCATCTCTTGACATCTATGTTGGCGGTGTCTTTAGACGTGGAGGGGTTTGCTTCTAAACTGAGATTTCACGACTTTGAAGGGTTTCTGGATAGAATTTTGTTTCTATGGTTGGTTATTTATCTCTTGAACCTGGGTAAATTTTGTTTGGACGATGTCTCTTTGAAATTTCTGGTGAAGGTTGCCCTAGTTTTCCTTCTCCTTCATGGTCCTACATTTGTGCCTGGGGGTTGGGGGGGACGTTCAAGCTTAAAAACAGAAAAAAAGTAACAATACTACTATATTGCAAGACTATAAAATATTCAATTATTAGTACTAGAAATGTCAAGCCTTATTTTTATTATAATAGTAGCACCATATTACTGACTAAATCTCTTCAGAGAAAAGTTTTATTAATTTTCAATTGGCACAGTGAATGATTACGTGCTCTTTTACAGAAATGCATTTGTTAGGAATTAGGATGATCAGGCTGCACTCAAGGCACAGAGTTATGATATGGATCCCTAAATCCATACCCATGTTTCCCAGTGGGCATATACCTTTCGTGTAGGATCGTATTTATTTATTTTTCCCAGCCTTCTTGTCTTATTCATGTCATATCATCATTCTCTTTCAGCATTTTGATTTTATAAATTGGATCATGATTACATTGAATGTAATACCAATTGGTGAATGATATTGAGCTCCAACATTTCTGTTCTGAAAATATCAGGATTTAATGCACTAGTTCAGTTCTAACAGACCATCTACGTTAACTTCGAGAATTCATTATTATCGTTTCTATTGTTGGTCGCAGATGGACAGTGTGTTGCAACTGTTTCACATGATCGGACGATCAAACTCTGGTCAATCAGAAACAACAGTAAGGAGAAAACGATGGAAATTGACTAGATTGTCCAGAGGATCTGCATATCGTTGGAGAGACTAAGATGGGGCAAGATCGGGTGCTGCTGGCCCTCAACCCCCCGGAATTCTCAATTGTTCACTATAGACTAATCTCCTTTGCCCAGTGTGGCCAAAATAGCTTTCGTGTCTGGCGGAGCGTAAATTTTCAAGTTTTCTCTACATATTCTATGTTTCATTCATTAGAGATCTTCTTCACGAGTTAGAATCAGTGTTTGGTAACTTACAAAAGGTTTGAGAGCCTTCATCCTACGGATATTAGTGTTTGTTAATTAAGATATAAATTAAAAAAAATAAAATATAAAAAGTATTTTAAATAAAAATATTTTTTTATTATATTTATTAAATTTGTCATGTAATTTTTTATTTAATTTTTTTGATAAATTTATTTTTTTATATAAATTTATTTTGAATTTTATAGATAAAAAAAATTGACGGAGATGTATATTTTATAAAATTTAATAAATATTTTGATAAAAAATTTTAAATATTTTTTTATTTTTTATTTTAATTTAAAAAATATTTTAATATAATTTTATCTTTATCTTATTCCTTAATTTTGTTTAGATCTTCTGCACTCTTGTCTTTTTCACATACAGAAGAAGTTTGTATCTTGCCACAACCCTACTTGAGATTTTTCATTTCTTTTGTATAACTTGATGGAAATAATTTAAAAAATATTTTATAATGATAAGGATAATGCCAATTTTAAGGATAAGTTAAAGATGTAATAAATATAATTTCTTTTTAACGAACATATATTTATTTATTATACTCTTAGTCTCAGAATAATTTTAATAATTGATAAAATATTATGTATCTATCATTAGCATTTCTCTCCTTTTAATTAGCCATGCTTATTATATTTTTCAATTATATTATATAGGATAACTAATATTTTAAAAAATATAACTAATAACGTACTTCACAAACCAATATTTTAAATTATTTTATTACTTTTAGAATTATTATTAAGTAAATTATTTTGAGAATAATTAATCACTTTGCAAAAAAGCTCGGGCCAGTTAACTTCTCATTTTCTTCCTTTCATCCTCTTCTGTTCCAAACCTCTCTCTCTCTCTCTCTCTCTCTCTCTCGTAGACATGGAGCAATTGGAGAAAGAGCGGATCGAAGCGGCTTCAGAAGAAGTGAGCCGTGAATTCAAAACCCTAGTCAATGCCGAGGATTTGAATGCTCTCAAACAGTTGCAGCACCTCGTGTATGATGTATCCTCCCCTTCTGAATATACATGTATCTATTTATGTATGTCTGAACATTTGTTTGTGCTACTTGCGGAACCGATTGCTGCTAACGGATTCTGAATCCTTTGGTACCTATAGTTAATCGATTTTCGACAATTTTTGTCAGTTGTTTTAGGTTTTTTTGGGGGGGGGGGGGGTAGGAGGTGGGGTGAAATTTGATGTATTTGTGTGGCCCAAATCAACAAGAGAAGGCAAACTAGAGTACCTAGTTAGTAGTCTTAATTAAAAAAAAGTGTATGCTGGCGAAAACGGGTGATTAAGCTTGGGAAGGCTGGAAACTAGTTGGTACCCGACGACATGGTGTAGGTAGCAAATTTGAAGTGATTCTTGTATTTGGTTTCTTGGACTGTTTTGGGAGGTTTTCATGACTCTGAGATGCGTTAAGATAGATTTAGGCACTCTATGGTTGAAGGCTTAGGCCTGATCTTGTGGTTGTGGAGTAGAAACAGCTACTTAAAGGCAGGGGCTTAAATGTGAAGGAACTAATGAACAATAGAACATCTTAGTTCTCTTATCCCAATTTGGCCTTTAATCATTAATAAATTTTTTACAAGTGAGAAAGCTAATTATTTCTTTTTTTCTTTTCCATTCATTTGGTAAGACCAACTGAAAATGTGATTTGCGTTCTATTATACCCCTGCAATGGTCAAACAAAAGAAATGAGTTGATTCATATCGTTTTCTTTATTCATTGCTGTTACTCCTTTCTTTCTCTTTTGCAGCTTGTCATACCCACTCTACATAGATTTTGTTAAGCAAATTCTTAAAAAGTATATTCAAGAACGCATCAAATGGTGAACTGTGGTTTTACGTATTGTACAAGACAAGATAACCATGAAACCTGCATGTGCCACGTTCTAAAAGAAAAAGTAGAATCTTGCGATTGACCTTTCCATTTGACTCTTGTTGGGTAATTCACCATTTTCTGGGGTAAGTGGTGATAAACAATTTCTAAATCTCCTTTTTGGTCCAAGGTTTACCGCTATTACATTTACAATGAAGTGATAAGTGTTTCACAAATAACATTGCCTCATTTGATTTGTTACTAATCTCCCACCAACAGCTGCTGCCAAAGAGTTAGTGCACTCCCTAGGATTGTTAAGATCCTCTAGGTGTCTTTAGCGCATTGACAGGGACATGATTGTCTTCTTTTCTATGTTGCTTACTGCACATTCCTTTCTTCAATAAATTTGGTTGGCCTTTAATTTATGAATTTTATTTGGGGGTTCTTACATAGTCACTTGAGTGCTTCTCAAGCACCGTCTTATTATTTGGGAGAAGGCATTCACTTCGGTAATTGAGCTGGTTGTTGCAAGTTTTCCTTTTTTAAAACTTGCTTTATCTCACTCACTTTTTCCTAATAATTTATTTATACGGCCAATTGCAGATTGGGAAGGTTGCAGGATAGTCATGCTGTTCTTTCTCATTTTAATGAATATTCAGAGAATTGCTATGCTGAGGTTTCTAGCGACTTTTCTAGAAATACACGTCTGTTAAAGTCAATGAAATCAGATCTTGATTACATATTTCAGAAACTGAGGTATGGTTGTCAGATTACTTGCCATTACAAAGCTGTAGCATTTCTGCATAATTGCTATGACGTACTTACAGGATGATTATGGTTAGGAATGTTTAGTTTCTTAATGATAACTCTCTAGAGGTTTCTGATGTACATGCAAGGGCAAGTCTTGGTAGTAACGTGATGTTGTTTCTTCAGTGAGGGTCAGCTTTATGGATGAACCTAAGATCCATTGATGCACTCCTAAGCTTCCACTCTGAGAGCTAATTAACTAAAACCTCCATGGCCAAAATAAAATGGAAAGGAGATAGAAGATCCCTTTGAAACACGAAATATCAATTGAGTCAGATTCTTTAAACCTTATTAGAGGTACAGATTGTTCTCTAGAAAATTTCCTTTTCAGTGAGTACGCAAAGTCAATTACCTGAAAGCCCAGGAAGACTTGATCTGATAGTTTTTTTTTAGCTCCACCAGCTTATCAGTTTCACAAAAAATTAGGCATTCCTTTTTTTCGTATCCAGATCTGAGACATGACGCATTAGGAGCATGTATGTTGGCAACCACCTTTATGAGGGTTGGGCTCGTAACACAGTTATTCTTTTTGATAAACATTGCTATTGGAGAAACTCTAAATGGATTTGCTCTTCTAAATGGGTTAAATACCTTTATTTGGACACAGAGACTTGGGTGAGGGTGTAAAATGTGTCCAGCATCTTGTTGGACATGTGCCTAAAATATGTTTGTTGTTTCATCCTCAGGTGTATGATTAATGCATATAGAACTCTCTTTTTATATTATTTATGACTTGTTGCCTTAATATGAATCAAGTCTCCTTGCATAACAATGTATACAACAGCAACAACAATATATCAAGGGTTAACTTATATTACACAAATATGATTTTAGCCCAGAACTCAGAAGATTAAGAAGTATGAATATTCTGCTGGGTCCAGAAGTTCTTGAAATGCAGAATTATATGAATCAGATGCCGAGATAAAGTCTCACCTACAGACATGAAAAACTGTTTAACCTAGGTCTCCTAGTCCGGCCTCACTTTCTTTGTTACCTTTTCATCCTGTATTGTTCTGCTATAGTCAGTGGAAAATACACAAGTGCTTTTGTTGCTTAAATTTCTGTTTCAATTACCCGGATTTGGTATGATATATATTTATTTTTTTGTTGGGCAGTATGATCTTTTTTGTTACTTAATGACTATTTGTCTTTCAGTTTCTTATTTAATTTGTTCGTGCGTGTTAGAGTTTTGATGATTTGGTTTTGTTTTTGAATTGGCAGAAGTCTGAAAGCAAAGATTATGGCTACCTATCCAGATGCATTTCCTGATGATTCGGCAATAGAAGCGCTTGATAGGAGACCAGACCTTGAAATTCCCTAGTGACACTGGCACATTGCCTTACTACATGTATTAGGTCTGTTTCCCTGAGTGGAGAAATCCAACCGAAGATTTATCCCATGTTGATTCTTGTAGAATATATTTGCATCTCTTCCTCTTATTCTGTCATTCCTTCTTTCTCTTTTTCTGAGCAAATTTGCTACTGAGAAGTGATCAGCTGTTCGAATAACAAATTCTATCTACAAAATTGAGCTGGGAACTTCAGGTCCGTCGTCCCAAAAGGAGGAAAAAGAAAAGCTAATGTTACATAATTTTCTACAGTTGTGAGATCCAATGACTCGATCAGTCCATCCTCCATGGTCTTGAAATTGGTGAAACTAAGCTGCATGGTTAAGCTTGTCTTTCAAGAAGACTACTGCATGCAAAGAACAGAGCAGCACTAAGATGACCTTAACAGATGCATAAAGTCCTAGGCTATGGATTAGACTTTCAACGAAAGGTTTCTCTACTATTTGTCAATCTCTCCACCCCAAGAAATGTGTTTTAAGCTAAGTGGAGCTCCATGAGAACATCTTCAGTATCTGTGTCTTCACTTGGATAATCTCCTGAAACATAGAACTCCAACTTGAAGTAGAGATGCCAAACATGCCCGTGTCTTGGTAATTCCATTATTGCTACTTGCCTCATCTTCATCTTTTGTGAGCTTAGGATCAACAATTTCCATCACACCATCTGGGAGGGCCATCTTTTCACAGTTATGGAGGTTCAAGTTGACTGCGAGCATGCTGGCTGTGTAGGCTTTTTCCCTGTGAACAATTCTAGAACCGAACCACAATGCCAGAGCTGTAGGTATCTCCCTTTGATGATCAGCCTATTCCCATGCTGTAAGCAGAGCTGGCCCAACAGAGTTGGTGGCTTTAGACGAAAAGGTTTGTTGAGGCATTTCAGTATTAATTTTTTTATAAAAAAATAAATAATATATTTTCTTACATAAATATTTCATCATTTTATTAAATAAAAAAAATTAAAATTCAATCAATTACAAAATATAATAATCTCTTAACAATAATAAATTTTTAACTAAAATATAATATCTCAGAAAAAAAAAGCCAAACAACTTACAATAATAAATAAAAATAATAATAAAATTAATTTTTTTTAAAAGTCTACAAAGATCAGTGCGAGCAAAAAATTATAAATTCATGATTTTCTTATAGAGAGAAACAAAATATAATATTAAACTAATAATATTAAAGGATAAAATTCACCAACAATAACTTTTCATTCTACAAATATGTGTTGGACTATGTTCATCTTTATATAAAATCAATTTTTCTTAATTGTTGATTAAATCTCCATAATCAAGTTTATCTAATAAATCATGAGTTTTATGGGAAATATCACAACAACGGTTAAAAAATAAAAAATGATAAAGAAAGTTAAAAAAAATTAAAATGTTTTATATTTAATTTTTAATAAAATATTAATTATTAAAAAATAAAAAAATATATATATAATATTAAAAATTTTCTAAAATATAGGGCCTTCTAATTTGGGGGGCCTATTGCCATGGCATAAATGGCTTCAAGGTAGGGCCGGCCCTGGCCTGTAAGATATCTCCCTTTCGTGATAATAGAAGTCCGGGTGGTGTAGTTATAAAATAATAACGTATCAAGTTTTAATCTTAATAAGTGAATAAACTTGGGATAATTCAATTGGTGAAACAGTTTTTAAAACTATATATTTTGAGAGACTTATTCTAAATGCAATAACAAAGTAACAATCTCATACTAGTTGATGATATATTCAAACTGTCTTGCCATTAAGCTATTTGTTATTAGAGTTAATTCTATCGATTTCTATCAACTCTTTGTCTCTTCCCGATTAGTTTATAAATAAATTTTATATATTATAAATTTGTATAAATATATATTATATATTTTTAGTTTAGAAATTTAATAAGAGTAAAATAGTTCTTTTATTATTTTTTAATGATAATGAGATCATAGTCATATTCTCAGAAAGTGAAAAATAATCCTTACAATTAGGACAATTTTCGAGATGGTTATTGTAATTTATTAAACAAAATACGAGTTCTGTCCATCCAATGGGAAGAAGACTACGCCATCGACTCCGGCCCAAGAACTAGCCCAGTCCCTTTTGACTTTCTTCAAGCCCGACCCATTCACTTGTTGGGTTCGTCGGCCCATTTATAAAGTCTGGTTGGGCGGTTGGCCCAGCCACAATGTTACCGCTCTGCTGTCTTGTTTCAATTCTTCCTCTGCTTCTTCGTCTTCCAGAAAAAGCCCTAACCTTAAACCCTCCGCCATCTCCAGCTCAAACCCTTCCCTTAAACCCGGATAATTCCGAAACCAGCAATTTGTTCCCTGAAACTTCTCTGCTGCCGGAATATCTCTTTCGTAATATATATGTGTAGTGAACCATGAAGAACAAGGACCTGAAGAGGAAGAAAGCTTCTGCTCAAAAGGGCAGCAAAAGAGGCAAGACGGGGTTTTCGATCAACGAAGATCCGTTCTTCGACGCTGAATTGACACGCAGCAGGAGAAAAATCGGCGACGACGACGAAATACAGAGCAGTGATGAGGAGTCCCAAGAATTTTTGGACGACGAGGCGGGAGGCGGAGAAGAGAAAGAGGAGGATGAGGAGGAGGAAGAGACTGCTGCCGAGAAGCGGAAGAGGGTGGCGGAAGCGTACTTGGAGAAGATAAGGGCGATAGCGAAGAGAGAGAAGGAGGAGGAGGAGGAGTATGGGGTGAGAGATGATGGTGAGAAAGAAGGCGAGAGGGACTCGCTTGTGGCGCAGATTCTACAGCAGGAGCAGCTCGAGGAAAGCGGCCGTGTTCGCAGATTCATTGCTTCTAGGTAATTGCATTTTCTGGAACAAACATTGAATTAAGCACCTTGTTTTCTGTGTTGTATACTGTACTTAACAAAATGCGTTTGTTTAACCGTGTCGATATGTGTTTTTGCCACTTGCTACGCCTACGGTATTACTCTTTCCAGCTGATGGTCTTACTCATCTCGGAATTTTTTCATTCGCTTGGACAGTAAAGTTATCTTTATTTTCATCCTAAAGGCATAATGATGCTATCCTCCCGATCCATGTCAGCGGAATCAAATTATCCAGATTATTCTGCTGCTTCTCCATAGTGGTGCTCGATTTCATATTGTAGTTATTGATGGCGTTTTGTTGGATGGATTTTTCCCGTGGAATTTTCAGCATTCAATTACAGATATCTTACTAATCCCCCTGCTGTGCTTTCTTGTGCCGAACTCATGTGAAGTCAAAATAAAATTATGTACCAAAAAAATATGTAAAACTAGTCTGCCATCTTTTTCTTTGAGAAGTTGTTTTTGTGTATATGTTGTAAGCAGGATGCTTGAGTGTTTGTTAAGTATCTGTTGGTAAGTATAATGCCCTCATTGCAAAAACAACTCTACTTGTTTCTTAGTCTAGATTGCTTATTTTTTATTTCTGTTACTCTAAACAATTCAGGGTTCAAAAGCCAGAAAGTGCCGATGGATTCCGGGTCTTGGTGAAGCACCGGCAATCAGTGACTGCTGTAGCTCTTTCTGAAGATGACCTAAGGGGATTTTCAGCTTCCAAAGATGGAATTATTCTTCATTGGGATGTAGATAGTGGGAAAGCTGAAAAGTACCTTTGGCCTAGTGAGGAAGTAATAAGGTCCCACGGCGCAAAAGATCCACATGGCCGAGCTACAAAGCACAGTAAACAAGTTTTGGCACTTGATGTCAGCTCAGATGGCCGTTACTTGGCCACTGGAGGCTTAGATCGTCATGTGCATTTATGGGATACTCGAACTCGAGAGCATATTCAGGTACAGTTTCTAGAATTATATTTTCATAAAAAATTTAGGAGAAACTTTAGTCTAATTATGGCTGCACTGGTGGTTGGTGTCTGGTTCATATCTGTTATCGTCTACTGGTGTCATACCCTGTAGCCTTGGTAACAACTTGCAAAGCAAGGAATTTGGTAAGTGCTTTTGATAGCAAATTTTGACATTTTGTATGTTCTCCCATTCATTTATCTATCTTAAATGAATTTACAATTTAGTCTACCCAATTTTATATGAGAAAATGATTTAGCATCAAGATTGAAACACAACTGAATAGATCTGTTTGGTGCCCTTTTATGTTTAGATATTTCTTTTCCACATTAGCATTGTATTATTTAAATTCACCAAAACTCAAAAGAAATGATTCATTTCCAGCAACCACTACCCAGAATAGATTAGAAATTGTTTTTATATTGTTATATCTTCATTCAGACCATGTTTCTATGGAATACCACAGAATTGTGCCGATTCCTTTTATGTTTGTTTATTTGTTTACATATATATATATATATATGTATATATAATATTTGCACCTAGTGAGACAAAGGCTTGTAGTTGTTGTTGTTGTACACGCATGCATATATTATGCTAATGCCTTCAGCTAATGTTTTGTTGACTTCTCTATTTTATTAATATTGTTATTACAGGCTTTTCCTGGTCATCGAGGACCTGTGTCATGTTTGACATTCAGACAAGGGACCTCGGAAATGTTTTCAGGGTCATTTGATCGAACTATTAAGATATGGAATGCTGAAGATAGAGCTTACATAAACACATTATTTGGTCACCAAAGTGAAGTTCTAGGAATTGATTGCCTAAGGAAAGAGCGGGCTTTAACAGTTGGGCGCGACCGGTCTATGCACTTGTTTAAGGTAAGGAAGAACTCTTCTATGAAAATAGTCCAAATAAATTTGTTCTCATTGTTTGAATGCTTAGATGATTGAACTTGGCGTTGTTTAATGTGTATACCTGCATGGTTTTTGTAGATGGAAGATGAGCGTTTATCTGTGTGAAACTTACCTTTAGTGTCTGCAAGTAGGAACCACTGCCTTCCAAGTTGAGGTTCTCTGCCATTATATATTGGGAGCATAACCTAGAAGAAAAATTTTAGTGATTGAATTTATTTACAAGTACTTGGTGTCTTGTTGAATCCAGGGTTGAGAATGGACTACAAGATAGGTTTACCTTAATCATTACATTTGTCAATTCCTGCCAGCTCAGATGTGCATGCGTGCACATGCACACAGAGGTAGAGATATAGAGAGGGATAACGATTTTTGTTCCTCCCAAGTTGCAGAGTAGGTGTTCTGGCAGGGTGAATTCCCTTTTTTACCATTGCTCACTTTTAACAATTTAAAAGCAAGCAGGGGTAAAAAAGGTTATTCATCCTGTGGGGACACCTCCTCGACACACCTAGGAGGAAGAAATTTCATTGTCCTATAGAGAGATCTGATGGAGTCAATGATATGTTTTTAACATTATCAGCTAGTAACTAGTCTGGCATGTCGTTGTCTTGAGTATGTAATGCCTTTGCTGTGATCTGAAAAGTAGATAGATGGATATAAATATATGGGGTGAGGGATGATTTTTCTTTTCACACAAGAGTCTTATAGGCGATTATAATGTAAGGCATCTATCTGCATATTCTTATTTCTAGTATTATCTGTTTTAACTTATCTGGATATGAATAATGCAGACTAGGATTATCTTTATGCACCATTAGAATATGCCCTTACTCAAAATATTCATACAGGTTTTTGAACTTGTGTATGAGATTTTCTTGTTAATCATTCATCTACCAACATTTACTTTAACTGTTGCAAAATAGGTCCCTGAGGAATCACGCTTAGTATTTCGTGCTCCAGCATCATCTTTGGAGTGCTGTTGTTTTATAAATAATGATGAATTTTTATCGGGCTCGGATGATGGAAGCATTGAGCAATGGAGTGTTCTGCGAAAGAAGCCTGTTCACATTGTAAAAAATGCTCATGCCTTGCTGTCACCTAACATGTTGGAACAGAGACATAATGAAGGATTACCGAATGGTCATATAGGTAAATGTTTAAATTTTATGCTTAGTGTTGCTTCCGGATATTTTCACCTTATTTGTTAAAGAATCATTTTATGCTACACTTAAGTTCAAGAATCTTTTTTGTTCTTGAATATTCATCAACATTAATTTTCTATGTTTTTGTCATTGGTGAATCTTCTTTCCAAAACTGCTCCAATAAAATTGGTGGTTATGAATTAATTTTGTTAATCAGAAATAAAATAAGAAAAGATGTATTTATAGAATTTTTTTCCAAAGATCTCTCTCCCTCCCTCTCTTCTTCCGCTCTGTGTGTGTGTGTGTGTGCATGTGTGTGTGTGTGTGTGTGTGTGTGTGAGCTCATGGATGTGCAAGTGTGCAGATCCGTTTTTTGTTATGTGCAGGTACTCTAGTGTTTTTTAGTTTTGAACCTATTCTATTGTGTGCCAGATTTAATGATTTATTTACATGTGTCTTTATGTGTATGTCACTTCTGTGAGGTTTTCTCTCTCCTGTCTTGGTCCACATTTATTATTGGAGGCACCTTTGGTAAACTATTGAAACACTGGTTTGATGAGATATTTTCTTTAGATTCCAATCCTGTGGCAAATGGCATCCAGATTCCTGGGAATCATTGCTCATCGGCATATTCATGGGTCAGTTCTGTCACTGTATGTAGAAGCAGTGATCTTGCTGCTTCAGGAGCTGGTAATGGTTCTGTTCGTCTGTGGGCAATTGGTAGCGAACTTAAAGACTTCCGTCCCTTGTTTGAGCTTCCATTAGTAAGTTTATATGTATCAACTTTTAGTTTCCTGTGTTGCTTTATTATATTATAAGACAGATTTGTTGTATGGAAGCTGCTTCCTTTCTGGTATGCAATCATGACTTTCTTTTCCTTAAAACATTTCTTAAAATGTGAACTGTACTTATCTGCAGCCAAAAAAAGAAAAAGACAAAAATATCCTAAAGGTGCCTTATTGAACTTGTTGAAAACATCCATACTTATCTAAAACATACACTGCTGAAAACATCTGTTGACAGTTGGAAGACATCTTAATTTTGATGTAAGCAGAAGAAGAATAAGATAAACTATATGCCATTAGGATCGGAAATCTGTTTACATTTTGAGTTAATGAGGTTTGTACTTCCTCGTTCATTTTCTAGTATAAATGTCAAAAAAATATGGGAATGGATGATACTCTTGATTGTCAATATAAAATTTCTATTGTTTTTGTAATATTTTTTTCTTCCTTTGTTTCTTTCAATGAAATGGACTTGCATTTTGCCATTTGGTCTTGTTGCTACTTCTGTATCTTTTCTTTTTCTGTTTAATGGGCATATGATACGGATAAGAGAAGGACAGTGACGAGTGGTTTTAATGCTGGAAGAATTTGAATAAGCATTTCATTAAATTGTGGGGGTGTGGCAATAGGCAGTAATTAGATCACTGGATTTCTGACTTGCTAAAGCATATCAGGTGGATTTTTAATTTCTGAAGTGCTAAACATTGCACTTTTGATAGGATAGGAGATATATGGTAACATAACAACAGTTTGAAGTAGAAGAAGAAATATGAAACCAGGCTTAAAACTCATTACTGTTATGTGCCTATGCACAAAAAAGAAAAAGAAAAATGAATTCCTTGTAGCCATGTAAATACTATTTATCACAAGTAAACAAAATAAATATGCAGCGTAATATGAAATTACTCACATTCTTGAGTTCTTATGTGTTAGAATTGGATAATCCAACACTTACATAGCTGTACCTGACATTCATGTCCATTTCTATGTAACTCAAGTCTAAGTTAGCACCTGGTTATGTGTAAATGATGCAGAGCCTTATAGGCTTTTTTTGACAAGTCAATTTGCCATAAGATGGTGGCCCTACTTTGTATTCATGAGCCAAGCTTGATTTACAAGGGAGGTCATCATATGTCCTTAAAGCTTTTATTTCCTCCCTCTCTGTTTGTTGCCGGAGTCATGTTTTGAGGTGGAAAGCAATCTCCTCTTTTTTTTTTTTTTTTTTTTTTTGGGGGGGGGGGGGGGGGGTTGTTTTTAATCATGTCCAACCTGTGCATATATTTGAGTAAATGTGAGTTAATTCCAGTTGGCGTGCTGAATAATTTGAAGTCCCTGGTCGTTTCTTTGGTTGGTAAGGTCAGTGTTTTTTACTGATCAAATATCTTGGTGCTATAATAGGTTTCTTTCAAGGCCAAAGCTTTATGTGATTGTGTTGTTGAGAGGGAAGGGAAAAATGGCTATTGAATGTAACAATATTTGTTTGAAGGACTTTCTAGTCTTGTACATAAATCATATCTATTTTCACCATCTCAATCTGCATCGCAAACAGTCTAGACAAGTTATAGAGGGGCAAAGACACAATTAGGTTCCCTCGCTGTTTTTTGTTACATAGTGTGAACTTGCCATGAGAGTGTCAGATTCTGATCTGACAATGGAGAATTCTCCTCTAATTCGGAGAATTAAGGGTTTTAGGAGGGAAATAGTGAGAGAGAGGGAAGGATTGAAAGAGAGAATTGAGAGGGAAGAAAAGAGAGAGGCAGGCAATGAACTCAAATTGTATTCATCGATAATTCCTTCAACCATGGGATCAGGCTTATATACTGCTCCTGCAGAAAAGATTGCTGCCAAAATTCAAACTCTACATAACTATCCTACTTTCTGTTATTACCATAGGGCCTCCCCGTATATAGGCTAACTCCCTCTTCCACCCTTATATTCAGGCACATGACAGAGAGGAATGTGAGAGTTTTTGGCAGTCTAAGAGAGTTTTTCATTGTTTAAGAGGAAGCATACTTTTTTCACTGTTCTTTATTTTTATTTTATCTACGAAGATGGATTTTAGACTTTTCGTACAAGGTTCATCCTCACTAGAGGGTTATTTCGGGAAGGGGATTTGACATAGAACTTTGCTACATCGTTCTTTTGCATGGATTTGTATTGTCAATGTGTATTAAAATCAATTGACATTATGAATGTCATGTCACTGATCCTAACTTAGGATAAGGTGCAGTTAATGATGATGATGTTCACTCCTTTTTTGGTGGTATTTGTTCTACAAGATCTTATGACATACAAAAAGAGGCTTGTTTCTTTGAAATTCACACATGACCTTAGTTGAGGTACCACGTACCTTTTTCCCTCTTCCATTGACAATACTTTCCAATTGCACTGAGTTAAATTCCCCACAAATGAGAAGTTTCCATTTTGACCCTCCCACTCGGAGCAATTTGCTAAGAAAAGAACCAAAAACAATGGCTGTCTAGACACAGCTAATTTATGATTGGGAGAAAGCAGTAAACTCACTTTGTATCCATTCATGTATTCGGACTCAACGGCTTTTCTTTTAAAGAGCCAGATTCAAGAATCAACCAAGATAGTCCTGGTGGTTCACAACAACACTCAACCATCGACACCCTAATGAAATGGGTCAAGAGAGAGAGGTTTTATTCATTGCTATGACATCCAAGACTATGAGATCGTTTGGTTGCTTGCATGTGGGTATGGAAAAGAACTAAATCTAAGTTAGAAACACTTTCAAATCCAGTTATGAAGTACTAGGGAAGTTATTTTTAAAAGGTCGATTTAATTGATCGTAGGAGCATTTGATCTTGAGTGGAACTGTCAATCATAGGACAGGTTTGGTTATAAATGTGTGTTTTTGGTTATAACTAACTTGGGGGAAATATAATATGAGTTATAAGAGCCTTACAGAAGATAAAGCCATAGAAACGAATGACTGGTGAGTTAGAATGCATGTAGTTGACCCTACATAGTGGGACAAAGGCTTGATATGTTGTTATTGTTGCTGTTTTTGAAACCTAAGGTATTAAGAACATTGAAAATGCCATCAAGTTCATATAATTTTCATTTTTGTGTAAGAACATCTTTTGAAGCTGCCAAAAATATCCATTCTGATTTCTAGAACTGGATAGTTTTGGGGAAAAAAATTTTAAACCAGTTTAAGGAATTAGTCTGGTAAATGCATTCTCATTTTTGAAGTTGCAACCAAACAGGTTTATAAAATCTCACCTGTGATATTTGTTTATGTCAGAGAAATGAGCTTTAATGCTCATCATTTATGTTATAGTCAGCTTTTATTTAAGAAGTCTGCCAACCTTAGCTAAGAAAATTTCCTTACGTGTATTCTGCTACAGTGCAATTATCTCTGCTCTTCCCAGTTTCACAACCAGTATTTGTATGCCCACTATGTAGTGCACTCGTTGGAGCACTTTGGCATGTAAATTTTTTTATGGGTTCTTATGATGGCTGATACTGATTTTAAGATTTACAATTCAAACAAGTATGATGTTGAATACTTGATGTCTCTTAATCTGTTTTAAGGAATACATGAATCTCTTTTGCAATGCAGGTTGGATTTGTAAATTCATTGGCTTTTGCAAAATCTGGAGAGTTCCTTGTTGCTGGGGTTGGGCAGGTAAAGCTTCTCATTTAACACCTCCCATCTTTATCCAAGGCATGACTTCATCTTTAGCCAACACTAGGTTTAAAAATATAGGAATAACACTTAATCGCATATAAAAATGGCATATCAATCACAAGTAGAAACGGGATGAACGCTTAATAACATATAAAAATGGCATATCAATTACCAAATAGACTATTTTCTTATGAGACAAGAGAACTGCTTATAAGTTGGGATTCGTACCAGTAGATCATGGGTTCAACTCATTGCCCTGTACAATGAAGCAAAGGTTCCACTTGTGATTTATCTCCTTTATTAAAATCGATGGTATGAGGGGCGGGGGACCACACAAAGGCAGTAATCCCAAGAGAACTGCTTATGTTGCAAGGATCGTAATGTTATACCGGGAGGATGTTGACCACTTGACATAGTCCATATAAAAAATTGGAGGAAAAATTGCCCAAAAGAAACCCAAGAATTAGATGGTGGCCTTTAAAATGTGGAAAACAAATCTTTTCAAGGGGAACATGTGCGACAGTAGATATTAATGGATGTAATGAAATAAGTATTTAATAAAAGAAGTAGCAGAAGACCAAGAAACTTGGTGGGAGGCACTTAGATTTGATATGTATTATATGGGTCTTACAAAAGGTGTTATTAAAGCCATAGATAGAAATAAATGGAAAGCTAAAATTAGAATTGATGTAGTCAACCCCACATAATGGGATAAGGAATGATATGTTGTTTAACCCCACATAATGGGATAAGGAATGATATGTTGTTTTAAGTTCAGCTGACAATAATGTATCTAGGGTTCTGATATTTAACACACTTAATTTGTTTTGGACAGGAACCCCGCTTGGGAAGATGGGGACGTGTTCCTGCTGCAAAAAATGGGGTTGCCGTGCATCCCCTGAGGCTCTTGTAAAATTGATTGGAAGTCCCCCAATTTTGATATCACACTATAACATGAATATAAAAACTAAAATGAGAAGTTGTGCAGCTGCGTTGTGGCGTCTGCGTCTACAAAGATCTCAACGGGAATACTTTAATCACGCTGCTGTGCCCTGTTATGAATTTTGCGCTTGTTCTGATTTTGACATTTTAATTCCCCCCACCCCACAAGAGGAAGAGTATCAATCAGAGCTGTGATGGCTAGACTTGCTTCTCGTATTTCAGATGGTTCAGGTCATTTTCTAAGGTTGTATGAATTTTTCACATTTTTACAAGTTTATTCATAATATGTTTGTTGCAGTTTCTGGAACAAAGCGCTGCTTAAATACATTACATGGTTCAGATGTTTTCATTAACGTTTAATCATCTGGACCGGAGCTTGTAGAACAGAGCTGTAGTTCCTGCTGTAATCTTATTCCTCTTTTAGACCGACTGTCAACGGTGTGAACCTGACAAAACGTTATCTGCGTCCACAATCATACCGATTTCAAGATAAAGATCTAGTTTCATCACTCCCAACTTTAAAACCTTTTGGCTACCCTGGGGACAAAGCTAGGCAATTGAAAAATCAAATCGAAGCAAATCGAGGTGTTTAATTCAATTTTATATTGGTTTTGGTTTGCTGTTTAAAAAAATGGAGTATTTTGGTTTGATTTCGATTATGGATGTTACAAAACTGAACTTAACCCAATTGGAATCTGATTTTTTTAATTTTCCTATTAATATTTTATTCTCTTTATGTTATATATTAAATATAATTAATATTTGATGTACTTGATGATGAATGGATAGTGACATTTAATTTAAATTTATGATAACTGGTGGTTTATTTCTTACTTCTCTCATGAATGTAACAACTATAATATTTTATTTTTGTTCAAAAAATAAGAAGAAAACAAACACATCTCGATTTTTAATTGAGTTAAACTGAAAAGCAAACCAGTTGGTTCAATTTTTCACACATCTGATTCAGTTTCTGTTCAACAAATTAAAATGATCGAGCGATTTGGTTTGATTCGGTTTTTATTTTTCAAAAATATAACCTTGCACGCCCTTAGACAAAGCAGTATTAGATGATAAAAAAATTAGCGGATAGATGTACAAGTTTTTATAATATGTTCCTTCTTACACATGTAACATGTTCTTTTTCATTAAAGTTTTTACTCAAATGTAACCTGTATTGCAAGGGAATATATGCCGGCAATTGAATGAAAAATAAGATAATTCTTACATCTCACTGTGATACGAATGATGGTTGGAGTCTGCAGGGCGAGGTGTTTCCCTAGTCAATCGTTTTTGCCACACAGACCATTTGAAGTCATTCATCAAACAAACAAACAAAATTGTAGGTACAATGTTAACAAGGGGGAAGTATTTAAAAGTTAGTAATATATATATATATATATACATACACATACAAAAACAGAAAACAAAAAACAAAAAAGAACTGTGAACTCTTTCCTCCCACTTCGACTGTAGGAACAAAAGTGTGCAGTCAAATCAAAACAAACATTATTCATTAAACTGTTAACTCTTCCTTTGACTGTAGCAAAAGAGGGTACAATTCCTGCATTGAACATTGAAAATTCATATGATTAACGGACAAGAGCGGAGTACAAAATCCTTGAAGGAACACGTTCTAGTGCAAAATGATTGTTACCTAACGGTGCATGGTTCTGGAGAAAAAAAGACAACCGTGTTATATCAACAATAACATTCTTAACCTTAACATTTACTGCAAGCAATATTTGTGGGTTTGTGATTCATTGAGAGTGAGCGAGAGCACTCATTACCTACTATTGGTGGGGGCAGAACGATCAGCCATAATGCTCAACATACAGGACACTCTAAAGTACACATCACATACCCGCCAGCCATAGATTTGAGTCACCTTCCAACCGGATTCATGGCACCAGTATTAGCACCGCAAACTGAGAATGGGAATTTAAGTCAGTTCCCCGCTTCAACACAGATCCACAGCTCAAATCAACTCTTCTTTTGCAACGGGCCCATCCACATCTGCGGAGGTATTTGGGTCACGTCTCACATTCTCATCCCCTGGTTCCAATGGCTGGCAAAGTTTGACACCGGAGTTCTCAGATGATTCCGGTGATCCTCCATCTGTTTTGTTAACATCTGCTGGTACATCAGCTGATGATGAAGGATTTGCTGCATTTAAGTCAAAATTGTCCGTCTGATTTTCCTCCTGTTTGCAGCCCACCATTTGGTAGAGCCGACGGCCTATCAGTATCAGACAGCCCTACCAAATTTGAAGTCTCTCTCCACTCAACCCATTCAGGTGGTTTATCACTGGCTCCAGTTTCACTGAGTTCATCCGACAAACTTTTTGGTGTGGGATCTTCTGAGCTGAGCTTTGATTTAGGCAGTTGAGATGATGCAGTGTCAGCCAAATTCTCGTCTTTATCAATGATAACCTCATCATCACCACTTTTGACCATGCCAGTAACCTCTACATTAGGTGATGACGAAGCAATGGAATCAGTGGAGTTTTGGTAAGCCATCCTAGCTTCCTCAAAGGCAAACCAGTTGGAATTCGTGAAAAGAGAGCCACTGAAAATACATTAAACAAACACAAGAACAATGATATCCTTAGTAGAAAATACAATCAACATTACAAGGCCTGGTACAAATGAACTCTTTCAGAGCAAAAGAAAGAAAAAGGGTTAAAAACAGGTAAGGACAGAAGCATCACCATCTAAAAAGGATAAAAGCTAAGGCTGTATGCCTGTAGCATAGCCACACGTGCATGTGTCCTTAATATTACTTTCTTTTGTTTTTTTTTGTGTGTGTGGTCTTGGGCGGGCGGGGGGGTGTTGGGGGCGGCAGAATTCAGGACACTACAAAAACTTCGGAAATGACATGCCAACAGAATACTACAAAATTGAAGAAAACAATAAGGGAACCGATAAAAAAATGACTTGATGATGACACTTTTTAATGTATAAAACATAAATTGCTACCAATGCACAATAGAAGTGTAGAGGCTGCGGATTCTCAGTGATAGAAAAAAAAAACATAAATATGAAAGAAAATCTCGTGTCAGCTATTAGGTCAGAAATACACTCAAGGGAATACATGGGACACTCAATACATTATATTTTAAATTTTCAAAACTGGACACTTCAAAGTCACAAGGGGTTTATCATGCCCACGATGGGATCTTCTGTTTCCATTAATTTTAAACACATTAGGACTACATTTTAAATCTCAAAAAAATATGTTGAAATCAAGTTAATCAACTACAAGTAAAACCAATATATAATAAAAAGTAAATAGATTTACATTTGTTGCTCGTCCCTTTAAACTATTTAATTTCAAAAATTTTGAACTCCAAACCTTTTATGTTCCCTGTGAATAGAGCTTTCTGATATAGGCAACATTTTTAATCCCACAATTCCTATAATGCAGAATGTAAGTTACATTTATATATAAACACATATATGAGATATACGATTCTTGTTTGATGTGTCCCTTCTATGTCATGTCCTAAATCTCCTCAAACTTATCATGTCAAGGAATTTGTGTACTATGTCTGTTGCCATGCTTCTTCGTAATTTCAAAAAAAAAAAAAAAACAGAAACAAGATAATTTTATAAACATATATAAATACATGTTTTTGTAAAAGGTAGTATTGGCTTTATCAATACATCATGTCCCAATTGTATTGTCTTTATTTTGTTTTTGTAAGGGGTAGTATTGGCTTGTCCATGTCAAGTGCCATAATTGGATGTGGCTAGGTCCCAAATGGCAGGGGCCATCTTAGGTACAGAGTATCAGCATTTTCAATAAAACATATCATCTGTTGCTTTATCCACAAAGAATATCCAACATGACACTTATCATGCATGAAAATCATTACTTGAAATATGTACATGTATGTGTATACCTATTAAATATATGCGTGTGTATAGATATATGAATTTATTTATAGAAATACATAAATAAACACATGTAAATGTGTTTTGGTGGAAAAAATAATAATTTGTTAGTTCTGGTGTGAATAGGAAAATGATTTATGGATTTTGAATTGGTATGTCATTTTCTCTCATTTGAGGTAAAATATTTTCCATATAAAATATTTTTCATGTCTTTTGTCATCCAAACACCAGAAAATGGTCAAACATTTTCCTCCCAAACAGAGCCTAAAATTTCTTGAATCTACCAAAGTATAAGATATGAAGTTCAAAATTTGCTGTACCATACGTGCAACAAGCTAATACCTTACGACGCCCACAGTTACTGTAACCATCAGAATTGCAACTAACAGTGAAAGCCAACAAGAACAAAGATAATTAACATGTGAACCATATAGAAAAAAGAAGGCAAACATACAGCCACCTCAAATATTAAATCAAAGCAGAAAAAGCAGGGTACTACTGCATCATAAAAAAATCCTGTTTAAGAGCTTCAACCAACCTGTCCTGGTTATCTCCAAGACGAAGAGAAGATATGACCACTTCAGCAGATTCATCATCAAAATAGACATCCTGCCCCATGAAGAATGACCATTAGAAACCAAAAATAAATAAAGAGGACCATAAAATCCCTTCAAAACTAAAAGGGAAGTTCTATTGAATTGAGAAATCTAATCAAATTGTTATAAGACCATCTTTGTTGTATGGTTACTGCCAACACACGCAAAAAATGAGTAACTAAGATGAGAATGCTATGGTGGGTTTGCAACCATCCAAGAAAAAACCAATCACGTGGCGCTTAGTGAAATGATATGAGCCAGTCACAACTAAGATGATTTGGATATGTGAGAAAAAAAACCAGTAGAAAAACTTGTGAGGCAACTGGACAAATAGAGGAAATTTGCAGCAGCAAAAGAGAGTAAGACCAAAGAAAACCTAACAGATATCCCTTAGAGATGACCTAGGATAATGGCCTTACAGAGGATAAGATAGAAAGAAATAGTTAGAGATCTAGAATTTTATGTAGCTGACCACATCTGGTGGGATTAAGGCTTGTGATTGTTGTTGCATGATTGCTCAAACATTAAAGATACAAACTTTCTTTTTTTCCCCTTTCACAACCAAGTTCATTGAGGTTGAAAATAGTTTGAGAGAAATAAGTTTGGTTTACAAACAATATTTAATAAAAATAAAAAATCTGTATGAGTTTGTCAAGTAAGTTTTACTATTTAACAGTTATTGATGATTTCATTTGTCACAAATGAAAATTAAAAACTCAAAACAAAATAAGAGCACGAGAGAGAAGGAAAGTTAGACACAAAGAACCAAACCAAAGGAACAAATTAAAAGAAGAAAAACCTAATCATCCCATCCCATCTTCACAACACATTCAAGAATAGAGGATGGTAGAAGGTTTAATATTAGGATGGCGAAAGAGAGAATCAGAGAGAGAGAATTTGGTGATATATCTTTGGAGTTTTCTGAGAGTAGTCTTTCCCATTATTGGTGCTAATATGGCCCAACGAATAGCTAATGCATCTCTTTCTTTCTTCCTCTTTTTCCTTTTTAACGACTTCCTAATTCACAAGACCCTGATATGGTTGTAGTAATGGTCATAGAGGTCATCGCAATGCTACTGTGAATTTTATATCCCACCACTTCAAGGTGTAACAGGATTCACATTCAGAAAGAGAGGCAAACTGGAATAAGTTGGTAACCACTATCTCACACTAGTCTCAACAAAAGGAAAAAAAACACAATGGTCGCACATTTCTATGGTAGCATGTAAAGCACATGTTCCACATACATGGCCCACATTGAGTTCAGTTGCTGGAATATGTAGCGAAATCAGCATGAGTTGACATAATTAAAAAAAGAAAAAAAGACAATATAGCATGTGTTTTATGTAATGGCAGATATGAAGGATTTTTATTCCCTCTTTCCTTGCAGTGGCCCACACATGTTATTATTGCTTATGTGCTTTTAGCCCCCTTAATGGAGCAAAATTCTTTAACGGGGGAATCAACCTCAATAACAGAACTTGGGAAATGTGTAGTGAGAATGCTTATGGATGAGATGACATTCATAACAATAATTTGGACTACATTGACCGTTACTATTACTAACACTCAAGGAGTATTGACAATGATGACTCAAAACCAGCCATCTTAGACTTACCTCATCATCTCGTTCAGCTGATCCATGAGCCTGGAAGCAATAGAAAAGGTAGTAATCACTATTAGTATATATTAAGCCATTATAACCAAGGAAGAATGGATCCAGAACAAATATGAAATAACAAAGTATACATTATAGGATTTAAACCTAAATCAGATTAGCCTTAGATTCATTCAATCTATTACAAAACACTAGATGTAATTCATTCAAGAATTCCACAGTACAGCAATCAATCATACAGTTCAGTTGTGATATCCAAGTATTGCTATCCCTTCTCTTTTAACTTCTTTTTTGGCCCCACATCTAAATTACACATGGCAAACAGTCAAAAGTAAAAACAGGCATTTGGACTAGTTTTTAAGCTAGAAGTCATGCAAGTACCTCTTCAATATCATCATTGCCATAAATCCCATATTGAAAGGCCTGGCTTAGATTATTTGCTAGAGCTGCAACATCATAATCTCTGTCTTGGAATTCATCATCATCGCTATCCCTAGTACGATCGTGTAAGGCTGTTGGCCTCCTGCAATTAAAGAAAACACAATTGGATGACACCCCAAGGAAAGACATATATAGACATGCAAATAAAGGCAACAAAGACAAAGGAGATTATAAATACTACATGCGGTTATCAGCCTTCTGATTTCAGAAATCAAAATCACCCCAAAATACAACCCAAAAAAAAAACTGAAAAAAGAGGGGGGAAATTTATTTTAAATACAAAAGCAAAAAAATAACCACATAAATATGAATTATGCACCAGAGAAGGCATCCCACAAGTGCAGTAAAAGCAAGCAAGATACACCAAACTAAACAAAAACAACCCTGTTGGACTTCCAATGTCTGACACAAACACCAAGCGTCCAATTATGAGGCACATAAATTTAGCATAACAATAACATACCAAGCTTTAATCCTAATAGGTGGGGAAATTTAGTGTAAGAAATAAATAAACTAAAAAAGGGTAAGGTTAGGTTAGGGAAAAACCCAATTTTTGAAGATGTGGTTGAACAAAGAAGGTATTCCTGAAATATAGGTCCTGAAATAGAATGAATGTCAACAAACATAACAAATATCGAACACAAATTTAATTACAACATGGCATAAAGGTACATTACTCCTGGTAACAAAAACCACAAAAAAAGGGAGAGGGGAATAAAAGATATAGAAGCATATCTCCCATGCCTATTAACAATGCTTTAACTCATATAACAATATGGTCAGTATAGATAGATATTGCTCTCATAACACTAAGATTCTCTCATTACCTAACAATGTTTGATGCAACTGAGTATATAACATCAAAAAACGTAAACCAAAAAAAAAATGAATATGCAACTTTTTCATTTATAGGAACATCATAAAACACTCCATGCAGAATAAAATAGATATTGCTCCCATACAAATCAGATTTTCTCCTTATCTAGCAAATTGTTTTGACGCAATTGAGAATACAACATAAAAAGGAAAAAACAAAAACAAAAATGATTGTGCAACTTCTTCCTTAATAGAAACATCACACAACACTCCAAGCAGAATACAGTGAGGGCAACAACTGCAATTGAGGGACATACCCACATGCCCACTGGTTGACATTTTCTACCACATTGCGTTTGGCTAAGACTTTTGTACGCCAGTCTTCCCAATCACTATTCCCCTGCCAGGTGAAGAAAATCAACAACAAAAAATCTTTAAAGAAAATGATATTTAAAAGAAAAAGCTTGCCAAGAAGCTCTTCTAGTAAAAGCATTAAGTATCATGTTGTCGCAATGCTCATAAAAAGGGTAATATATCATAAAAATATGTAAGACTGAAGCATAAAAGAAAAATAAGTCAGTACTCAATGCTTACAGCCATCAAGTATCAGCACAGTGCCAGTAAAATGGAAGCATGCAAATTAAGCATTACTCATAATCAGACATTCAATATGAAACACGAATACTGAGTTATTGATTAACTTGATGGTCATGATGTTCAAGGAAAGTCTTCAATGATGAGTTATTGATTAACTTAATGCACCAGTGCAGAAATACGGAGTTCAAGAAAAACCTGTAGATGTGCCTGTACATCACTGTTGTCATTCCCCACTTGAACAAGTTTGTTAGCGATACGTGTTATATGTCCAATATTCCCTATCCTGGGAGGAGATTTACCCTCGGCAGGGACAGTCAGCTGATAGATTCATAAAATAAAAAAAGAAAATATCATACATATTGCACACTAAATAACAGAAAATTTTGATACAGGAAAAACCATTTGTTAAGAATAACAAATAAAACTGCAGACACAAATCCAGTAAATGAACAATTAATAGTCCAAACCTCCAAATGAATGGATAGCCACCAAATTGGATGAAATAATTATTACCTTGCTTGGATCAGGAGCCAAAGTGCAGTTTCTTTCTGCTTCAAGAATTTTTGTGACAAGACTACAATCATGAAGGATATGTTCAACAAAAGAAGCATTCTTGCTCTCCAAGCAAGAAACAGCAATGTGCTCCACATAGTGATGCAGAAAATTGTTGTATGGGTATCTACAGTCAATTTAAAGCCATGTAAGAAGTCCACAATGTAGCTGATCCA
The DNA here is from genome assembly GCF_014633365.1 of Diospyros lotus. NCBI lineage: Eukaryota > Viridiplantae > Streptophyta > Magnoliopsida > Ericales > Ebenaceae > Diospyros > Diospyros lotus. Next base: position 6,807,104 of record NW_026267104.1, on the reverse strand, counting down.
CTTACAGGAGAAAGATTGAAAAGAATTCTTTTCTTATCTAGAGTTTGGGAAAGATGGAGGAAGGGAAAGGAGAGCAACAACAACAACAAAAGAATTAAATCTAGCTGGTACTTACTCAAAGAACAAGTCTAAAATGCGTTTAATTGCACCAAGGCGGATCAACTCCTTTTCAATAGTTTTACAACTAGCAGTCACTAAGACTGAGAGGAACTCTATAATCTGCAGGGTATCACATCAGTTTGTAATCATAATCAATTAGCACCAGCTCATATTCGTAATTTTTGACTGTTTAACAGTTCTCCCTAGAGCAAAGGAGACAGATTATCAAGACGGAGTGATGGAAATTATTCCCCGGAAAAAGAAATTTTTTTTTTCCTAAAATGCAAAAACAAAGACTACAATTTTCTCCAGACATGTATACCACAAAAGCAAAGAATACCTTTAGTCGATGCTTTCCAAGAGGTGGCTGTAACCTGCCATATGGAGTGAGCAAGGCATTTTCCGCAGATGAAACACCCAAAAGCTTGAGCAGATCACCTTCAAGAGAAAAAAAAGGCAAATCATTGGCTCCTTGTAATAATACAATATTAGAACTCTTCAACTATGTTATCTTATATGAAACAGCTTTAAAACCAGAATCCAGAGAGTCATTATTTGGAGTCACTAAGGTACCCTAAGATCTTTATCCATTTCTCCAAAACAAACACCATATTCTTGAATAGGAGCAAACTACAAGAAGTAATGTGTCCTCATTTGGAAGGTTGTCTCTACAGTGATTCCAAAAGAACCCAAACATGAAAAGATGCAGAGAAAAAGAAATGCACAAGTTCCATTAGAAGTAACCAACGGCATTTTAAATAATGAAACAGAAAATGTACAACAGCATACCAACACATTATTCCACAATGTAGGGGTCGGCCACATGAATTCTAGGTTTTCATTTATATAATGGTCTTATCTTCTGTACGGCCCATATAATTTATATCAAACCTAAGTGTCTCCCACCAAGTTTGTCTTGGTCTTCCTCAATACTTGTTCCATCTGATTTACTTTCCTCATAGGAGTCTCTATTGGTTTTTTTTCACATAAACAAATCACCTTAATCATGTTTCCGCATCTTATCTTCCCTAGGAGTCACTCTAACCATATTACAATAACCTCATTTCTAATTTATCTTTTCTTGTATAGTTGCACATCCATTTTAGCATCTGTATAGCATCTCAAATACGCTCATTTTGCACATATTGATGCTTTACTATCCAATATTCTATGAGTCATACAACAAAGATGGTCTTACAAAGTTTTCCTTTTACCTTAAATGGAATCTTTCTATCACCTGAAATGACAAGTGCACTTTTCCATTTCAACTATCCTACCATAATTGTATGGTAACATCCTCTCTCCATCTTTTTAGACTATTAATCCTAAACTGATCTTCTTTTCGTATGAGTTGATCTTCCAATTTTACCATAACATCATCCACACTGATATTTTTACTAAAACTTATATTCCATATAGATTTTCACTCTACTTAATTTAAAACCTTTAGAGTCTAAAGTGTTGCCCATATCTCAGGCTTAGCATTCAAGCCTTCTTTATCTAATCCACCAACACAATGTCATCTACAAATAACAAACACAATAGCACCTTTTTTTAAACAGGTTTAGTAAGTTCATCCATTAAGCAATTTGGACTTCTATAGAAATTTGTGATAAGCTTTTTCTAGATAGACAAACAACATGATACATGTCCTTTTGCTACTCCATGATACATGCCCCTTTTGTTTATCCCTATAACTTTCCATTAGCTGCCTCAACAAATAATATAGCTTCTATTGTTGAGCTACTAAGAACAAAACCAAATTGGTTTTCCAATACATCGTTTTCCCTTCTTAATCTTTGCTCAATCACTCTCTCCCAACGTTTCATAATGTGGTTCATTAACTTGATTCCTCTATAATTTTAACAACTTTGAATGCCTCATTTATTCTTGTAAATAGGCACTAAAGTGTTCTTCCTCCACTAATCTGACATCCTTTTTTATTTAAGGATCACATTAAAAAATTTCGTTAGCCAAAAGATGCTCTCCTCCCCTACACATTTCTATTCTCTATTGGTATATTATTTTGTCCAACTATTTTACTATCCTTCATCTTTTTCAATGCTTGCTTGATTTCATCTGGGCATATACTGACATACATCTATAGAACATGCAATTTCAATCTTTTTTACTTACAAAGATGCCCCAACATAACACTTGTCATTTATCTGCCTGCATTGGATAACTTTGAGAGATAATCCTTCCATCTCTTCTTGGTCATACCCCATCATTTACTAGTACTTTTTTGTTTTCATCTTTTATGCATTTCATTTGGATTAACTCCCTTGTTTTCTCTCTCTTGCTTTAGCTAGTTCATATATATCGCTTTCTCCATCTTTTATATCAAGTCGTTGGTCTTCACTAACTGCTTTTCCCTCTTCTTTTTGGTCAAACTATACGTCTTTAGGTTTTCCTCATTACAACATTTATGTAAAGTCTTGTAGCAAGTTCTTTTAGTCTCGATTCTCTCTTGTACCTCTTCATTCCACCACCAAGATTATTTTTGATCTGTGACTTATCCCTTTGACTCTCCTAGAACCATTTTTGTCATATTTTGGATAGTAGTAGCCATTTCACTCCATATTTGTGTAACCTCTCCTACAGGCCAATCTCTTACATCAAACACTTTTCCATGAAAATGGTTTGTTTTTCATCTTTCAAATCCCACCATCTAATTCTTGGGTTTCATTTTGTGTCATTTTTCCTCCTCAATGACCAAAAGTCTGTCAAAGAGACAAAAAATGTAAATCACAATAATTTTTGGACCACAAATGACTAGAGAATAAATTGATTAACTAGGAGGATGATCTAATTTGGTTAGGGATTATTCAGTTTTTTAACTTATAATAAATAACAAATGGTGCAAAATGACTATAGTACATAACATTTGCAAGTAGGTAGGGAAGTTGCTTTCTAAAGAGACCTAAATGATCAGGACATTTTGAACTATGCATTCATTGCAGATGCAAACCCTTTACCACCTCTGCCAGGGGCTTCAACTTTCTCTGATGTGGACAGGATTTGAATCAATTATTTAAAAGGTGATATTTATTATAAAAAATTAGTGAGGATTAATTAGATGAAGTTGTAGAGCTAATGCTGACATTTGAATTAGGTGAAGAAACTTTCCCCCAATTGATGTCAAGGTAGTCGAGGGAAAAAGGCACCCTTAAGGTGCTATGCTGTTCATGTCGCCTTAGGAGCTAGGCACCAAAAAAGCGCTCGCCCCAACTAAGCGAGGCACTAAATTAATAAAAAATTAATGATAAATATATTATTATATTTAACATAAAAAAGAAGATCAAATAATGCATATAATATAAAACATCTAAAACATTCCTAAATACAAATTCTTTTAATATTTTTCAAGCAAGAAAAAATGTAGCAGCAAATAGACAAGGTTGGGTTTGCTTTTCACTACTTGATTTCTCATTTTTGCTCTTAGATTCTCCAGGACATTCGTGTGCCTTCTCTGATTTTCAAAGACAACAATCTTTTATTTTCAATTTTTTTATATCTTTTTTCCTTTGTCAAAGCCCAAGCGAGCACCTAAGGGCCTGAATGCCTTTGATGAGGCGCTGGCTTAGGCAGCGCTAGAGTAAAGGAGCCTTGCCTAGCAATATGCAAGGCGCCTCCCTGGTGCCTTGGATTGCCCAAGCGCCTAGGTGAGCACCACTCTCACCTCTGTCACCTTAGACTACACTGATTGATGTTGCAATTGTAGAGCTAATGGTAACAAGTTCGATCAACTCCTCATCTACCATTTGGTGGCTACAGAATAACAACCTCTTATTCTTTGTCAATTTGGTATCTCTTAGGTGTCAAGGTGTTAAGGAATTGATTCTGGCTTGGAAAGGACTTATATGAGGCCATCAGCAGGACAAAAAGGAGTGGTTTCTTGAACCAAATGTAACCAACTATAATGAAATCAATAGGAGGCCCTTTGAAGATCACCAAGAAGATTCTTCCAAATTGAAAAACAAACTTCTCTCTCTCTCTCTCTCTCTCTCTCTCTCTCTCTCTCTCTCTCTCTCTCTCTTTTCTTTTTTGTATAGTGATCTCTCATGGTTGCTATCTATTTTTGAATTAATTATTTTTCTACTTTTAAAGATGATTTTCAATTATTGAAGTACAGGTGATATAAGATTTTTTATCCCCTCTTTTGTAATGGTTGCACCTTGTTGACTCAAGGAGGGAATGTGGGTATCAATACCCATGTGCAATGCAAACATACAAATAAAGCATAAGGCCACAGAAGGCTTACTCCATAGACCTCATTATTAAGTGTGAAATGGATCACAAATATCATAACAAATAACCAAAGCATGTGCATTTATGTCAATAGAAAAACTTAAGTGGCTTCAAATACTCAAACATACCTATATAAACAATACATATACATACGCAAAGCTCTTAAATCTGCTTGCCTTCACAAAGTTACCAACAACAAATCCATTCAATAAATCTTGGACATCCTTTGATTTATATCTTAAGCCCCAGTATTCGGTCCTTATTATCTCATAAACATCATTCACAAGTAGTGCATAGACAGCCAATTCAAACCAATGTTACCTGGTTCACAGTTCACTACAGCATGCAATACAGGTACAGGTACAGGTACAGAGATGAATTTAGAAAAACATCATAGACCATGCCCAACAACAGAAAGCACATCTATGGACAAAGGAAATCTGGATAACTGGTGGGGAAATTTTCAGGTAAATACCCAAAGAAATTCCCTATAGAAGGCAGACCATAAATGAAGAAAAGCAAGAGGTTCAGGAAATAGCAATCAACAAGCTCTTACCTAGGCTCCCCAGCATGCCCTCTACCATTTCAGGGTTAGCACTTATTTTAGATCCATGATTCAACTGGTGAGGATAAGTATAATATGTCCCCAAGCTTGGCCTCTTGGGGTCCAACAAAGATATGCATACTGACAACAAGTTAACCAAAACGGATTTTGGTCTTGAGTCCTCCAAAGCATGACGAAATAACCTTTCTATGAAACTGTGAAAGCCAAAAATAAAGGCAAGTATTTAGAGTAAATAAGCAAATACTACCAAACTCTGAGCAAGACGAGCACAAAACAGATGTTACCATGGGCTGGATATTTTAGCAGCTACACCTGGGGGAGCATATCGAGTTATAGCGCATAGTGTTTCAGCTGCATTAGCATGCACTTCTGGACAATCCTATCAAACATTTAAGTGAAACACTCGTCAGGATCTCGGATGTAAACAATGCCTAAGATCTCGGATGTAGCAGAATATTTCTCAGGAGAAGCTGTTAATTTTTTCTGTTATGTTAGTTGACAGCTGTATACTTTCAGTTACAATTTGTAACTGAAAAAACTGTTGTTAACAGTAGCTATATAAGCTACTCGAGAAGGTTTTGGGAGACTGTTTGAGTAATAACAGAATTGATCTCTTCTCTCTTTTCAATTCTCTTCCTGATTTCTCTCTGTTTTCACCCTCATCTTTCTCTCTTTCGCTCCCTTTCATTTCTATCTTCGAACAAACCCTAGGTCAGGTCCAGGTTCCTGACAACACTATAAGCAGTTGCAAAGATCATGGAAAGAATGTACTGTATCCAAGTTAGAACATCACTAAGCATGAAAATTAGCCATATACACGAGGCAAAGATCTGAAGTAACTAAAAATTATTTGACTCGACATAAAAGACCACCCAGCATCTCTCTCCCAGGCAGACTCACCCATCTTATTCCTCTGTCAAATAGGGGCAAAACGAATTGTTTCTTTATTGTCACTTGTTCTTATTGTTAAGCAACAAGAATCAAAAAGATATCAGGGCTACTGCAACAAATAACCAAGCTGATGTAGCCTGATACACAGGGTTCATTGTCAGACCTCCAACACAGGAGTTAAGCAAAAACTTCTGTTAGAGCCCTCCAAAATGATTTTCTAATAAGAAGGGCATATCCCACATGTACAGAAAAATCAAGAAGGGATTTTTCATTTATTCACCTACCAGAACCCTAGATAGCCTGGCAATAAGAATGGCTTGAGAAGCTAAATTCCAAAACCTAATAACAATCAATGTTTTCAGATCAATGATGCAACTTACTGAGGAGCTGAACTTGTCCGCAATCATATCCAGCGCATCTGTATCTTCTAACCACTTCATTGAGTCTGTGTAATTGTTATAGAGATGCTCATCAACACCAATTAGACGAATCAGAACCTATTCAACAAGGAATATTTTTACTATTAGCAAACAATGCAAGTTGAGGGAAAAAATGGAATTATTTCTCGGTAGCAGACCTCCATAATGGATGTTATTCCAACAAGGTCAACCAGCTTCTTGATAATATCCTGATGAGCCTAAATGAACACAGAATTAGGACATCAGCTTGCTGTTTACATATCAAAAAGAACAACACACAGTAGTGCAAAAATGCTAGTTTTCACTGCCTAGATGTGTGGATATATCTGCAAGTATTCTGCACTTTAAAAAAATTATAACAGAAACCACGAGATACTTCTAATAAGTTGTCATGAAAAAAATATTGACAAGAAAATAGAAAGCATTATACATATGGGTATCGTGTGATTATTTCTAAGGGCCAAATTGGTATCAAACCAAAGAAAACATCAAACCAGATTCACGTATACAGACAAATAATATTAACATCGTGGAAGGTTGAGATAAAATGCTAACAAAATATAAATATTTTTAATTTTATTTTGTTTTAAGATTTGTACAAGTTACATCCAAGAAGAAGTGTCTCGGTCTATGTCATTTGTAGATGACATTGTCTTGATGGATGATACAAAAGAAGTTGTGAATAATAAACTTGAGTTGTGGAAAAATACCTTAGAATCCAAAGGTTTTAGATTAAGTGGGCAAAAACTGAGATGTGGAATGTGAGTTCAGAAAAAATAAAAGTGTGGATCATGTTATTGAAACTTGGATATCAAGTTATCCCAAAAAGATCAATTTCAATATATTGGATCAATTGTTTAAAAAGAAGGGGAGATTGTGGGGGATGTTATTCATAGAATCAATGCAAGATGGTTAAAGTAGAGATGTCTATCCAGCTTTATGTTTTGCTTAGTTAAAAGCACTTTGTACATTTCTTCCAATATTTGGCTAGTAACACAAAGCATTTTTTGTGATAACAAAAGCTGTTTTCTACTGCAAAAGTAAATTAAAAATGTGGAGCTTTTGTTTTGGAGAAAAAGTAGAAACAAAAAATAAAATTATTTTCCAACGAAATTCCTCACCATTAAATTTAAAATTACAACCAATGTCCCCTCAACCCTCAGACAATGCCACGACCCCATGGGTAACCTAGTCATTACGCTATTAATGCATAAGCTGCGTTGTACCCTTCAGTTAATGCTATAAACGATTGTACCTTTTCAATTAGACATTACAACTGAAAAGAGCCTATAAATAGGCTAAGTGTAGAGGATGAGAGCCATGTTGAGAATTAATACAAAGTCTTTCCCTCTCAAATTCTCTTTCCCTCCCTTTTCTCTCTCTAAATCCTCCCTCCTCCTTTCAAATTCCCCCTCCATTTCTATTCTCCTTCTCGGTTCTTCTATATTTTACCAAAATTGTCCAAGTCTCAACCCCGAGACTTGACATTTTGGTATCAATGCCAAGCTATCCTCAGCTCTTGATATCCAAGCGCATCTGAGTAGCGAGCTAATTCCGACCAGCCAGGCGATTTCCAGTGATTCCAACAATGTCTTTGGACCTGATGATTGTCTCGGCTTGGATAGGCGAGCACTACCAACTGTGTCCAATCCATTTCTGAAGGGAGCAAAGGCCGATCGTAATTGAAAGAGAGCAAATCAGTTCTCAGCTCGGAATTGAAAGATGAAGCAGCGTAAGGCAATTTCTGCCAGAATTTTGGTGACATCTCTTAAGCCGATTGAATCACGGGAGACTGTCGAACAGTCCTTGGCCTTCAACTTCTCCTACTCATTGATTTCTTACGTTTTTAGGCTATTAATTTCTTCCGACTGTTAAATTCCGTCGTCGATCCAACGAAGCAGAGCTAGCGAATTTAGGCAATCTTTGACGATCTAGGCGAGCTATTAGGAAGGATATTGGTCCACAACAATCAGTTGCAATAGCCCCATCAATCGGATCAGAGGGGAATTGCGGAGCCATTGTCGGCGTGATTTTGGTTGGCAACTTGGAGGAGGAATTCAGTTGCAGAATTGAAGGTGAATTCAGTGCAGATTATTGATGGCCGAAGGCACAAGGATGAAGCATCTGGAATTGAGGATGGAGGCGTTGGAATTGGGATGTTACAAACGCATGAGGCAGTGACCCATGGCAGGGAGGATATTTCGGCCATAAGAGAGAGCAATTGAGAGGATCTAGCTGCATCTTGAAAGAGTATGCACAAAGAATTGGAGAGGTATCAGCAGACGATGGATCAGTATGGCCAAAGGATCAACAGCATGTTCAATATGCTGTCCTCACCACCTCAATTCTAGTTATCACTAGATTTTCCTCACATAGCAGTCTCTTATTCGATTCTTTCCAGCCATGGCATTCCCCCTAGGACCTCTGGAGTGTAGGAGACAGAGGAACCACCAGTCCTAGAACCGAAAACTCAGGTAAGAGGATCATCCTCTCGCATCCCCGATCACACCACAATGCCAAGGTTAGAGATTCCCTTATTTGAAGGATCAAAGCCTAGATGTTGGATCGACAGGTGTGAAAGGTTTTTTTAGTTTTACAATGTGGCTGAGGGACAAAAAATTAATCTGGCAGCAGCCTATCTAAACAATATGGCTGATTCTTGGTACCAAGGGTGGACAAGGACTAGGAGAATTGAGGCTAGGTGTGATTTTGCTAAAGATTTGTGTGACCGTTTTGGAGAAGAGATGACTGATGTGATTGAAGAATTTAATAAATTAAGACAGGATGGATCGGTGGTTGAGTATCTAATTAGATTTGAGGAATTAAGGTCTTTAATGTGGAACTCCCAGCCAGCCCTAACAGAGCAATACTTTGTATCCAGCTTCATTAGTGGTTTGAAAGACGATACAACAAGTAGTGAAAGCAAGGATTGGTTGAGTTGTAACCCGTCGTTACAAGTTCTTGGGGACAAGAACTCTCTTAAGGCGAGGGGATTGTCACGACCCCAAGGGTAACCTAGTTATTACGCTATTAACGCATAAGCTGTGTTGTACCTTTCAGTTAGTGCATTAAACAATTATAACTTTTCAGTTAAGACATTACAACTGAAAAAAGCCTATAAATAGGCTAAGTGTAGAGGATGAGAGCCATGTTGAGAATTAATACAAAGTCTTTCCCTCTCAAATTCTCTTTCCCTCCCTTTTTCTCTCTCTAAGTCCTCCCTCCATTTCTATTCTCCTTCTCAGTTCTTCTATATTTTTCAAGAATTGTCCAAGTTTCAACCCCGAGACTTGACAGACAGAAAATCCAGTCATCACTTCATCTTCACTGCCATCACTACCTGCTCAATCTTTCACACCAAAGCTACAGGAGTAATTTTATTTCAAGGAATCCTACCTCCACAACAGGAAAATGAGGATGGTTCCCAGAAAACAATAAATGGAATAGTTAACACTTTTAAAAGCTCTATTTTTTTCTCTTATGCAACAAGCTCCACCCACGCCGTACAAAAAGGCACACCTATCGAGTTCCACTTTCTGCTACAACTCTGGAAATGAAGGTCCAAGAACACAAAACTTGAGTTTGTGTTCGAGAGGTTTTGTTTATTCTTGAAAGAGGTAACAGGTTGCACTCTTCTTAATACTACTCATCACAAATGCAACAAAGTTAACATTTGAGCAGTACAGCTCAGAGCTCTACTAACCCAAAATTAAAAAAAAAAATGAATAGAAAAGACATCTTTGCAAACAGAATACAAACCTATCCTAAATCATTCCCATATTTGTCCTTTGATTCAATACCAAAGTTCTTTTGACTTTGAGTACTGCCTATCCAAAGTTATATCACATCAGCTGCATATCCAGCTACCTGCCACTTCTCAAAAATTCAAGCCAATTAAGCTTCTATCAGTTACATCTCAGAACCTCCTTCCTATGTTGTTGGACCTTAAACCTGCAATCTCTACACACCCTAAATGCACTACATAGTCAATTGTATGCAGAATTGTATTATGGTTTCTAAAACTACCCTAATTAGTTTCCTTTTCTCTTTTTTTTTTTCAACATTACCCAAAACAATGGATCAACATATCAAAATATGGCATCATCAGTCATAGAGTTCTAATCAGGTGGGGTTTCAACTTTCTTCACAATTGTGTCTTGTTGTCATATGACAGTAATATGAAGCAATAATAAGGGCAAAAATAGAAACACACAGCATGAAAAACTAACTAATTAAGTGTGCATCCCAACCAATCGGATGGATGCAGCATATATCATGTGCAGTCAGACATCACACCTGAATATGCTCAGGGATTCACCAGAGGAAAAGGCATGAAAAAGAGAGACATCATGAGTTATCAATGACACCTCACGGTTGTTCAGTGGGTATCTCCAAATACATACATATATATGCGTCTATATGTATGCAGAACGGAAGAAAATGCAGCTAAGTTCCAACATACAGTATACCAGATAAACTACACAAAACCAATCACAAATTCATTCAAAATTCAGGAAACAACACTTCTATGGAAAGTGAGTAAATCTCAAGGACTTACTTGAATATAATTCATCAATGGAACTGTCTTCCGCAATAACAAACATATGACTACCTAGCATTCAGAAAGCAGTGAATCAACCTCCCAGATAAAATGAACACAATAATACCATGAGAGATGAAATTTAGCCTAAAATATAAAAGAATAGCTTTTAGCAAACAGCAATTGATTCAGCAAGTGGTTCTCAACACAACTGCCACGCTTATAAAACAATGAAATACCTTGCTGAAATAACCAGCCAATAGAGTGCTATGGGAATGTTCGGGTTCTAAGAAGGAGAACAAGAAGTTCATCAACTGTCCACCAGAAGTAAGAAAGCAATTCAACTAACTATATCAATCAAATCTAAAGAATAGAAGGAAGAAACAAAACCCTGCAATTTCACCTCCTCATCCTCTACCAATGTTCTCAGTATGATATCAACTTCACAAGTGAAAATCTCACACGCTATAAAAGGAAACCTACATATAAAATCAAATAGCAAGTTTGTTAAATGCATCCAGGAGTATATATAACAGTGAATAACAGAAAAATCTTAAAGTGCATCCAGCTATAAAATTCCATTCAAGGGAAACTTGGCTTCCAACAGACACCTACTTAAATGTCCGTCTTCTCTCAGCATCCTCGGGAGCTTCTTCCACTATATAGTGAAGAAGTTGTTCAACCTGAGCTCTTTCTCGCAAACTGTGTATTTACAAAGTAAAAGTATCATATGGCGAAGATACACGGTTAAACCGGTGAGTACACATGGAAAAAAGGCCTAACAACAGATTTGAGTGGCAAAAAGAAGAGAAGGAAGGATGGCATTAAATCAACTTTGGAGTATCAGGTGGAACTATGAAACACATTACAAATGAGTTAAGGCAGTCAATATCCAAGGACCATAAAGAATCACAGTACTCCAGCAACATCTCATAATGTACAAAATCAAGTAATTTCAACAACCATACAAATTCTTCTTTTTTCAGGAGACGTTAAGAAAAACATTGTGTAAGCAAGAATGCCTACTACAATAATAATCTAACTTAAAATCCAGACCTAGAAAAATTGCTCTATCATGTGGCAGACACCTTTTACATTTTTTCTCCCATCTTTTTGGGTTTCTTAGGAGGTGTCTGGGGCAATGAAAACACAGTTAATATCCAAAAAAGTAAATAATCTAAAGCTAAAGATATCTAGAGAGATCCAGCAAACGAGGCCCCCATAAAAGCATCCAAACAATATGAGTAAGAGAGGTCAGAAACAAACTTATATATACACAAAGGATTAATATACTCTCCACTCTTTGGAGCTCTCTGGCTTTTATCCATAAAAAGTTTACTTGAGTTTAGAAATGTTTAAGAAAAAATCTGGTTGGATTCCCATCATACCAGCTTGTATTGATTGACTACAAAACGTCTTCCAGTTTAGAAATGTTTCACCAAACAAGCACAATACTATTCCAGTTTCAAAAATTTGGGATCAAAATTAGAGGGGAGGGGAAAAAATTAAAGACAAAAAGCAGCTTTCCAGAATAGGCCCTAAATTGTAGATTAGCTAGGTTCATAATCTTCATGGAAGCATCAAAATCCTGGACTTGAAACAAGTAAGCCTCCCTAGACTAGGCATGTTCTTATTGTGCTTGATATTGGCAAGGTTCAGGAGTGGTCCTGCCTCATTCCAAAAACATGTGGCTTGAGGGAGAAGGATTTTACACAATTGGTAAAAGTCTTGGGGGGAAGAACCAGGAGGCAGGAAATTCGAGCTGTTGTCTCGGGCAAAAAGCTCAAGCTTCTCAAAGAGGAGGAGGAGGAAGTTTGGAATAAATAATGTAGGGAAGGGTGGACATTAAGGCAGCTAGGTTTCTTGATGATATCAAAGGCCTAGATAAAGAGGGAGGGAGGGAAGAGACAGCCTCTTCGGAAAAAAAGAAACAAACGGGGCTGAATTGAAGAGGGAGGTGGGCACATGTCAAAGTTGATTGAGCTGAGGTTAGAGACATAGGGCACATTTGATTCACTGGTCGAGGCCTGATCGGACTAACAAGCAAGTCTTGTTTGGCATTCATTTTGCAAAAAATAGTTGGGACAGTCAATCTGGACCAGATTGCTTGTCCTGCAAAGGTGGAGCATCTCTGCTCTACACTCCTTGGACAAGTTATCCCACATATAAGCTGAAGCCAAGTTGACAAGCTTCCCTCCAATTATAAAAAGAAAGCAAACACCAAAACCTAGCTACAGCTTTGATTTCCCCTCCACTACTCGATGCCAGGTCAGTCCACCCTTCCCAAATTTTCTGTCAAAATTAGGCTCCTTTGGCATCTCCAATTGGAGAGTCACCCCCTCTGACACCCCTCTGCCACTTGGACAGCTTCTGATTGACTTATGGCACATTCAAGCAAAGTTAATCCATCTCTTCCCCCGTTTGACCCTTGGTCAGTCCCCCATCCCCCTTCCCCCACTTTGGTCACTGGGAGGCCCCAACTGTACCTCATCTCTAGTCAATGATTACCCCTCCAACCTTTTGTTGCCCAGATCATTTCTTAGCCACCACCAATACGTTTGAACGAAGGTAACCCACCCAATCCACTGTTCGGCAATTGGTCAGTCCCGATTCCCTACTTTCAGTGACAGTGAGGCTACTCAGGCACCTCACCTCTGGCTAGAAAGTCACCCCTTTACCCCGCCTCACAATGTAATCATGTCATATTTTTTTGTCCCATTGTGATGAGAAGTTTCTAAAGGGAATATTCCTATTTATTCTTCATTCAGTTAGTAAAATAGTATTTTTAAAATTTGCTTGACTTCATATTGTCATTTGCTAGTTGGTACAAAACATTTCTACTACATCATCTTTTTGAAATGATAAAGAATGTATATTATGCAGTATTTGGAGGACAATGATCCAGGATCAAGCCCACATATGGGTTACGAGAAACCCAAGGACATCGCACAAAAACTATTGCACATTTCAGTGAGTATCCTAGGCTGCCACTATAATTTGGTTGTGTTTGCAATATTAGATTTGTACATTTTATTGACAGAAATCTTCTTAGTTGAGGCTTGTTATATTACACTTTTTTTATTGGAACTTTTTGGGCAAGAATTTTGATGGCAGGAATATTTTTTTTTCCATATTATAATTGCAGGAATACAGTTGGCTTTTATTTTTACCAATCTAGTTATAAACAAATGATGGACTAGAATAGACTAGACAAAGGAGCATTTTTAATACATTGACTACTCAATCCAATCCATTCAACCAAGCAAAATAGGAATACTGCTATTGCGATACCTCATGTTTTGAATAGGTTAAAAAGAGAGAATGGAATGGTGGAAGGGTCAAGAGTCGAACTACGGTTGACAGAGGGTCAGTTGGAGGAAGGAATGGTGTGCAGGAAAGCAAATCCAATCAACAGTCAACTGTTGGGATTGACTGTCATGTCAAGACCAACAGTCAATGTGACAGTCGACTGATGGTGTTGACAGCTTGAAGCAGTTAAGAATCCAAACAAGCAACTAAATTTGAAGCTAATTTTGAGGGGTTAAACGAACAAATGATTGGGCACATTTTGGATATGCTAAGCATTGTAAGAGAATTCCAATGGTATAAAAGAATTTAATTTTTAAATTAATATTTGTGGATGTTGAATTAAGGGAATAATAAGGTGATTAAAATGGTCTAATTAGGATTATTCATGATCTTCCACATCTCAAAAGAAATCTCCAGATTTTTAGAGCATGGTAGAGTCACCTACATGCTTGTGCTGAAGCAGGTGAGGAGGTTAGGCAAGTGTCTGGGGCTAAATGGCAAGAAGAAAAAGGCACATCTCTCCAACTGCTTCCCTTGGCCTATGAACAGGCCATTCCTCAATTTATTTTACAGCACAAGAAGTTTGAGTGAGAGGCTCTCCTATAAGCTAGAGTAAGAAAGTTCTGGAGGAAAGGAAGGAAGGGAGAAAAGAGGAAAAGCTGAGGAAGTAAGCTGGTTCTACACAAAGCTTATGAAAAGCTTAAGTTTGAGTGAGGTAACTGCATGGTATGGTTCATTAATGTTGCCATTATGCAAGAATCTGTTTTTTTAGCAGTTTATTATGCAATAAAGCATTTTGGAAGGGCAAAACTCCTCCATTTGGAAGCAGAAGGAGGTAACATGATGTTGTCCACATTTCTGACCTCCTCTTTGTTGATGGAAAAATTTGCTTTTGTGGGGCTGCAGAGGAGAAGTTGAGGATTGAGATGTGTCTAATCATGGTTTGAAGCAGTTTCTATGTCACACATTAATTTGGGTAAGAGTGAGTCAATCCCATACTGGAAGTTGATGTGGCAGATTTGGTAGCTCATATGGGGAATAAAGTTGGGGCTTTGCCTGGTGGTTACTTGGGGCTTCCTCTAAGCTCTATATAAACTCCAAAGGGAGAAGTGATAAAAGAGGGATCAGTGAAGAAATTGTTGACCTGAAGGTGGTAGTATTATGTAAGCAAAGCCCAAGTTTGTTAATTTTACACCTCTCGAGGTCAGGAATGGGAGGGTGCTTTCTGGCATGATCACAGACTTCGAGGGAGCTACTCCATGAAGTTGTTTACCACAGACAGTTATCAGGGTTTAGTAAACATGGCCACTTGTTGGTTCTCTTTCCCCATAAGGAAGGACTTGTTCAGATCAAAATAGGATTGAGAGGTAAAGTCGGCGGACATCTTGAATTTTCTGCAAGGTGTCTCTCTTTGTGCTGAAGAGAAGATGAGTTTTTTTCAATCAGATGTTCAAATAAGTGTTTTCCAGTCTCTTCCTTCCTCAGTTCTTTGGCAAGGGATAGTGGCATTTGATTCCCTACTAAAGGAATTTGGACATCATATACTCAAATTAAAGTGGTTCTTTTTGCTTAGATGGACAACTCCAAAGATTCTCTTGATGATCAATAACATGAGGAAGAGGTATATTTCGGCACCAGATTTTTGATGTATACGTAAGATGACTAGCAAACCTTAAACAACTCCCCCTTTCTTACCTGATTGCCAAGGAGGTGCAGAGTGTCCCTTTAACTTTGTTTGAAGCAAGGTTGGCCATGCCTCTGACAGTGATTGATCCTTTTGTAGCTTGGTTTAGGAGCTACCCTGAGGGATGTTGTGGAGCTTGGACCAAAGTGCTCTTATGCGATATAACCTATAAAGCACAGACACTCACTAGGGGCTGCCATACCGCTGTTGTCAGCATGTCAAACACTCTGACAGCCCAACACCTCCAATATGTGTTGCACACACCCACGTGGCATGTCCAACACTTTCTTAAATTTTTTTAAAAGGATATGGGAAGGGAAACATGTAGGGCACATGTGTCTCCTATGCAGACACTTCAAAGACTAAAAAATAAGGGTTTCTTTTAGACTTTTTAGTTTTCCGACCTAGCAATTGCATGATTTTTTTGTTTTTCCAATTGATTGCATGACTGTTCAGTTTTCATACCCTTCACACTTCTATTCTCTAGCTCTTCAAGCATCAACTAGATTGTGAGAGAGAAAGGCAATTGGACTATGAGGTGATTGCTAATTACATTGGAGTTATTCATTTGGAATTTGGCTTATGATTTTAAATGCATATTTATTAGTATGGAATATAGTTTTGATACTTTATTACACCATTAAAAATATAAAAAAATATTTTTTATTAATTAATGTATCTTGATCCTGTCTTGCCCTATTTTTTGAAAAAAAAAAAGTTGTGTCCCCTTGTTCATGTATGTGCTTCATCATAGAACTCATGACTGAAAGTAATAAGCATAACAAAAACATCAAAAAAAAAAAAACCTAGAAGAATAGCACATTCTAGCAACAAAGTGGTATATACTACACCAAATAAAGAAAAGCAAACAGCAAAACTTGCTTGTCACATGGTCCTGCCAAGGAACCATTGTTGAAACCATTTGTTATAAAAGCTTCCAAAACCAATAATTGCTTTAACAAACAGAGGGGGGAATTTTGAGAAACAACTAAATGGTAAAGAACAAAGAATGCAAGTGAATTAAGAAGTATTGTCAATAGATAAAGTGTGAAGTACTAGCAGTGATACATTCCTAAGCAACTAAAAGGTAAGCAAGTGTTTAACATGTGGTGGTCATAATAAATTAGTGTTAGCAAGTGGTGGTCCTACAAATTGATAAGGCGAGAATTAAGAGCTTTGCATTCTTGAATTATCTCATCCTCATCAAGAAGCTCCTCCAATGTAAAGTTCTCCTTATCCAAAATCGTCTCCACCTGCAAGGGAACAAATGACACCCAAAGAATAAGATGGATGATCTACATCATACTTTTCCTATAAATCTAAAGAAAATGATTTCCATTAAATTTTGGGCATTACAAGATGTATTTGTAATTGAAAATCTCAATCAATAAGTTAAAATAAAAAAGAAAAACACGCAGTTTCAAAAATTATCTCCATTTCTCAATACAGTAACATATATAATAATATAAGGACAAGACCATCCATGCAAGCAGTGGTTAATGCGAAAGAGACGCATGATGTCCCCAATTCAAAAAACTGCCTCTGTGCCTTGAATCAGGGTTTAAACAACTGAACATAGACCTCATAAGGATTACTAATCAAAAAAGGGGGGGCCAATGTGATAGGGGTACAAAATCATAGACCTCAAAAGGCTGTGGATCATGTGATCAGGGTTTAGTTTTTACTTTCATTCCTCGTTTGATTAATGATGGACTTCTCTTATTTCTGATGATTGTAATGCAAAAATATGAATTTAGTTACAAATAGAAGTTAAGTTCTGAAAGAGCTTTGAGCCCTCCCTCCCTTCCCTTTACTCAACTTATTAGTGTAAGGATAGCACAAGGGAGGAATGAACAAACAAATAAGGCCAACGAGGAGCTCCCACTCTCAGGATAGCCTTTCGAGGGAATTGAGACGCCACCCACTAATAGAGAGACCCATCAAATACTCAATAGAGAAACCCTTCCTCTTGGTGTCAAATCCTATGGTGACACTGACATGTGTAATGTCAGCATGTTAACAGGTGCATTAAGCCTTTACCTTTGTACTATTATTTGAAAAGTATGACTTATTGAAATTAAAGTCGCTTGTATTTTTTATAACATGTTCAAGGACTATTTTACTTGGGAGGATGATAACTAATAATCTAGAATGCATTTACATGTTTGGTATATTTATTTTCAAGCTATGAACGAGTTAAGCCTACTTGAGTAGTACTATATAATGTTGAATAACTAAAGAGTAGGATATCAGTTAGAAGTAATTTACTCATTATTGCTACGCTATATTTCTTTACTTCCAGTAAAAATATGCACTTATTCAATAAGTTATACCTGTGAAATGCTCATGTATCAGAAACTAGACATTCATATATTTGAGAAATCTTATAACAGACCAAAAAAATCACATAACTTTATGGTAAGCATTATTAGTGGCAGTCAACAGACTCAACACATAGCTTCTTGTCAAAATTTCCAGGCAACCTGCTAATTCAAAGCCTGTTCACTGTGCAAAACCTGTACTTCTCTCCCAGTACTGGACTCCCACGGCTTATTGCATCCATAATCAGCTTCTAAGGGAGCATATATCAAACTGTGGCTCAAATATCAATGTACGCAATTATAGGCAGCCCAATATCATTCACTTGTACACCAAGGTCAATCATGCAAAGAATTTGAGATGATAAGCCAATTTAACACAAGGGTATCAACAAGCTGTTCCTGAACCCAATGCATTTTCCTTGACAACAGCATATTCAACAATTCCCCTTCTCAACATGCGCTTTGCAGTGAAAATTACAAAATGTATAAATCTATCTCACTAAAAATAACTGGATTCACCCAGCTGTGTGCATCTACTCTTATCATTATTGTACTCAATTATCGAAAATCCAAAAGCAGTCTCCAAAACAAACAAACTCGAAACTAGTTTATTTACTGCATTATCCGATGGCAAAACATCGACTAAGAAAACCGTAAGATTCGGAATTGTTTCTTTATTCTCTTCCCTCCCCATTCTCAGCGGCCAAACAGGTAATAAATTACGCACACAAAGCACCTCGTATTAAATCCATATTCACAGAGAAAGATAAGTACTAACCGGAGACACGGCTGACAAACCCATGCCCCAAAACATCTTGAATTGGACAAAAAAAGGGCCTCAAAGAATGGCTAAGAATCAGATCTGCAGCACAGCGAAGAAACCAAACGCCCCGACCAAAGCTCTCTGCTACTGGCCGAAGATATTCGACTCACCAAAGCCCAGCGACACGAAGGCGGGCGAATAAACGTAGAAATCAAGACGTTGAAAGAGCCCTAGATTTGGGGAAGAGATTCGATTGATTCGAGGGTTAGGAGAGAGAAACGCCAAGGAAATGCATGCAATAGCGGGACGGTGAGGAGGTGTTTGGGAGAAAGAATTATCGTATCATTACAACGGTATCCAAGCTTTTGTGCAAGCAAACAGCACGTATCTAATGGGTGCTACTGTTAAAATGCCCTCGACAATTGGGGGCTCGTATTTGATAAGTTGGCAATAAGGTCAAAACCAATTAATGCTTAAACGGGCCTTTTTCGTCCCCTGCGAAGAAAAAATTATTGCCATCATTTTGCTACTCCTAGAAAGATTTTTGCGCAAAAATCTTTTTTTATTCTACTTTCATTATTTTTTAATAATTATTTAATTTTTTATTACTTTAATTATATTCTTAAATTATATATTTTTTAGTTAATTACATATATCAATCAGAGCATACAACATGTGCGCTAAAACACGCTTAATACCCCTCATGCGACCATTATCTCTACTCTATTTTTTTTTTTTAATGGTCCGCAACGAAATAGGTATAAGTCGATAATTATGGTAAAATGTGCAGAGACTATTGTCAATCAAGAATGACAAAAAATAAAATGACGAAAGCATTGACACTTGTGAAAGGCAAAAAAGCGAAAAGGTCATAAAAGTTTAAATTATGAAATAACTTTCCCACTATACATAAGTTTATTTTATTTAAAATTTTACTTAAAAATTAAAATTTAAACAATTAGATCAAACATTACTTAATAAATTTTTACTTAATTTTTTATTTTTTCACACATATGTAACATGCCCCAGTCCTCGAGTCGTACTTTACATTTAAGTATCTATTTTAAAATAGATCTAAAAAAATAAAAGTTGTAATTATAATATAGAAATGATTTGTCGCACATTCTTTTATTAAAGAGGTCATTTTTTAAAAAGAAATTATACGTTTTTTAAATAAGTTATAAATAATAGGTATAAATATATATATTTACACTAATAAAAAAATCTATAATTAAATTCCTACAATATACTAATTTGAACATAGAATATATGTTCTCAAAAATTAATAAAAAAAACATAGAATATGTGCTGAAACAACAGGTCCATTGCATTTCATTAAGGTCAAGGTGCCAACTTCATGACAGCATGATTAGGGGTGAGCATAAAATCGGTTTAATTGATTAAACCGAATCGAACCAACCGATTCGGTTTGGTTATCCATGGTGGGTGATTTGGGTACGATTTGTTTTTTGCAAAAATATCAGGTAGTCGATTTGGTTTGGGTATTTGGGCAAAAATACTTGAAAAACCGAACTCACCCGTGCTACTACCTACGGTGCTACTCCATTCATTGCATTTCTTCTTCCTTACTCATCACACGAATCACACTTGATAGCCCGCCCAAGCTGAGAGAGAGAGAGAGAGTGCCTCACAAACCCTCTAACCCGTCATCAACCTTCACATCGTCGTCGTCGTCAGAGCCGAACGCCTTCATCGTCGGTTTCTTCTCCACCCAACTCCCCTCACTCGTCGTCAAAACATCAACCCTAGCCCTAGGTCCTTGGTGGCTAACCCTCACCTCTCCATCGACACATTGTCGTCCTCGTCGGACTCAAACGCCTTCAAGCCCTTCATCTTCGGAGTCTTCCCTACCCGAGTCCAACACCCAGTCCCCTGGCCCCTACACCCGATAACCCAATACCCAACCCCCCGATCATCAAAGCATCGACCCTAGCCCTAGGTCATTGGTTAACCCTCACCTTGCCCTCGCCGTTAAACCCAAACACCTTCACCTAGCCCTAGGTCTTTGGTTCGTTGATGCTTTAACTTGGCTTTGTGATTTGGTTCATTGGCTTTACGAAGTCGTTGTTTCTCTTTTAATTTGTAAGTATATTTTATGTGTTTGTGTTTTGTGATTTGACTTCAGATTTGGTTATGTTTTGTGATTTGTTGTTTGTTTAACCTATAAATATATCATAATACATTCCATGTACCTATTGATTTTCTTCTTATGTAGTTGTGCTTTCTGTTACTGTTATTGTTTAATTTGTCTTGCGTTCTGCTGTTATTGTTTTGATATATAAGTGAATTGTGCAACAATGAATGTTTTTTTTATTTTGTTGGTTTTTAGTGTTTGCTATTGGTGTTTTGCAGTGCATATTTGTATTGATCAGGTGAATGTTTTGCAGTGCATATTTGTATTGATCAGGTATTTTTTCTGTTAATGGGTTTTTAGTGTTTACTGTTGATGTTGGTGTTTTTAATGTTTTCGGTTTTGTTTTTGGATTATTTTTTGATTTAATTAGTTTAAAGTCCAAATCAGTTAATTCAGTTCAATTTTTGACCTATTTTTTCAGTTCAGTTAGTTCAAAGTCCAAATCAATTAATTCGGTTTCGATTATTTCGGTTATTGTATTAAGTCAGTTCGATTATATCCACAACGACAGTTCGGTTCAGTTATGCAAAAATGAGGCGATTTGGTTTGATTATAACTGAATGCACAACCCTTAGCATGGTCCATTCACAAAAATACAACAATGCCTTTGGGTAGCTTAAATAAAAAGAACAAAGAAAAAAAAAAACATGGGGCTTTACATTTGCAAATAAGCAAATAGAAAAATAACAATTTAAAAATTTATTGACCAAATTGAGATAAAAAACACTCTTATATTATTTTTTATAATATAATTATTATAAGGGCTATTAGCACCAAAAAGTCAAACATTTTCGGTTTTGACAATTTTATCCAATGCTTTCAATTTTTGCAATAAGAGCTCAATTTCTGAAATTATTTGCAATTTTAGCCAATATTATCACACGGCATTTATTTTTTTTTTAATTTTTTTCTTTATTTTATGATGAAAAATGCTATCTTTAACATACACACCAACATATACACACACACAACAACAACATGTATATATACACACAACAACATATATACACACAGGAAAAGTCTGATCGAATAAGTATGATAATGAAGGTTGGAATAGTTTGATCAGAAAAGCCCGATCGAAAAAGTCCAATCGGAGAAGTTTGATAACGAAGGCTGAAAAAGTCCGATCGAAAAAGTCTGATAATGAAGGCTGGAAAAGTCTGATCGAAAAGTCCGATTGGAAAAGTCCGATAATGAAGGCCATAGAAGTCTGATAATGAAGGTTGGAAAAGTTCGATCAGAAAAGTCCAATTGAAAAAGTTCGGTCGGATAATTCCAATAATGAAGTCCATAGAAGTCTGGTAATGAATGTTGGAAAAGCCCGATAATAAAGGGTGTAAAAGTCTGATAATGAAAGTTGAAAAAGTCCGATCGAAAAAGTTCGATAATGAAGCCATAGAAGTCCAATAATGAAAGCTGAAAAAACCCGATTAAAAAAGTCCGATTGAAGAAATCTGATAATGAATGGCATAAAAGTCTGATAATGAAGGCTGGAAAAGTCCGATTGAAAAAGTCCAATTGGAGAAATCCGATAATGAAGGGCTTAAAAGTCTGATAATGAAGGCTGGAAAAGTCTGATCGAAAAAGTTCAATCGGAGAAATCTAATAAAAAAAATTCGATAATGAAGGCCATAGAAGTCCGATAATGAATGCCGAAAAAATCCAATTGAAAAAGTCTGATAATGAAGGCTGTTGAAGTCTGATTAGAGAAGTTCAATTGGAGAATTCCAATCGAATTTCTTTGATGAAAGCCGTCGAACTTCATCATTGATCTCTCTCTCCCTCCCGCCAGTGCCGCCGTCACCCCCACCATTGCTCAATCAGTCGTCCGTCACCCTCCCCGTCGTCAGCCACTGCATATTATTGTGTGTGTATATATGTTGTTGTATGTGTGTGTATATATATATATATAAATGTTGTTGTGTGTGTATATAAATATATGTTGTGTGTGTATATAAATATATGTTGTTGTATGTGTGTATATATATATATGTTGTGTGTATGTGTAGGGAAAATAAGAAAGAGCATTTTTCTTCAGAAAATAATGAAAATAAATTAAATGTCAAGTGACATGCCACTTGAGCAAAGCCACAAGTTAGTCAAAATTGATTTCAACATTGGTTAAAATTGTAACTAATTTCATAAATTGGGCTTTTCTTGTTAAAATTGAAAGCATCGGATAAAATAATCAAAATTTCAAAACGTTTAGTTTTTTGTGCTAATAGCCCTTATTATAAATATTAAGATTAGTATTTATTTAGTCAATCGCAAAAGAAAGAAAAATATGGAATGGATAGATGGGCAAGTGAGAAGAACTTTACAGAAAATGTTTAATTTAATTTAAAAAATAATTCATTGGATTTGGTTAGCAACCAAATGTCCTATTAGTAACTATTTATTCTATTTGAGTTTCACGTGGCCTTTTGACATATATAATTTTAGATAAAAAGGTGAATAAACTCATAATATTATCGTTGAAATTTGAATGATAATTTTATAAAATTATTTGATAATATCTATACAGTATATTGAGCCATAGCGTATTGCAAAAATATATAAATTATTTTTAGAGATTGACGGAAAAGTTACTTAGAATTAGATGTGACATATATATATATCTTTTTAAATTGATTTCATCTTTGTTTGTATCTAATAAAGGTTGTTAGAAATGGACCAAATCATAGAAAATTTACTTTATTTTCAATCGATGAATTGTCACGTTAGATGTCAATTGTATTCCTAACCACATAAAGGAAATCCTACCAATCACTTGGAAAACTTGTTGAATATGGTTGTCATGCAAAAAGGTAAAATACCCACGCCAACTACGCCTTAGGTATGGGAGAGTTTAGCCATCATTTTAATGTTATTATAGTCATAATGTCACTTTATACAAAAACCAAGTCCAACATGTATAATTGTAAATTAGGTTAAATATATATTTTTTATTTATATATTTGTACCTTTTTTTTTATTTAGACGCTTAACTTTTAATTATTTCAATTACACATCTCAACTATCCAATTTCGAGTTAAATTTTAATCTCTATATTTTGATATTTTTTTTAAATACTTAAATTTTTTATTATTTCAATTATATCAATTAATTATGCATTTTCGAGTCAATTTAACTCATTTTCTCAAGAGTAATATCTTGCATGATTGGTGCATATAGCATTTGTATTAATTAAACACGAAACAAAATACACAAATACATAAGTGTTATGCTAAATGTCACTTTAAAGTGTCAAAATATAATTTTTTTTAATAAATCATGGTTTTAAATATGTTTTGTAAATTTATAAATTAAATAAATAATTATATAATACTAATTTTTTCGGATATAATTAAAGAAAAAACATTAAAAAACCAACAGAAAATTATATAATTTAAAAAAAAATAAATCTACATATAAAAAAAATTGAAACTTTAAACCAAATGAAATAATTGAATGCAGATACGATGCCATTGTAAAATATAATAAGCTTAAACTTCAATTTTACGCCAATGACCTCTCATTTGGTTTGAAAATTTAATTTTATTATATATATATGCATATATTAAAATATTTATCTAATTTTTTGTTATTTTAATGTTTTATTTTTTAATTGTATATGGAAAAAGTTAGTATTATATAATTATTTATTTAATTTATAAGTTTACAAAATATATTTAAAATAATAATTTAAAAATATAATATTTGAGCACTTTAAAGTGACATTAGTGTAACACTTTTGTATTTGTATATTTTGTCGCGTGTCTAATCAATACAAGTGTTAGATATACCAATAACACATAATAGTACTCCTGATAATGGGTTAAATTGACTCGAAAATGTATAGTTTATACGTATAATCGAAACAGCGGTAAGTTCGAATGTATGCGTAAAAGAAGTTAAAGTATAGGGATTAAATTAATCTTAAATTATATAATTCAATTGTGTAATTAAAATAACGAAAAATTTGAGTGTGAGTATAAGAACAAAAAAACATGTAATTGGCCTTATAAATTACACTAACAATAATGTTTCAAATTATCGCGGTAACAAATGTCTAATGGCCATGGGATGTTTATCCTTTTTGTTTATGACACAACTGCAGTTTTTTTTAAGTTTTGGTAATTATTTGGGAGAATGTGAGATAGTTTTATCTTATTTTGATGGGTTATAACAGTACTGGGATCAATTAATTTCATGTGATATGATATATTAATTTTATGTGATATGATATAACTATAATAGGTGATATTATCCTATTCATATATTTCAACTAAGTGCTTAGTAAACGATTAGTCTTGTGGTACTAAGTGATTGCAGTTGCAATCTTAGGAGTTTACTCCTTGCAATGCTAAGTGAATAGTGATGTAGTGTCGAATATCTACTATTGAGATGGTACGCGATTAGATTTACGTTATATCAACGTTATATCAAGCGAATAGTCTTGCATTGTTATATGATTAATATTGTATTATTATACGATTAATGTCGCAATATTAATAAATGATTATGCTCGTGATTGATACACTATTATTCTTGTGATTAGCTTTTCAATGTTATGTGAACAGTAATATGCCATTAAATGACTGCTCTTGTGATAGTAGTTTATAATCAGTTTTGTAATATCAAGTGATTAATCTCATAATATCACACAATTAGATATACTTAAAGTGAAAAATGAAAGCTCAAAAACGAACACAAAATCAATGAAAGAATTAATAAGTTTTATTGGCTTTCCATAAAATCGTTACACAAATGATAAATAACTTTATTTAGCAATAATAACATGACGCAAGATGTGGACATATCTCACAATGAATCATATTTAATAAGATGTGGCCACCTTGTTACACACATTGTCCAAGCAGCTAGTCAAAAGTCGAATCTTGGGATCAAACCTTTAGTCAGCTCCTTGGCCAGCTTTCGTAACAGTAGTGCAGAGGGACGAATCCAAATTTCTAATGCAGCCAAGGTCCCCTAGGTCTAGCTGCTTCTATTTTGATTTTAATGGGTCGGGTCTCCCGAGGAACATATGATCTGCCCTTCGAGTATTTTATTTTATCCTGAAAATCAATTTTGTAAAACAGCTTTTATAAAAATATACTTTGAGAAATAGTGCTGAGATCTACATTAATTGAAAAATGCATGCATTAGTAACATTTTAAAAAATATATAATGACCATCCTTACACCTTAATATCACATTGTTCTTTTATCTCTTATCATTAATTAATCATAATTTTATATTTAAAATAACCAAATTACCTTCATATATTAAAAACCGATACTCTTCCCTCTCTTATTTTATCTTTCTCCTGCATTATTTATTTTCACATTCTTTATCATTTTCAATTGATGCCGACGACAGAGTCTCTTTATTATCTTTTATTTCCAATTAAACAACAGCAACAAGCTCTATTTGATTTTCAATCAAGCATTTGCGAACTTTTTTTGTCTCTTGATATTTTTATCTCTTTTATTATCTCTATTTTTTAATAATATTTATTAAAATGAGCAAAATAAAATAGTATCAATATAAGATTAAAATATTTTTTAGATTAAGATACGAAATGGTCAAGACAATACTATAAAATATTACAAGATTTATATCAGACTGTTTGTTAAATTTTTTAAAATCTATTGAGAATTGTACTTTATTTTTATATGTTTGTAAATGTATATGATAAACAAAAATATAATAATTTTTTTTATCAAAAATATCCCTATTATTAAATTCATATTAACTGTATGTTAACATCAACAATCAATTTATAATTAAAATAGTATTTTATGATTAATGTGAATTGTCAAAAAATCAAAAAAATTATGTTTTATTTTCTAAATCCATATTCAAAAATAGATTCTAAAAGACTCAACAAATATAAATAATTATTGGTGGAATTATAATAATTCTACATAAATAATTAAAATTTGCCAAAACATATTTTCATAATAGATAATCAACTATAAAATTGAATAAAATAATTTAAAAATCTGTGAAAGGAATTTGTATCATATAGTAAAATATATATGTAGAGAAAATTAAATTTAAAAAATCGATGAAAGGAATAATTTCATTTAAATTTTAAAAATTACCAAAACATATGATAATTTAAAAATGTACTAAATAACATTAATTATGAGACCTAAATAAATATGTTATTTTAAAACTAATCTTATTGTAAAAATAAGACTTAATAACTTTAAATTTAAAAAATATATTAAATGATATTAATTATCCTACAATGATCATATAGATAATTTATACTTATTTGTAAAATATTAGATAAATTTATATGAGGGAGACCATATAAATTTATCTATAAAAAGTAAGACAAAAAATCATGTGAGAGTTTTTTTTTTAGAATATCAAAGAAGTTTAACAAGCACGTTAAAAATTACAAACATCCGAAATACTTTTCATATATAATATTTTTCATCCCGTACATTGGTTAACAAACACTATCTTTACATATAAAATCAATGTATCAATAAACTTTATTTTCTTGGGACCATAAGGAATAGTTTAGTACCAATACGATATTTTCACCATAACTGAACTCCATTCACTATTGACTCCTAATGTCTTAATATTTTTGTTTTCTTTCTCTATTTTTTTTGTTATGAATTTATCAAACCTAAATGATTACAGGTTTGACCATTTTCTATCTATATTACTTGGGTTTATTGAATTCAAACTCTATGTGAGTTTAACAATCACTTCATTTATCAAATTTTAATTTCTATATATTTAATTTTCTCACATTCTATTTATCTCATATCATGATTTCTAATGCTCCTATTTATTTTTATAAGAATTCTAAAAATTATTGGGGTTCGTACTAAAACCCTAAATATTTAGAATTCAATCATAGAACCCAAATGATTCAATGGGGTTTTGTAATAAACCTTTAACGATCACTAATAATGGTAAGTTGTCATCGAGTAACATAATTGATTTTTTTTTTTTGTTATCTTTAATTTTCCAACTACTTTAAAATCAAATGACATTTTGTTGCTTAATCTCTCTTAATCTATTACAAGAATAAGTACTCCTTACTACTTTTAAAACCTTAGCCCGTTTTTTTAATCGCAATGATGATCTTTATAACTTATTCAAACCAAGAATGTTGTGTTGTCCGATGCGGGCTTGCATGAGGGGGTGTATGGGTCTCACCCCCCATTAATTGATTAATACTAATTTGCCTTAGAGCCTCATAGAGAGGCTTGTCAATAAAGGTTAGAAAGACAAAAAAAATTCTCACCCAAATATAAATTTATCCCATTTCTTGGTTTCTTGGTGTAACTTCCCATCTCCTCTCCCCTTTCCATGACCACTATCTCCAATAAACTCTAGCATTCGTGTCGTCTTGCCTCGCCTCATCTCCCGCTAATTTTGTTATTCAAATACTTTTAATTGATCAAAAAATAATCATACTTTTACATACGTTTATTATCTCAAAATTATTATTTTTATTTACAATTAAAAAAATTATCATTTATTAAAATTGGAAAATGTCTTTTATTAACCAAATTGAAATTGAGGGTAATTTTAATTAAATTATTTGGAAAATACTTAAACTCATAGACACATCAAAGCATAAAAATTAAGTTGGGGGTATTCTCATACATTAAAATACATAAATTAAATTAAATAATTTATAAATTTATATTATTTAACACAAAGATGGGCAGAGAGTCCGCCATTTTTGCAGGCGGAATTTGAACAGGAAGTGGCTTATAAGGATTGACCACAGCGTCCGCCACTTCAATTATTGTGCATGTTTCGAAATTAAATTAAATCAATTAATATGCCTTCGCGAAGGAATGCTCAGTTCTATCTGGAGTGCAGTCGACTGAGCATAGTGCCTAACTGGCTTGCGGCTTCTCCAACACCGTCAGCGTCTACCTGTCGCTCTCAATCCGCCAATTTCCTAATACTTTTATCTCTCTACTCCACCATCTTCGCCTGATTCTCTCTCCTACTTTAATCCGCTTTTTCTCGAGTTTTTTAAGCTTTTTTCCGTGTCACGCCGGGAGAACTTTCGCGTCTTACTATATTGCTACTGATTCTACTCTTCACCAACTACTGTGGAACCCTAGAGGGAATTTGCTTTGGGGTTTGTTGTTGCCTGTTGTTAGGGGTCAGAGTCCTCGTGGCTTCCGCCGGTTTTCTCCAGATCTGGACGCCATTGTAGGTGAGAACAACTCTGCTTACATTCCGTTTCTTCTGCTCCTTTTCTTTGTTCAGATTTGTTTTCCTGCGGTGCTGGGTTTTGGCTGGATCGGTGAAGGATGGTTGAATTGTCGAGGCAAAGGGGCTGCATTTTGTGCTTGATGCAAGTAGAGTGATTGCAGTTCTGTGATTGGCTAGTTTATACTGGTTGGACACTTGGTGGTTCTTTTTTTGGGGAGAGGGTTATCTTTGTGCTGTAATGTTAGGCCATGTTTGATGAAATTTGGACTGCATAAAGTGAAAAGAACACCTTTACTAGACCGAATTGCTGAATTCAGTCTGGTTGTGTACTAAGCTAAACTGGCGAATAATTAGAATAGCCAATCTCTATAGACGTCCCTGCAGGTAAAGGAACCCACATCCTCTCTCTCTAATTGTGTTATTTTGGTTAGATTAATGAAAGGAGCAGCCTTTCCCTTTTGTGCTAGATCCAAGTATAGTAATTGCTGTTCTATAATTTGTTAGCTACGGTGCTTGGGTTTCATTCTGGATTCTCTTTCAGTTACAGCAAGCTCTAGTTGGTTCAGGAGAAACGTTATGAAAAGAACATGCATTTGGACTGGAATGTTATGCATGGTTCCACAAAGTGAAAAAAAACACGAATAAAGTCAGATTGCTGAGTTATGCTCAGTTGTAGGTTCTATAGAGCTAGATTGTTGAATTACGTTCAGTTGGAGAAGAGTTTTATTTGTTTATCTTGAACCCAATTTCATTTGACCAACAAAGTTCTGGAGCTTATTTATTGTTGTTGTTGTTGCTGCTGTTTTCTGCAATATTCTAATGTGAAATTACACGATTCTCAGTTGATGCAACATGATTGTACTTGGATTAGACTATTTATTGCTGAATAACCAGAAATTTTGAGTTTTGAACCAGAATGGATGACATATCAGTTCAATCTGGAGAAGATCCAGTTGAAATGCCCCAGAAGACAGAATTGCATAAATCAGCAGAGACTGTGAAGAGAACACCAAAAACTTTAAAACCTAATTCCACTGCAGCTCGAAGGGATTCAGGAGCAACTGGGACTACAAGAAAGAAAATGGAAGCAAAGAACAGCTCAGAATTGAGTACACCTGGAGCTAAATCAGCTGCAATCAAATCTAGCTCTTCAAGGAGTACAAATTCAGTTCCATTGAGTAGGAGGAGCAGCACTGGAGGTTTGCCTGAGAAGCAGTCACTCTCAGTTACTAAGCGGCAAACTAGTGTTAGTTCAATTGCAGACAAAAGAGCTAGCCCTCTGGCCTCAGAACCATTGAGGCGGTCTCTTCCTGAAGTTCGGAGGAGTTCATTGCCTGCTGTTGCTTCTAAAACAATGGCACGTTCAAGCATCTCAGAGACTAGAATGTCAGCTCCCTCTGTACCTGTTGTTCAAACTTCAAGACCATTGCCTACTTCCAATGCAAAGAAACAAGATTTGGGAAAGAAACCATCTGTGAAACCATCATCATCATCAGTTTCTTCCTCAAAGAGACTTCCTTCTTCTTCATCTGACAGCACTGCCAGCAGCTCAACCAAAAGGGTGCTGTCAAAGGTCTCTTCTTCATCACCTCGGACACCTTCAGGTACCAATGGACCAAAAGGTGGCACTTTCTCTTCATCAAAGAACAGGAGTTCTGGTTTATCCAGTCGTGGGAAAGTGGCAACTCCTGAAAGTCGGGACTCTCGTCTCATAATGCTTCCACAGGTGGAGATCAAAGCTGGTGATGATGTGGTAAGAACTCTAAAAACAAACCTTGAGACAGACTTGGATAATGACACACACACACACATGACCAACTACCAAGTTTGATATATTATCAGGTTTGCTCCAACTTTTTAACTTGCCAAATTCATTTGTTTGTGGGCATCTCAAATACCAGAATATGTCATTAATTGAGTGGGGTATTAGTCGTCGTCAATCTTTTACAATCTTGGGCAGACACATAACTATTAAGTGCTTCAGCAACCAAGATTAATGTTAACTACCTGCATGGCAATAGCTAGAAACTTAAACTTCTTACATTGATATAAAACAGATACCCATACCTGCCAAATTTGACCAGTGTCATATCTGCAAAAGCTTACAATAGACACTACATTAGTTAATATTAGATCACTGAGAAAGCATAAGGCTGTTGGGAAATGGGTCATATTAAACCATATAACTCTTAAGAAATAATGACAACAATCCCAAGCCTTAATCCCACTAGACAGGGTTGGCTACATAAATTCTAGCTACGCAATCATCTCTATTTAAGATATGGCCATTCTAACCCTTGTCATATTGAAGGGTTTTCCATCAAGTTTTTTTGATCATTTTCTACCCCTTTTGCCACACTCTTGTTTCATTCCATCCACTTGCTTGATAGGTGAGTTTATTGGTCTTATTCTCTCTTGTCCGAACTATCTGAATCGTGATTGTGCATTTTATCTTTTAATAGGCTCCACTAAAACCTTATCATGTATAAATTTTGGTTTCAATTCTATCTTTTTTTGTATGGTTGCATATATTTTGTATGTGCCAATATTTAGTGTGATGCCTTCAGAGAGAGTCTTGAAAACTGTGCCATGTGAAATGAGATTTTGAGTATTTTATGACAGTTTGAGGTACTTAACTTTAGGAAAATTTGGAATAATCATTTTAAATTATTATTTAAGGACTTAGGATACACTTGAAGATGATACCGGAAGAGAAAAAATGGTAATTCACCACAAAGGACAAAATGGCATACCGTAAGGATAGAAATGGGAAATTCAAAAATTTGAGGAAAGGGCCTGTATGTTAGATGGATTGCTTAGGAATAGAATTTGGGCCCAAAAACCATAGAAATCAGATTGCATAGTGGTTGTTCCATGAAATTTGTGAGTGAAGTCACTGCAGTGTGGCTGACGAGCCAAATTTGAAGCTGATTTTGGTTGACCAAGTGAACAAATGTTGATGCCAAAACTTTACTAGATAGTATGGTGTTGTGAGTGTGGAACTAGTAAGTAAACAAATTTCATTTTTATTAAAGCGTGATGGGTTGAACATAGTGCCAAAGTAGGCCACTTGCACAGGCTGCACATGCAAGGGCCTAGGTAAAAAAAAAATGCCTGTGCGTGGCAGTAGGGTGATATTGTGAGTTGGAATGTAAATGGGTCCCCAATTAATCCCATTTACATACTTGTTTTAATAAATTTTCAAATAAGTTTTGTACCTCTATTCCCATTTCGTACTTGTTTTAATTTTAAATGGGATTAATTGGGAACCATTTTCATCCCTAATTATGAGGGGTAACTGTGGTATTTCTTCACCCGTTCTCAGGAGAATAAGGTAATGTTTGTAAAAGTGGAATGAAAAATGTACTATGTGTATCTGTAAAACATTATTACTACGTATATATTACTCTCAACGGTTCTAAAACCAATCCTTCCCAGTTTGAAACTGAGCCGTGAACACATGAAGTTCCCTATTTTTTGTTCATTTTCTCATACTTTTCCTTCAAAATAACTTCTAAAAACTCGTAAAATTTAATGAGGAAACGTGGTATTACAAAGGTGGTGGCAGTGTTTCCATAGTGAGTGCCTTGATAGTGCTTTTGGTTTTTGGTCAAGTACATACTTATTTTGATGATGATGTTATGATGGATGTATGATCATACAAGGTTGTGGAGGCTCCTATTGAAGATAAGAGGTGTGATACACAATAAAGATAGTTTGGTTATGCAAGGAGAAGACTGATAAATGTTAAAGTGTAGAAAATGGAAGAAGTTGTTAGCCAAAAAGGTAGAGGAAGACCCAAAAAATAAAGGGTAGAAAACTATTAGGCACAATTATAATGGGTTTACAAAATATTTAGCCATAAATGGAGATGATTGGCAAGTTAGAATTCATATAGCTGACCCTAACTAGTGGGATAAAGACTTAATAGGTTGTTGTATATGCTTATTTTGATGATTTTAGGCTGTAAATGAAATGTAAAATGTATTGCAATGTAATTTGGTCATTGATTAGTGTCTAAGGGCTTTGTTATGTTTCATGTGGAGGTTGGGGGTGACCATAAATGATGTTGTTTTGTGGTTGCATCTATTATTTTGTGGTGGGGACTTTGCATGAATAAATGGCAATGGCATTGTTGGTTTAGTTGCTTATATTTACATGCATGCATGCTATGATCTAAGAAGCACCAACATGGTAAGCTAGAATTCATATGACCAACCCCACATTTTTGGGATTAAGGCTGATATGTTGCTTTTATTGGTATTTTTATGCATTTTAGTGATATTATTAGAGGCAAGCACTTATTAACAATTTTCATGCTTATCTCTAGTGTGCTTATGTTGTTCAAACCCTCATTTGTACTAATCATTGCTTATTGTTAACTTCCTTCTCATGTCAGAGATTGGATCTTAGGGGTCACCGAATTCGAAGTCTCACAACTAGTGGGTTGAACTTGTCACCTAATTTGGAGGTCTGCTGCTCGTATACTTTATTTCTCTTGTAGTGTTTACTTTTTTTTTCCCCTTATTGTGTTGTTGGAGCTATAAACATTCAGGTTTTCCTCATATTAAAAATAAATGTGTTTTTTAAGCTTACTCTATGTATGGCATACAGTAACAGCGCATTCTTAGTCTATGTGGTTGGGTTCCTTTGGACTAGTAATTGATGAAATTTTGATTATTGAAGTTGACACTTAAGGGTTTTTCTCCCTCGTTTTACAAGTAAAATGTTAGTATATAACAATGCTGATGTTATGCATCAGGTTTCAGGTGCTTTCCTTCCACATTTGGTGGTTTACTAGGATGTAGTTTAGCTTCAGCTGATCATTGCACACTTGATATATGCATATATTTCATGATTTATGGATTATTTTAGCGAAGGACATGGACACATTGGTCAAAAACTACTTCCCAATAAAATAATCTAGAAAATCTTGCACAACTATGGAGCTAAGATGTTCCTAACCCTAAAATTGAACATGGAAAAGAGACATTCAGTTTTCTGGTTAGTGCATATCCTATCTTTTGTCATATCTGAACCTTGTCAATATTTTCTTTGTAATGTTAAAACATATTTATCAGGGACTACTGTCTATTTTAAGATCAACAAACTGCTAGTTTTGGTGCCTATATTGTTCAAATTTCAAAAGTATTAGTTTTATAGTAACGTAGTGGAAACTTAGCTAGCAGGGCTAATTAAAGCATGTTATTTTGGTTCAGCACTTAAATTTCTATAACTAAACTTCCAATTTGATACTCAATCCATGGCAAGACAAGTAAATGTTATCATAATTATTTTCCTCGTCACTTTGCAAATTTTTTCATAAAAGCATTTCTTTTTGTTTCATGATAGCAAATAGGAATAGGCCTGATACACAAGGTGCAGCATAAGTTTTATATTTATTGCCTTGTTTGCATGGATATTTATTGCTGATGCCTTAACTTACTCTGCTTGTTGCAGTTTGTCTATCTCAGAGACAATCTCTTATCCATGCTGGAAGGTGTTGAAATATTGAAGAGGGTGAAGGTTTGTTTTCCACATATACTTGTCATAATTTCATCCTTATTATATCAGGCTATTCTTTTTTTTTTTTTTGGTTTGATTCCCCCAAAAAAACTGTAGCCTTTTTCAATAAGTTTCTTGAGTTTCTATTGGAAGATGTTCTTCATGTGTCTAGATCATGCTTTTGGATGTAAAAAGTATTAGTTTCATAGTTTGACATGCTCTTTCTGCCTGAGGTTTGGTGTACTGATGTTTATCATGTGCTGATCATCTATCCAGAAAAGCAAATTTTTAGTTTGTATTTTGCTGTGTTCTAGACTAAACCTCAGCGTAATATTTCTTTTCAGGTTCTTGATTTGAGCTTTAATGATTTCAAAGGGCCTGGGTTTGAACCACTTGAAAATTGCAAAGCCTTACAGGTTGTCTACCATATCTTTTCATATGTGCTAATTCAACAATGGCCTAAAGTAGTTTCTTATTCTTGTAGCAACTCTATCTTGCTGGCAATCAAATTACATCACTAGTCAGCCTTCCTGAGCTTCCCAATTTAGAGGTGAACATTTATAATTCTTCATTTAAGATCTTTCTGTTTAAGGAATTTTATCATGGTCTTCAGTACTGTTTCCACAGCTAATATCCTCTCAATTGCCTCTCCCCTTTCCAGTTTCTTTCGGTTGCACAAAATAAGTTGAAGTCTCTTTCAATGGCCAGTCAGCCTAGACTACAGGTTTGTTATTCATGTAATAGGTTGGTAATGTCTTCTTCAAATTCCTCTATGAATCATATCTCCTCTTCTTGCACAGGTGTTAGCTGCAAGCAAAAATAGAATCTCAAGTTTGAAGGGTTTCCCGTACTTACCAGCCCTTGAGGTTCGTTCTATATATCTAACTGGGGGGCCTCATTATCATTTCATGTTATTCTTTTGTAACCTGTTATTTGTTTTATGCTTCAATGTTTGATGGATCATTCTGAAACCCATTTTCTTAACTGCCTATCCCTCTAAACAAGAGGAAAGGAAAAGAAACATCTGACATGATAGGAAGCACCAGTGAAGTGAGTTTGCCTCTGTATTGCATAAAATCCAGGCACCTGTTGAGAAAATAAATGACAACTCTCTCTATAACAACTTTAAGTTTTTCAGGTGAGGCAATGGTCAATTGTTCAACTTGATACCAGATTAGGCAAAATGATTTTGGGTTCAAATCTTCTTGCTGACTCAATAGTACTTGCATTTTCCACTTTTAAATGCAAGTACTTCTAGAAGAAACAATAAAGTTATCCCCTTAGTTGTTTGAATCTTTTAGATGTGATGGTCACTCACAAGTCAATTGCAACCTTCCATGTATCGTATTGTTCATGTTTCAGGATAAGGTGTTTTAGCTAGCAATTCCTTTTTTTTTTTTTAATTTTATTCACTTTAATTTCTAAGCATCTAGAGTAAATTAAGGGTGTTGCCGTGTACAAATATGACCCTCTTTTGACCCTAGCAGAGACGGGAGCTTCATGTACTATGGATGCCTTCTTTTTTTTCCTTTTATTTTTAAATAAAAATTCTAAGCATCTAGTGGGGTTTGCAATTGATCTTTTGTGGACTCTCTTTTTGGTTTTTGCTATAATCTCCCAACACTTGGTTATGATTTTTTCTTCCCTAACCCACTTTGTCATGCCCATAAATTTTTTTATGTACCTGTCAAAATTGTAATATTACCTCTTAACATCCTTCCCAGCAAAATATTCACTTATGTAATTGCTCAGATGCCTTCAATCTGTCTATTAAGTTTTGTGAAGTGTGATTAGGGTTTTGGGTGTAACCCTTTCAGCAACTTGTATTGCATGGACGCCTGGATGTTAGTAAAGGAATTAGTCTAGGATGAGAGATAACGGATTGGATCATGGTCGAACTTTGATAGGAACATTTATAGAAGTGGTGCAGGTAGTAATCAAAAGAAGGATTAATATTATTTGCCTCCAAAGACATGATGGGTTGGGAAGAAGGCTAAAATGTTGGCGGAGTTTGTATACAAGCTTTAGTACTCAGGGAAGAAAATTTTCCTTATTTGATTATGTCTTTCAGTTTTCTGTGGAATTTATATCCCCAAATGCTCTGACATAGAATACATGAACTCTTGAACTTGATGGTACAAGTGGGCATAAGCACCCTATTTATACTTGTTTACCTCTTTACGACTATATAAATTCTCTAGAATAATCCAAAGAGATATGAGATATCTACTTTTCATGCTTTTCAAAGAATATTCTAGGATGCTCCTGTGTACAATTGTACTTTCATGCTATATGGTGTCCATGTAGTATTTTCATGGCATGCATGCAACTTCTTCCTGGGGTTCTCGATGCCTTGGCCCAACTCGTCAAACTAACTTGCTCTGTTGGCTACAACAAGCTCAGCTTTTGCAAGCTGTCCTTCTAAGGTTGCTAACAGTCTGTCAAAACAGATTTATCCTTCTTGCCTTTCCCCGCATTAGGGGTGCAGTCTGTGTAAGTTTCAATTCTGTCTCATTCTCTAGCTTTAAGTCTCTAATATAGTCATGGGCTTGAATTCAACATAATTCAGTACTTGGACAACTTTTTTCTCCTTTTAAAGTGGTTAATAAGCCTTTTCTCTCTCCTGAGCTTGGAAGAGAAAGCTTGAGAGCTTGAAGACAAAGGGATAGTAGATGAACGCTCTTGCATAGAATACTTGAACTCTTGATCTTGATGTTTACAAAATGAGGAGGTTCTCTTATTCATACTTGTTCACCTTGTCAATTGTCAGTTTGGATTAATTTGATTCTATGGTTACAATATATTCTCTAGTATAATTGAAAGAGATATCTATGCTTCATGCTTATTCTAGGACATTTAAAGTGCTCCCTCATATACAAGTGTACTTTAGAATCTAGAGTGTTGTATGACTTGTGGTCCACCATGCAGAATCCTCACAGCATCTATGCAGGTGATGACATGGTGGGCTGTGACACTGGTTACTGGATACTGGATACTGGATAATAATTGAGAGATGTCATTCTATGAGATGATTAAGGAGATTGGCACTCTTGATGACCTGTTCTGTTAGTTTTGCAACTGGAAATAATAAAGCTGGTTGCTGAAGTCGTTACTATTTTAATTTTCTTACCTTTCATTTTGTCTATATTGGTTTCCTTTTTTTTTTTTTCGTTCTTTTTTTTGAAGTATGTGGTGGGTGGTGGATAATGGACCAATTTGAAGAAATCCAAACATTGGGAATTACAAAATATTAGTCTGTCTGTTCTCTTAACATGCATGCAATTAAATTTTTGCTAATGTGATTGGCTGCAGCATCTGCGGGTGGAAGAGAATCCTATACTTGAAATGCGGCATCTGGAAGCAGCTTCTATTTTGCTTGTTGGACCAACTTTGAAAAAATTCAATGATCGAGGTACTGAAATTATTTATTTCTTTGCTGTAGTATTTGTTTGCTATGGTATTTGTTTTCTATGTTTTCCTTTTTTGTTTTTTTATTTTGTTTTTGTGGAGCATGGAAACTTGTTAGTTTTGATGTGCTTCAATCCCAAACCTTCTTCTGTTGCAATCCATACTGTTTTTTTTCCTTTTTTCTATTTAATATTTCTTTCTTTCTGTTTTGAATTAGGTGCAAGTAAGCTAATTCATTTTGTTGCCAGATCTTTTTCTCCTTTAAAGAGTGGCTTCAAAAATGTTCATCTTATTTTTTTCACCTTACAAATTAACTTGCTATAACAGTCTCTAATGTACAAATCTGAAAATTCTTATAGATCTTTCTCGAGAGGAGCTAGCATATGCAAAGCGTTATCCTGCACAAACTGCCTTATGCATTAGAGGTGGTTGGGAGTTGTGCCGTCCTGAGCATGCTCTTGGTTAGTTCTTGAGAAATGCCTATTGCTTTACTGGTTTTTTTTTATGTATTATCTATAAATTGATTCTCTCTTACCTACTCCAGAAACTCTCTTTCCACCAACGCACACAATAAAGGAAAAACTGGCTACATATGACAGCTGTGGAACTCAATTATTTTCACCATTATCAATGTGTAAAGGGTTTTGTCATTGGCCTTGGGTGGAGAAGTTGCTAATGCATGTGGCTGCAATTAGTGGACATAGAGAGCATATAACTATCATGTTCATGTTTTAATACTTACTATATTGTTTATGGTTGGAAGAAACAATGAGGTGAAATCTTGTTCTTTTGTCCTCCACAAAATGTCAAGGGTATGGTGCCATGGCTTGCTTTACCGTTTTTAAAGCATATATCCAAACAATGTATTGTAGAATGTTTAAATACATGGAAGTGACATAACTGCATGTTAGACAACCAATTTCTTCTTGAAGCTTAAGCTGTTTCATGGTTTGGATAGGAGTTAAATTATCCATTTGTGTTCTAAATGAACTAAAAGAGAGAGAACTTCTATTCCTAATGTGAATTTAGAACTTTTGAAGATGGTTTCATGTGTATATTATTGGATTATCTTTCCTCACTGTGAGAACGATAGAAGTGAATGCGGGAAGAATTATAAAATATCCATTCACTTTGGACAGAACCATGATGCTTAGGAGATTGATATTAATATTATTAGATTCTGTTATGAAAGGAAATGATGTATAGCTATAAATAAAACTTTGAGGGGTTTTTCGAATTTTATTAACTCATTGGAGCTAATGCATGTTCCCTCAGAAGATGGCCCTTTCACTTGGTCCGACTTGTGGGAGAATCCTTCTATGGCTTTCTTAGATGGATTTTTAATTATGGGTGATTGGGAGGCTCAGTTCCCAGTTGCGCAGCTGTTTATCCTCCCAAGAGCTGTACTCAATCATTTGCCCTTATTGGTAGAAAGTTTGGGATTCTGGGCAGGTCCTTCCTTTCGGGTTTGTGAAATGTGGCACAAGAAGCTTGATTTTTTTGGGAATCAGTAACAAATTGGTGGAGTAGCTTTATAGTTAGCAGCTCACTTAGTTTTTTCTTCACTGAGAAGCAAAGATTAGTTTAAGTTTGACTCAAAATGTGTACTATAGCAACTGTTGAATTCATGT
This sequence comes from Diospyros lotus, assembly GCF_014633365.1. Classification (NCBI taxonomy): domain Eukaryota; kingdom Viridiplantae; phylum Streptophyta; class Magnoliopsida; order Ericales; family Ebenaceae; genus Diospyros; species Diospyros lotus. The sequence continues at coordinate 6,767,373 of NW_026267104.1, read as the reverse complement.
CGACTAGCATGGCCAGCATCCTTCTTCTTTAAAGGTTATCAATGTTAATGTGACATATGGAGCTTTGGGACTTCTTAACACAATTAAGAAATATACATTTGAGTAGAAAGTTCATGAGAATCAGTGTTACTCAAGATGTAATTTTCCTGTTTGTTTCTACCCCCCTCTTTTTATCTTATTTTTTCTAATGAAATTGGAATCCTTGAACAGATTCAACTTTCCAATTTCTTTTTGAGCAATGGAAAGATCAATTTCCTCCTGGCTATCTGCTCAAGGAAGCGTCTATTGATCAACCTTTTGAAGAAGATGCTTGTTTCTGCCACTTCAGTTTCATCACAGATAAAACTGGGAGCAATGATTCGGACTTGATCTTAAAGTACCAATGGTTTATAGGAGAGAGAACTCCCTCAAATTTTCTTCCCATCCCTGATGCAACTGGAGAGGTAATAATTATCTGTGTTATTAGATGTACCTTCTTCACATTATGAATGGTTTCTGTATCATGTTGATAATTACATGATGTTTAGGTTTACTGGCCAAAGCATGAGGATATTGACAGGATTCTAAAAGTGGAGTGTACCCCCATCTTGGAAGGGACCAAGTACCCTAAAATTTTTGCTATATCTTCACCAGTTTCACCTGGTATGTTCTTTGCATGATTTGGAGATGATTGGTTAACATTCACATTCATCTAAATCATTCTCCATCAGATCATTCTCATGCTGTTTTATTGCTAAGGAACTGGATGCCCAAAGGTTTTGAAGATTGATGTGCGGGGCGAATTAGTAGAGGGAAATGTTATTAGGGGATATGCTGAAGTTGCATGGTGTGGTGGAACTCCAGGAAAAGGTGTTGCTAGGTATGCCTTTATATCCTTGCTATCTAATAACTAATTATCTCCCCAATCACCCAAATGAAAGAAAAACCTAATATAGAACTGTTTGACTGCTTTATCAACCTTTGTAAAACTATTAGTATTCCCTAAATGTGGACTTTACTCTTCTTCTATGTTTGTTTGATATGAAATTTCCAGCTGGCTAAGGAGGAAATGGAATAGTAGTCCAGTAGTAATTGTTGGTGCAGAAGATGAGGAATACCAGTTGACACTTGATGACATTGATTCATGTTTGGTTTTTATGTATACTCCTATGACAGAAGAAGGTGCAAAAGGAGAACCTCAATATGCAATCACAGATTATGTCAAACCAGGTATAAGGTGGATCAAAATTCTGTATGTATTATTTATGTTTTCCGTTTGTTATTAGTGAACTTCAAAAAAAGATAGAAAAAAACCCTAATCATCTCAATTTGGTGATTGATTTCCTCTCAATTTTCCTACACTAGATCGTATTTGGCCTCGACCCTAACTTTCTCCCTTTTCCATTTCTTTTTTTCTTCAAAAGTTGCCAACATGAAGATCATTCGCAATCTACTAGACCTTGAGAAATTAAAATGACCAAACCTAGTTTCTAGTAAGTCCCACTTAAAATCCTAAATTAGATCTTATATATAAGTATGTAAAATCACTTTCAGGTGCTCCATGTTTCTAAATTTTTGTTGTTTCTGTTGCTTTCTATATGGACTGAACTTTGGTTTCCCTGGTGAAGCTTGTAATTTGTTCTGTTGTTATATTAGATCACTTGGAATTTAAATAGCTCAATACCTTACCTACTTTTGATTATGGTTTATGAAGTAGATATGTTTATAGCAGTTTTCAATTTTTTTGGGTCCATTTTAATTCAGTTTATTACCTGAAAGCATATTAAGGTTTAAAAACTAATTATTCTACTTGCAGCTCCTCCATCGGTCAATGACGTGCAGATTATTGGTGATGCTGTTGAAGGAAGTACTATCAAAGGTATTGGAAAATACTTTGGAGGAAGAGAAGGTCCCAGCAAGTTTGAGTGGTTGCGCGAGGACAAGAACAGTGGGTTAGTATCATTTCCTTTTGTTATGTATCTTACTAACGGTGGACCGGAGGAGACAGTTAAACTTCAACAAGCCATTTTGACCATTATTATTATTTTTTTTCACTTTGCATTTGGAAAATAGATGATAGCCAAACAAGGTTGTTCCCATGGTTTTCTGACATTTCTATTTTAGTTATTGTTAGTGAAAGACATACAAATTATGAACTGAAGCTGCAAAGATTATAAAATACTTTTCTAGTGGGATGCGATGGTCTAAAATTTTACATACACAGAAAATTTTGTTTGATTCATTTTAATTTGGTCATAATTCCATGCTTTGTTAAGCTTAGTGATTATTGGGTGGTCAGGATAAGCTGATTTTTTCAGGAACAACTTGTTCCATAAGAAAGCAAATCCATCAGCTGGGTTATTGTTTGATCAGTATGTTTTAATAAAATTGGATGTAGTTATTCTCATCTATATTGCTATTGTATATGATTTATCCTAAATCATTTTTTCCAATAAGGATAACGCTTTTTCTTCCTTGCTTCCTTCCGAAACTAGCAAATACCGTTGCTTGTTCCATTCTGATCTGATGAGCTGACGTGTCTTTCTACTTTATTTTGTCTATACCTATTGTATCTGGACATTGTATTAACAAGGTCTTTTCTGTTGAGAGTAGAATGCATTACTCACTGAACTACATTACATGAAATAACAGAGTGCTCAGTTTTTCTCAGTCAATTTGTTATCCCAATCTTTTTTTTTTTTAAAATCTAATTTATTGTTTAAATCTGGCAGGGAGTGTTTATTAGTGTCAACAGGTACAACTGACTACGCCTTAACCAAAGAAGATGTTGGGTGGAAATTGGCTTTTGTATATATACCTGTCAATTTTGAGGGTGTGTACATTCTCTCCTAGATTGAAGATAGATATGCTACATTTGCTACATATAATTTTAATGTACCTATAGACGGTAATATGTTTTCTTCTAACTTTTGTTTCATTTAACAGGCCAGGAGGGCAAGTCTGTATCAACATTGTCTCCAACAATTAAGCAAGGCATGTTGATTTTGTATGTGCAATTAAATAATATGTGCATATAATATCTGTTATGGATGTATTTACAATATTTAGATTTGCTTTCTGAATGGAATCTAGAGCCACTGGGACTGAACTTGTTTGTATTCTTTCCCCTCGGAGCATCTGAAATGTTTTTGTATTTACTCCTTTGTATATCATAGACTTGCATTCCTTCTAAACTATGATTTGCCTTATTTTTCTTGTGTGTGTTTGTGTTCAACATTGTATAAGAGGTCTGTCTTTTCTAGGAATGGAACTTGTTAATGTTAAACGAAATTTTAGAAAACAAATAATGAAGGTGCTGTCATCTATTCGTCTAACACAATTATCCAAAGATTTTCCTTGTTCTTTGGCGGTTTTATCTGTATGAATATATCTGTTTAGTTGTTGTTAGATGAAGTATGTCATCTGTGGTTGTAGAAGTGTTGCATAAAAATTAATGTTTTGGTTTTTCAACTTCAAATTGCCACCATGCATGATTACTAAGTTGTGGAAACAAATTAATGTGGTCCCCATCTCCATTGCAAGGTACACCTATTCTGTTTACTTACCTTGGCATGTTAGCGTGGTTGTGACTTGCCATGTCTCATGGACTGACCTGAGTCACAAAGCCTGAATCTTGCGATGGGTGGTGATCAAAACATTTCGTCATTTCATGTCATACAATCAACTGCCTCAGACTGATCAACTTGATGCCGCAACATTTAAGCTTAATAAAGTGACATGCTTAAAAATTACATACATAATATCGTGCATATCTTCTCGACTCATCTGGCCCAGATGGGTCATCCTACCTATCCCTTGCATGCTCTGGAACGATGAAAATGCAATGCATAAGAATACAATCTTAGTATGTTGTTACAAGGGAATGCAACCACATCAAGTGCTCATTGCTTGAACTAGTTTCTACTTCAGACTTCCACACCACTGCAGAGAGGAGCCTATATAAACTTTCTAGTGATTTTGGGCTCCCGTTGTCAACAATAGAGCTACTTTGTGACCGTCAACTTAGTTTCACTTAGTGGATTAAAAATCTCAGGTGTTTTTAATTGATACGTTTAGAGATTGCTCTACAATAATTTTTCTTTCTTAAACCATCTTATTTTTTTGGGAAGCCGATTAGGTTCCAAGACCAACTATATCATTGTGAACTAAGTTTTATGGAACACATTATGCCAGTACACTCAAAATGTTACAAAATGATGCCTCTGGTGGTATCTCTCATATCTCACATTATGCAAAATCAGGGAAAGAAAAAGGTTTACCTAGACTATATATATATTTTTTACTTTCTATCCATTCTCATTTTGTCTTTCTTTCACTGTTGATTTCATCTCAATGTTTTGGAAAGTTGAGATTTTTGAATTGAAAAAGTCTAAAAAAAGTGATAATTTCATCTTGTCCTTGCTTGCCCCATCCTTTTCTACTGAGCACGGGTTATGGTGTGAGAAGATCTTGGAATTTGTTCCATTTTCTTTTCTGCTCAATAGTTTTCCTATCTCTAAAAAGATGATTGCTACGCATATCAGCATCACATTATTGTTTTGCTCTTTAATGCTCTTTATCTTCTGTTTTGCCCTAATCTAATTCAGCTCCTCCAAGAGTAACAAATGTGATGATAATTGGTGACTTGAGGGAGGGAAGTAAGGTCACTGTTACTGGTATGGTGACTGGAGGAACTGAAGGAGCTAGCAGAGTTCAATGGTTTAAAACAGCATCATCAACATTGGAGGGTGAAAACGGTCTTGAAGCATTAAGCACATCAAAAATTGCGAAGGTGCTAGTTGTTATATGTTGGCATTTGTTTTTTAGCCTGTCAGTTAACTGCATGCCTAAATTCACCTTTGACTTTGTTTAGGCATTTCGCATACCTTTAGGAGCTGTTGGCTGTTTTATCGTTGCAAAATTCACTCCCATGACTCCAGATGGTGAATCTGGCGAACCGGCTTATTCTATATCTGAAAAAGCGGTTGAAAGTAAGTAGCATATTTTGCTTTTGTTGATTAAAGTTGGTTGAAAATTTAAATAAAGTGGAAAAACTATGTGGGTAATATGTGGATTAGATTATGTTCGTACAAATACTTGGTGACTGGAGGGATGAGAAAATGGAATCCTCTGTCTCTAGCCTTCCCCGTACCATCTCTCTCTCCCCCCCCCCCCCCCCCCCCCCCCCCCCAAACACACACACACACACTCTCCCTTCACTCTGTTGGCATTTGAATTTTTGGTTTTACACGATGCAATTGAGTTGGTAATTTTATCATACAACACTGTAACATTTGATCGCTTAGGCTTAGAAATGGATATGATTGTTATCACCATTTAATGTTTTTGTTGCAGATCTATTATTTCAACTTACATTATGTGATGTGAGGTTCCTCAACTGCAACAGAAGACTTTATTGATATGCTAAAATTGACGCTACAGTTTCTTTTGCTCATCCGTTAGTCACCACATCAACAATTGAGTTTTAATGGGATTACATCCCAATGTAAAAAATTTAGTAAACAAACATTGACAAGTGGTAATCAAGTTAGCTATGATGGTGGTTCTAGTTTATTAGAGTGGCAATATGATTCTCCATCAATACAAGTTTCTTTTTAAGTTCATGTATCTTGTTCCCTGCATCTACATCTTTCCATAGTTTTAGATTCTTTTCCCTTCCCACCAAAAAAGTGAAACCAGTCTTGCTGGTCATTAACGTGAAATTTCTACAATCTGTGACTGAATTTTTCTGTGTTTATTATTGTCCACATCTTTGCCTGTTGCTAATAATAGATTCATGTGAGAATAGATAATACATAATCACAAAATATTCTATGGATGCAGTTAGGATTCCTATCAAATGGTCTAGTATTTGCTACAAACTTTTGCTAATTGTGATATATTACCATCTTCCCTGCTCCCATTGTCTCTTTAGGGTGTTGCTGACTTCACCTCGTGGGATTAAGGCTTATTATGTTGTCATCACCTTTGTCTCTTTATGGTGTCGATGCATTGTCCTTATCTGATCATAGTGGAACCAATACATTTGGGCTTTTCTCTCTTGGAATGAAATGTTCAATATCTTTTTTATTGAGTAATAAATTTTGATTTGCTTGTATCTTTGTGAGGTCTGGATGCATGTAAAGTTGGATCTTGTTTAAGATAATGGCCACTGTTAGGAAGGTTTTCTTGGTGCTATTTGTTTGCTGGTATGTACATGTATCACTCCATATGGACTTTAGACTTTTATTTTTGTGAATGTTTAAGAATTTAATTGATATTACTTTAAAGTTCATCAACTAGTTCTAATTCTGTTATCCTGTTCAGTACAAATTTGTTCATCAATTTTCCCCCTCTATACTCTGACCATTGCTCACCACTAGTATGTGTAATCATCTTTGCAGCTCTTCCCCCGAGCCTAAATTTCTTATCAATTACTGGTGATTACTCTGAAGGCGGAATATTGACAGCTTCATATGGTTACATTGGAGGTCATGAAGGAAAAAGTATTTATAATTGGTTCCTTCATGAGGTATATGACCCTTTGCTTTATTGATGTATTACTTTTCACCATGTGATGGTTACATTGGAGGTCATGAAGGAAAAAGTATTTATAATTGGTTCCTTCATGAGGTATATGACCCTTTGCTTTATTGATGTATTACTTTTCACCATGTGAAAGCACAACTGTTGTCTTGCATATTTAACTTTCTCTTACATTTTTTCAGTTCCTATGTAACTTAATAAATTCTTCCAAAAAAAAAAAAAAATGATTGTTTGGTGAACCAGCTGAATGTAGCCCAAAAATTACTCTTATCTCTAGCCACCTAAGTGCTTTTTGATGAGTTTGTTGTCAACAATTTTACTAGGTATTGGAACTGATAATAGTCTCTGTTCAAGTTTCACCATCAACTTGATGTTCAAGTAGGTACAAGTGTTTGGTCCAACTATATTGTGAAGTCTGTCATGTGTGAGGACCTGTATTCAGAGTAAAAAAGTAATCTAGAAGATTTACGTTTTTCTGTAATAACTTAATCTTTTAGATAAGTTGGTGGTCAATAATTTGACAATAGGAATACTCATCAGCCTGCAGCTGATGGCATGCATTTCTTTTTTTTTTTTGGCATTTTTATAAGCTTTGATGGCCACATGATGTGCAATGCAATTCTGTTTTGTTCTGGATCCATTATTGCCATGAAGCTAACATGAAAGGAATTTTTTTTTATAGAGAATTGCTTCCAGGTAAGTCCAAAATTGAAATTTCTTTTGTATTAGATGGAAGAAAATGTTTTCAAGGCTGAGGAAGAAGTAGAAAGCTAAAAGCTATTACACCTTCCAAAATTATTAATTAGGCTGGTGATTCTGCAAAACACATTCAGAAAGCTCTTTAGAAAAGTATTTCTGGTTTTGCTGGACATTCTTCTTTTGGTGTCTGATTAACAGTTGCTGTATGGAGATGAAGAATTCAACTTATTTGTAAATTTCATTATTATTTCTGCAAAATATTAGTTATTTGATGATTTCTTGGTTGATCTCAGTTTCAGAGTTTCTTTTTTGACGCACAACAATTTGATTGTGCATATTTTTAGTTTGTTAGGACTTTTTCTTTGATTTACACCTGCCATGTCACATGCAGGTTGAAACTGACTCTGGCAATCTAATACCAGAGGCTTCAGGTCTTCTCCAATATCGGGTTACCAAAGATGCCATTGGTAAATTTATTTCCTTTTCATGTACCCCAATTCGTGATGATGGGATTGTAGGTGAGCCAAGAACTTGCATGGGGCAGGAACGCACTCGGCCTGGTAACTGTTTTCTGTCTAATAATGAATCAATGTTTATTTTCATTGACATATTTGTCTTTATGTGGTTGCCAGAGTATGTGGAACTACAAATGCCTAATGTTTATAGACTGTCAAGAGTAATGTAGCCTTAGTTTTCTTGTAAATTGGAGGTTAAAAGGTTTTTCCATAGCTTAGTGGAAATTGTGCTGTGATAATGCTTAGTACTGTTTCATAGAGATCAATAGATTGGAAAAAAAGGTCAAGTTGACATATAGTATTTGAGACAGAGTTGAAGATGATCTTCACCTTTTCATGTTTAGCCCTTCTGGGAACCCTTCATTTGTTTTTGCTTTACAATTGGCCATTTTTGTATCTTAAAACCAAATGTAAGCTATGCTCTTGCGTCAAGGGTTGTTTAGCAGGAATGACTAGAAATATTATTCAGGGCTTACATTGTGAGAGCAAATTTTCAAGCTTTTGAGTTTGTCATTATGACAATTATCCAGGTACTCTATTTTATCTACTGTACTAAATTTGTGAGGTACCTTTATCAGGCACTTACACATAGGATATATGAGATGTGTCTTGTGTTTTGTTGGACATGTATTCAACAAATATGTTAATGCAAAAAAGGAAAAAAGATTTGACATTTCAAATGCGTTGATACCTGATGCTCTTATCTTAGTCCTGGTGACATAGTTGCTTGTTGGGGTCTGGTTTTTGTCTGCAAGATGAGGATATAGTCACATGCAGAGGTCCTTGCTTTCTAGATCGCTCTTGAGTTCCCTTTGTTGGTGTTGTCAATTGCCATAAATTTTACTAATTTTGCATTCAATCCCTAAGCCTATTCTTTTGTTTTAGTTGTTTTTGATAGTTATTTGCGTTAAGTATCAAATAATGCTCCAAAACACACATGGACAGAGACACAGACAAATAAACTCACACCTAAAGGACAAATGCGCAATGACTGAATTGGATAACATTTAATCTTGTCAGGATACCTCCAGGGTTGGACTTACTATGTCCAAAGGTTTCCCGTCTTTGACAAACTATTTCTAGTTATTGACCCTTCAAATTTTAATCCTCTGGTCTGCAACCTGTACAAATTTGCCTGCTTCGAAGCTGACCTTTTGACTGTTCTCTAACTTCTACAAACGCCATCTATGGGCACACGACTCTTGTTTCTGCTAAGTAGTGAACAATTTATTTGTCAAGCCCTATGCTTTCTACTGTTTTATTTCAATAGTTGAGTTATTGAACAATAATATATCTACTCTTTCTAAATTCTGTTGCTTCAGAGTTAAAAAACATGTACATATTTATGAAGAGATGAGGTTACAGTAACTATCTTGTTGCAATTGCTCTGATTTTCCCTTAAAGATTGAGATCAGGATAGTTGAAAACAGTTTATGTTTTACAAGGATTTTATGTCTCTCATCCTTGTAAAAAATGTTTGTGCTCATTCACACACCACACACACTAAGGATAATGGCACAGAATTCACACTTCCACCCTAAAATCATGTGCAGGTCCTGTGTGAATACTTATGGGACTAGTATGGGTAGTGATTATAATCACTGATGTCTAAAATGACTGCGGTTGGTTACCAGGTAGCCCAAGATTACTTTCTTTGCAAGTAGTTGGAACTGCTGTTGAAGGCTGTACGCTGACTGTTGATAAAAAGTATTGGGGTGGTGAAGAGGGAGACTCAATTTTTCGTTGGTTCCGGGTACTTTTGTTTGACATAAGTTTGTCGTACTCCCACCAATGCACATTTCCATAACCTGATTCTAAAGAATCAGTTGATTGTGTTCATTTTATGCTGTTAACTTAAGTAATTGGTCCATTAACTTCAATTTTTGTTCAATGACAATTGATTGTTGGCTGCTTCACTTGCTGAATAATAGAATGTGCTTGTGCAGACTAGTTCAGATGGCACTCAGACTGAAATTAAGGATGCTACTACATCATCATACATACTCTCTGTTGATGACATTGGCTACTTTATATCGGTTTTATGTGAGCCTATAAGGAGTGATTGGGCTCGTGGTCCAATTGTGCTTTCTGAACAAATTGGCCCAATAATACCTGGTATGGAAATGTGTCATTTTGTTGCTTTTGATAACATAATGGTCACGCTTCTTCAGTTCTTGCTTAATAAACTGGACCAGTAATGCCTGGTCTGCAAGTGATTTCTTTGCAGCAGTTTCTGATAATGTGATGTTCGGGCATTAGTTGGTTGCAGTTTTCTTTTCCTTTAAGAATGTAGTGGAGTTGGTGAAGCCAATCATTCGATTTGCTATGCTGATGATGCCTATGTATGTTCCTAGTAGTAATATCATTCCTTATTGCAGGACCACCTACTTGCTGGTCGCTTGAATTTCTTGGATCATTTGTGGAAGGAGAACGCTTGAGCTTCATTGCTTCTTATAGTGGAGGGTGAGATATCTGGTCAACTGTCTTATTGACTACTTTTATTTCTGAACTTGATTTGCCCCAGAAATTGAAGCATTTAAATCTTGATTCAGAGAAAAAGGAGAATGCTTATACGAATGGTTTAGAGTGAAAAGTAATGGAGTCAAAGATAAACTAAATGCTGGTGGTTAGTTATCTTTCTTTGATATTATTTTCTTTATCTACTTCTTGTTTGTTCATTCTTTTCTTGTTATAACATATCTTATTTGAGTATTAGATTAAATGCTTAAAATATTCCATTAGCAGACTTCTTGGACTTGACCTTGGAAGATGTGGGAAGATGCGTGGAACTTGTGTACACACCTGTTCGCAATGATGGAATGAAAGGGTGTGCTAAGAGTGTGGTCTCTTGCGTGGTTGCTCCTGGTAAGTAATTCTTTCAAATGGAAGCTTTGGCTTACAAGAGTAGTGAATATTTAGCTATTGTTCTTTAGACAAGATATTGAGCATGTTATATACATCCTATATTGAGAAAGGTTAATAATAATAAAAAAACAACCAACATGTTGCTACATTATATGTTTAACTTTTTGTTTGCTTTTTATCTGTTTATATTTTAGTTTCAGATTGTGCTACAATGGAACATCAACATGTTGCACCACCAACTCATTTTTGTATATTTACATCACAGTTGCTACATTAAATTGTTTAAGGAACTCATTTTTGTAGAAAGTGTTTTGTAGTTGGAGAGATTTGTCACATGGGTTCTTATTTGTAGATATCCCCCAGGCTTCCTCCTTCCTATGAATTAGGGAAGATTTTCCTTTTAGTCTCTCTTATTTTATGTAGTTTGCATATGTAATGTAAGTTTCGTTATTCATCTTCATTTTGGGTTTGCCCCTTTTTATTTAGGTTTTTTCTACAATAATTTACTGATAAAAGAAAAATGTCACGTACCTCTCTTATCTGGAAAATAGAGGTTGGCTTTCAATAAGACTGCAAAAACTTTTTTCTTTTAATAAATAAAGCAATATTAAAGTTGGTGAACCCTATGCAGCAAAATAAGATAACAAAGTTGAAATTACAGCAGGTCATCTAGAAAAAGAAAAAAAAGAAAGAAAAAGAAACAGAAAATGATCCAAACTCTGGGACTACAAAGATGAGTAAAGGAAGAATTGAGTCCTCGATGTGATGAGTTGAATGCTTAATCTATTCAAAGCCTTTATTGTTCCTCTTCCTCCACAAATGCCATATAACTGCAAATGGAATAAGAGGCTATTGCTGCAAAGCTGGATATCTCAGTAGGGAGAACAGTTCCAAATATCATCTCTAGCGACATCCGAGCAGAAAAAACCCCCTGTTCTTCTCTCTCTCTCTCTCTCTCTATATATATATACATATACATATATATTTGTATATGCATACATATCTTAATCTCTCGCTGTCACCTTTTTCTTTTGTTTATACATTTGATTATTTTCTTTACATTAATATAATTTTTTTTTCTACAGCGGATCCAGTGGGTATGGAGCTTGTAATTCCTGACTGCTGTCAGGACAGGACAGTGTTCCCTAAAAAAGTATACTTCGGTGGAGAAGAAGGTAACGGGGAATTTGTTTGGTATAAGACTAAGAGCAAATTGCAAGGGGCGGCTCTCATGGACATAACTATTGATTGTGAAGATGTCTTTATATGTGGAAGAACACTGTAAGTCAAAAATGTAGTTTTTTTTTTTTTTTTTTTTCAATTTACAGAACTGTGTATGTGCTGCAAATATGTTACAGAAATTGACATCCTATTGTGCAGAACATACACACCATCACTGGAAGATGTTGGGGCTTATTTGGCTTTGTATTGGGTGCCAACTCGTGCAGATGGGGAATGTGGAAAGCCCTTAGTATCAATTTGTGATTCTCCAGTTACCCCAGGTACTACCTTTTTGTTCTATAGTTATCTTTGCAAAGTGTATCTGTCCACAGGACCTGTTGCATTGTTGAGAGTTTTTTTTACTAGTCATTGATAGAGCTAGAGAGGGCAAGCCTTGGGCCCAATGATAAGGTTGCTTCCTTATGACTGGAAGATCCCAGGTTTGAGTTTGGTAACAGACTCTTTGCAAAAAAAGCAAGAGAAAGGCTGCATACAAATACAACCCTTCTCCCACCCTCATAGAGTGGGGAGCTTTGTACACTAGGACACCCTTTTTTATTATTCGTAGACCAACTTACCATTTATTTTGTACTGACACTGACTTTAATGAATGAAGTTTCATTTATTTCTGTTTGGTTACATATTGTTTGCTGCTTTATGCACCATGGATATAAGTACTTATTTGCAATTGATTGTTTTAGACTTAGAGATTTGCACATGGAAGAGACTGAAAAGTTATTCTACTTGGTCACTTTTGACCAATTGTTGTCATTGATTTCTTTTGGCCTCAATTATGCCTTGTGATTTTTTGTACTTATTTGTTCCAAACATTTTGAATGTGGCAGCTCTTCCTGTAGTTTCTAATGTTCATGTAAAGGAATTGTCTTCGGGCACTTACTTTGGGGAAGGAGAATATTTTGGTGGTTATGAAGGGCCAAGCTTGTTTAGCTGGTATAAAGAAAGTAATGAGGGAACTATCATTCTTATTGAGGGAGCAAATTCTAGAACTTACCAAGTTACAGATTTAGAGTACAATTGCCGTTTATTATTCGGGTAACCATCCAGTCTACTCTTTTTTTTTTTTTTTATGTAAATGCTAAATAGTTGCTGCTAAAATATTTTGCTTCTAAACTGATGACTAGCTTTATATATATTGTCCTGGGGTGCTAAAAAGCTAACAGTATTACCTCGAAAAAGCAGTGATTTCCCAGTGTATGTGCTAAATATTCTGTTTTTATTTTACTAGTAATTGTATGTTTGTGTTCTTTCATATGAATAATTTGAATTTTTAAATTACACACAATATGTCCTAAGTCAATAATTGTGATAAATCTCTAAATAAGTCACATTTCAGCAATTTGTTGCTCTATTGAATTTCATAACTATATGAGCATCTTGCTAAATTGATTTTAGTTTGATCCTCCTTACAATGGTATTGGAAAAGTCTTATTTGTTTATTTATTCGTATATGTGTGGGTGCTGCCCCTCACAAGCATTCTAGTATTAGTCAATATACCATGGGGTAAATGTTGAGTTTTGTTGAGAGTAAAACTATCATTTGTAAAAAGTAAAATTATCCAACACCCCTTCCCCCCCCCCCCCCCCCCCCCCCAAAAAAAAAAAAAAAAAAAAAAAAAGACCACCTTTTTTAGATGAGCTGGTAGTGAATAATTTGACATGGTATTAGAGTAGGTAAAGGTCTTGCATTCAAATTTACCATCAATCCAATAGTTTGAATGCGTTTGGTTCAGCTTTGAAGGAGTATATGGCAACGTGCCAGGGGGACCTTGTTAAGTGTAAAAATAACAATATAAAAGATAAAACTATTAACAGCTTAAACTTCTACATAAATTTGTCGTCAACACTCTTTAACAAGTTGAAAAGTTTTGCAATTAACAGAGATTTCACATTTGTATTAATATAAGGTCTTTGACCATATAAGGGTCTTCAAGTGCAATTCAAAAGCCCAAACACTTGGTTCTCACACTTGTAACCATATGTATTGGACTCGGAACATGTCAGACACGTTATGAATATAACCATTCATTGGTGTTCGATGGTGTCACCAATTTTCCAGTATCAAATTGGTTTTACAATTTTTAGTAATGCAGCAGCCTAATACTCTTGAATTTAATGGAATTACTAGCTTTTCTAATTCCCGATTTGTCTTTGCACCAGAAAGCTTTGTCTTTCTTAGTTGGCTTATCATGGTGCAAACAACTTTCATGTATATTGGTGGTTCCTGAGCTCATTATCTTAAAAATTTGTTATGTTGATTCTTTTGCAGAAGTAGTACATATTTTGAAATACTGGTTTTATGCATGACAGATACACACCAATTCGTTCAGATTCAGTTGTTGGAGAGCTCAAATTATCTGAGCCAACTGGCATTATTCTCCCTGGTAAGTTTGTCTCATCTTATAACAGTGTGGAATCTTGATATATGATTTTTCTGAAATGGGGGGCATGTGATCACCAAATGAATTCAAAATTTGCACGTTATTATGGTTGTCATATTTGTACCTTTATGCTAACCTTATTTATGGCCAGTAATTTGTCTGGGTCCTAGTTCTAGATTCTTTTTTCTCATGGGGTTCTCTTTCTCGGTGTTTTTGAAGACACTAAAAGTTGTGAAAATTTCACTGAAATTAAAACCTATAGAATACAAAGTTTTTTAATTTTCTTTATGAATGCAAATTTCTGAAACACTATTTGAAATTTTTATTCTTGTTTTTCTGCCTTGAATAATGTGAAAAATGATGTCTTACAATTTTTGATATAAAAATGTGAGAGTATAGCGGGCTTATTATTGTATTTTTATGTTGCTGTATTATATTGCTGCTTCTATTTATTTATTGTTGTTAGGTGGTTATAAGGTGCCTCGGTGTAAGGGCTCTTTAATAAGGCAGCTGCTATAAATAGCAGTGTCTCTTCTTTGATTTGTATTGTATTCATTTTTTATTCACTGGTGAATATTGAGAGTTTCTTTTCTTCTCTTTGTTTTCTGTTCTAAGTTCTTTTCAAGCTCTTGCATACTGTTTCATGGTATCAGAGCCTTTGACGTAAGTCATGAATCCTTCGCCCGTTCAAGGTGCTTCCTCCCCTTCACCACCTCGCTCATCATCTACCTTTTCTCTTTCTTCGCAATCTGATTTTGGTGCAATTGCGAAGGCCTTCCAATTCATTCCTATCAAATTGGATTTTGGAAACTATATTTTCTGGAAGACGCAACTTCTAACTACAATTCGTGCCTATCTTGTTTCCATTATTGAATAAGGTTTCACCACCGCCTAAGTATGTTGCTGAGTCTGGTGATAAGGAAGCTGGAGGACCGATGTTGAATCTAGAGTATATGGTGTGGTTGCGATCGGATCAGCTCCTCCTTGGCTGGTAGTTCTCCACAATTGATAAGGACGTACTGGCGCATGTAATACACTACGAGTTGTCATCTGAGGTATGGTCTACACTTGAGAATTTGTATTCGAGGCAAACTATTGCTAGATCGTTTCAGCTTAAGCAACAGCTATGACTAGTTAAGAAAGATGATATGTCGATTAACGACTATATTCACAAGATTAAGACAATTGGACATTTGCTAGCTGCTATGGGTGAACCTTTGGATGACAAAGAATTGCTTTTTGCAATTCTTAATGGTTTAGACCATGACTACAAAACTGTAGTCAGCCTAGTGACATACCAGATGAATGATGTAGATCTGGATAAGGTCCAGTACTTGCTGTTAATGCATGAACAAAGATTAATTTCTAAGAATTTACCATAGTTGACGGTTAGTTTTGACTTAGTCACACCTTTAATGCAAGTTAATTTGGCTGATTATAATAAGAGAGGACGAGCTAATAATTTTCAGAATATGAGAAGAGGTCAAAATCAGAGAGGAAGTGGTTTTGGTACACGAGGAGGACGTGGCTGATGCCGTCAGTCTGGTAGACGTTTTTATTGCCAATTGTGTGGCAAACCAGGGCATCTGGTCGATCGATGTTATCATCGCTTTGATAGAAATTTCCAAAGATCCTTTGGATCTGTTCCAAGCCAGAACAGGTTTGGTAATTCACCAGTGAATACACAGTCAGATTCTAGCTCCCTAAGTGACTCTAATGAGGGCTACATGAGTGATGTTGGTTCAGTCCAGAGTGCTCACTATAATCATTTTTCTCAACAACCTTTTGACCGTCAACCACCTATTTCTGATCAGTCGTGGTTTGTTGATTCTGGAGCAACAAATCACATCACCACCAATTTTTAAAATCTCTCATTGCATACCCCTTATAGTGGTGGAGATAAAGTATCTGTTGGTAATGGTAAGAAACTCTCAATCTCAAATGTTGGCCTTGGACAATTGTATTCTCATTCTCAGCCTATGTTTTGTATTACCTTACTTAATGTTTTACATGTTCCTAACATGCGGAAAAATTTAATCGGTGTCTCTTAGTTAACTAAGGATCATGACCTTGTTGCTGAATTTGATTCTCATACTTGTGTGATTAAGGACAAGAATACTGGGCAAGTGCTACTCAGAGGGCAGCTTAAGGATGGGCTATATCAACTAAATTCAGTTGTTGCTTCTGCTGATTTCAGGCTTCCAGCTCATTCTTTAGTCCTAAGTCTCTTGTACACAATACATCTCCTTCAACATGTAATCATTTTTCTTTTCAAAATTGTAAACAGTCAGCTTCTTCTAATTTTGGACTGTCCTCTACTATAAATGTAAATGTTGCCTAAACTAATAATGCTTGCAAGCAGTGACATGCAAAACTGGGGCATCCTTCATTCAATGTACTGCGATTGGTGTTGAATAAAATTCAAATTCCATTTTCTTTGTCATCTCTTTCCTTTTGTGATTCTTGCAAAGCTGGTAAGCTCCATCAGCTTCCTTTTTCTGATTGTGAAATCACAGTAGTTAGACCACTTGAACTGGTCTATTCTGACCTATGAGGGCCTTCTCCCACTTTATCAATCGAAGAATATCGTTATTACATTATTTTTGTTGATGCCTACACTCGCTATACTTGGCTATACCCTCTAAAGTTAAAATCTGATGCTTTGTTAGTTTTCATTATCTTTCATAAACTAGCTAAACTTCAGTATAATGCTAAGAAGCTCTACAAACAGATAATGGGGGAGAGTTTAGAACTTTTCTACCTTATTTACATTCGCGTGGCATTCAATCTCGTTTTACCTACCCTCATACGTCTCAGCAGAATTGTGTGTCACAACTCATGGGTAGCGAGAAATGCATTATTGTAATAAGGTTGTAGTAGTTAGTAGGAGGTATTTTGTGAGTTGTTAGGAGCACATGGGTGCTATTTTCCAGATTTCAGTTACTATTGAATAGCTTATAAATAGGCCCTAAAATGTAGAGAAAGGTATGTTGATGAATGAAGTGATTCATATCTCCCTAATTCTCTCTCTCTTGTTTCCTCTCTAATCTCTCCCTCTAACTCTCTCTCTTTGAATTCTCTCTCCCTCTATTAATTCTATCATCCTGTTTCGCTCCCAAATTCCAGTCACAACCCTAGGTAACCCTAGGTATGTGACAAATGGTATTAGAGACATCGTTCCTCAACGGTTTTCTTGTTGATTAATTTCCAACTGAAATCGACGGCTGATGTCCGAGGCAGTTGATTCTCAGAATTTGATTTCGACGTCAGGCCGCGTGTTGATCGATTTAATTGAAGTGCGCCAGAAGGTGTTTGGAATGGCGGAAGGCGATCGATGAATCACTTCGAGTCCAGTGATGATTCGAAATTAAACGTTGATGTTCCAATGATTCGAAAATTGAAGCGAACATTGCTGTTCGGACGATACGAAAATTGAAAGCGTACTGGAAGGCCTCTTAACAAGAAGGAACGTGACTGGAAGAGACAAGGCGTGGAAGCAGAACAAGTGAGTCCTTCGATTAACTTTCGGTGGACTTGAAGGCGCGGAAAAGGTCTGGGCTAGCGCGAAACCCCAATGATTTCGATTGAGATTCCAGTGAGGAAGGAAGGCGGTCGATTATAGATCAGTTGCAAGTGGTGAGGCCAAGCAAAGCAATTTCGGCTCGGAATTGGAGACGAAGCAGCTAGGTGAGTTCCGACAGTGACTCTGAGAGAATCTGAAGGTAGTTCAGGGTGGTGTGGTTGGAAGTGGACGCAGGCTTGGGCGATTACAAGCGATTACCATAAGAATCCAGGCGATGCTGGAATCCGCAACGAATCTGATATAGAACAGGAGGATCGTGATCTGCATGCGGCCATAGGCTATTGCTCTCAGTGACGAAATCAAATTAGGTAAGGAGGAGTTACGCAGCGGAAGTTGCTTCAAAAGCAAGACGTTGGTCGGTGATTGGGTGTGGAATCGAACAAGTTACGGAAAGAGATTCAAGAAGCAACAAACTTTGGGAAATTCTGGAGCAAATTGGACGGTGATTGGGCATGGGTTGGGGCGATTGTTGAATCTGATTGACCGAAGGAAGCTAGCAACCGATTCAGAAGCCTCTTATTGATCCTTGAATCACTTTGATTCTGGCAAACTAGTTGTATGTGGTTGAGGCGAGAAAGCTGAATGCGGTCAGGTGCGGAAGTTCAGGTCTAGGTCAATGCATGTGACCGAGTAGTGAAAGAAGGTGCCATCGGAAATGGTCCAGAGGAGAATTCCGCAAGCAGCGATTCTTGTTTGCCTTGATTTTGATTGTAATCCTCAACTTAGATTTGGAAGTTGAGCGAGAGGTGAGTCCTAGGCGAATTCTAATTTGACTCGGGCAAGAAGTGAAGAAGTCTCGCGGCTGTGAATTTCAGCTCATATTTGAATTGCCAAAGCGAAGCTGGTGGAATCCTTGGCTATTTGACCAAGGCGACTACTATGAGGTGGGTGATTCTCCTAGGCGACTACTATGAGCTGATTTCGGACATAATTTCGGTGACTTGGGAAAGTGAGAGTCGGCAGTTCACAAGAAGTTGCAACGGGAGCCAATCAAACTGTTAAGAAGCTGAAATTTAGAAGGCGACAGTCCTTAGATACTCCATCGTAACTAAGGCAGAGGTTTTGGGTGAGTTGGAAGCTGATAGTAGGCTAACTCGAAGGCCGAACAAACTCGATCAGATCTCGGAGATTGATTTGGAGGACATTCAACTGCAGCTAAAAAGCTGATTCAGGTTTAGGCTATTGCTAGGGCAAGGTCTGAGGCGATTAAGGTTGCTGAATTGGAAGTAACAATTGTATTGGCTTGGGTTGCTGAATTTTAGTACAAGAAAATTTCGGAAGAGATTTTTGGAAGCTGATCAAGAGGCGGTTGCAAGGTAATTTCAGGGAATTGAATTGAGGAGATGGCCGAAGGATTAATTGCTGCAACAAAAGAATTTAAGGACCTCCGTAGGCAGTTGGACGATTTTTTAATCCTGCATTCACATAAATTTTAGACTGCTAATCGGACTTTGTTGACTTCAATTCCAAGTGCTGATTTGCCCACTCTTGCTCCATTGGCTATTCTGGTGTTTGACAGGGATAGGCCAAAATGGTGGATTCAGCAATGTGAACGAGCATTCTACCAACACCGAGTGGCTGAAAAGGAGAAGGTAAAAATGGCTGCAACTAATCTAAGTGGAATTCCATACATTTGGTTCCAGAATTGGAGCTGGGGAAGGGTGGAATTGAGTTGGCCGCAATTTGTAATTGACTTGAGTAATCGGTTTGGAGAAAGGACCAAAACCTATATGATCAATGGAGCTTCTACGGCTGTTAATTTGGAGATGCAAGAAGCTGATGAGGAAGAAAAAGAAGTAGTAGAAGGGATCGAAGAATTGGGGGATGGCAGTCCAACAATTGGCAGCATCTCAAGCACTCTCACTGATACTGAAAATCCAGCCGCTAGAATCCTCAATATGACACCGTTGGAGGAGGTAACTGTTGAGGATAAAGTTGAGATGTTAGCTAACAATCTGGGAGCCAAAGATCTTGGAATGGAAACGCCCACAACAGCCTTAGATTGTGGAGATTTTAAATCTATTTCCCTCAAAAGAATAGGAATGGAAGGAGTGGCTGAATTACCTACTCTGAATCAGGTAACTCCAACTGGGAAATCAGTCAATTGGAGGGAAATTTGTGCCTTCATCGAAATGGATAACCAATGGAGGGCAGTTAAAGAATGGTTAGAGGTTAAGGGAGGATGCTTGCATGAAATTGATTACACTAAAACCTTCCAGCAGTATGTTTCTGATTTAGAGCAATGGAGGATGCAGAAGGATAAGGTGAAACAAGATGAAAGGAAGAAAAGGAAGGGATTCTTTGTTGAAGGAACCGAGACCCTTGTTGTTTTGCTTACTCATGTTTCCATTGGTGTGGCAGCAAGACATACTACTGTTGCTGCTGAGGAGACGGAAAAAAGAAAGCAAAAGAGAAGGGAAAAACAAGATAAAAAGAAGGAAAAGTGAAGAAGAAACCAATGGGTGAGGACGGGCATTGGATGAAGAAACAATGACTTGGTTGTAATAAGTTTCTTGGGGACAAGAAACCTTTCAAGGGGAGGGGAATGTCACAACTCATGGGTAGCGAGAAAGGCATTATTGTAATAAGGTTGTAGTAGTTAGTAGGAGGTATTTTGTGAGTTGTTAGGAGCACATGGGTGCTATTTTCTAGATTTCAGTTACTATTGAATAGCTTATAAATAGGCCCTAAAATGTAGAGAAAGGTATGTTGATGAATGAAGTGATTCATATCTCCCTAATTCTCTCTCTCTTGTTTCCTCTATAATCTCTCCCTCTAACTCTCTCTCTTTGAATTCTCTCTCCCTCTATTAATTCTATCATCTTGTTTCGCTCCCAAATTCCAATCACAACCCTAGGTAACCCTAGGTATGTGACACTGTGTTGTTGAAAGAAAACACTGTCACATAGCTAAAATAGGACTCAAGTCATGCTGCTATGCCTCTTAAGTTTTGGGTTGAGGCTTTCCAAACTACAATTTATCTTATAAACCTGCTTCCCTCAGCTCCTCTCAAGTTTTGAACACCCTTTGAGGTGTTATCTCTTAAATCACCCAATTATCTCATCCTTCAGCCTTTTGGCTTTGCATGTTTTCCCTATCTTCGTTCCTATGCCAAGCGTAAGTTCAGTTTTCATTCCACTAAATGTATCTTTATTGGGTATAGTCATGGTCATGCAGGCTATAAATGTTTGCATCCTTCTGGTCGTGTCTATGTTTCTAGACATGTTCTCTTTAATCCAGATGATTTTCCTTATACTAGTTTGTTTCAGTCTGCTTCTTCTTCATCTGGTGTTCTTTCTACTATTCCTGGTCATCCATCTACTTTGGTATTTCAGTTGTTTCCTTCTTTTTCTTCCTCGTCCTTTCCTTCCTCTGCAGTAGCACAATCTTCGGGTTCTTCCTCCATATCTTCTTCTCCACCTTCTGCAGCTTCATCTCCTGCTGCTTCTGCTTCTCAACCTTTACCTTCTGTCCCTCAACCTCATTCTCCTGTGTCCTCGTCATCCTTGTCCTCTCCATTGTTGGAGCCTCCTTTGGTATTGCCAACAGCCTCTCGTGTTCCTAAACCTTTTGTTCATCCTATGGTCACCCGATCCAAGGCTAAACTTCTTACCACTTCATCCCCTCATGCCTTAGTGAGCTCTTTGGAACCTACTACTGTTCGTGAGGCCTTCTTAGATTTACAATGGGTTAAGGCTATGGAAGAAGAATATACTGCCTTACAACGTAATCACACTTGGGATTTAGTTCCTTTCTCCAAAGACATGAATGTTATTGGTTGCAAGTGGATTTTTCGGATTAAATATAAGGCAGATGGTACAGTTCTTCGTTACAAAACACGTTTGGTGGCCAAGGGATTTCATCAAAATCCCGACATTGACTATGCCGAGACTTTCAGTCCTGTTGTTAAAGCCCCAACAATTCGAGTGTTGTTTTCTTTGGCTGTTACTTTTGGCTGGGACATCCAACAAGTGGATGCCAACAATGCTTTCTTGAATGGTGATTTGAGTGAGGATGTCTTTATGTTTCAACCGGAAGGGTTTGTTCATTCTCAGTTCCCTACTCATGTTTGCAAGCTGAAAAAATCTCTTTATGGATTAAAACATGCACCAAGGGCCTGCTATACCAAGCTGAGGGTTGCCCTGCAGTCTTGAGGTTTCATTAGAGTAGTTTCAGATGCCTCATTGTTTGTTAAGAGAACTGCTAAGTTTGTGCTATTTGTTTTAGTCTATGTTGATGACATACTGATTACTTGTTCAGATTCTTCAACCCTTAGAGCTTGTATTAAGGATTTGAATACACATTTTGCTCTCAAAACTATGGGTTCTGTCAGCTATTTTCTTGGTTTTGAGGCTCACCGTAACACTGATGGACTTTACCTCACTCAAACTAAGTATACAATTGATCTGTTAAAGAAAATTGCCATGTTAGATTGTAAGCCTTGTGAGAATCCAGTTAACATAGCAGACTCTTTAACTGATGAGGGTGAGTCTTTCTCTAATCCTTCTCTCTATCGCACTGTAATTGGCTCCTTGCAATATCTCACCTATACCAGACTGGATATTGATTTCATTGTTAATTGGCTCAGTCAGTTTCTTTCAGCTCCTAATCATCAACATTAGGTTGCTTGCAAGCGTCTGCTTCGGTATCTTAAAGGTTCCCTCAGTTTGGGGTTGTTCTTTTCTCCCTCCTCAGCTAATCTCTCTCTCACAGTGTATACAGATGCTGATCATGCCGGTTGTCAGGTCACTCGTCGATCTACCAGTGGACTGTGTGTGTTTCTTGAAAGTAATTTGATTATATGGAGTTCTCGTAAGTAGTCGGTTGTAGCTAGGTCAGTAGGAGAAGCCGAATACAGAGCAATTGCTCAAGGTGTGATTGAAATTATGTGGTTAAAATCCTTGTTTTCAGAGCTTGGCTATCCGTGTGCTCATGTTCTTGTTCTCTGGAGTGATAACCTAGCTGCTAAAAGCATTGCTGAAAACCTTGTTTTTCATGCTCGCACTAAGCATTTGGAAATTGACATTCACTTTGTGCGGGAGAAAGTTGAGAACAAGGTGGTTGAAATTCGCTATGTTCCTACTGACTATCAAATTGCAGATGTTTTTGCTAAAGGCCTAGCTCGAAGTCGTTTTCAACTTTTATGTGATAAGCTACGTCTAAGGATGCCTCTTGTTCAGAAGCCTGATCTCCTAGGAGTCTCTCTCAAGTCAACAGTTAAGGAGTAGCTTGTTTGTTGTTTGCTTATTGTCTGCTGATTCTCCAAGTTGCTCAAGGATCTAAAGTCCTTACTCTATGGGGTCTGATTTGAGGGGGAATGTGAGAGTATAGCGGGCTTCTTATTGTATTTTTATGTTGCTGTATTATGTTGCTGCTTCTATTTGTTTATTGTTGTTAGGCGATTATAAGGTGCCTCGGTATCAGGGCTCTTTAATAAGGCAGCTGCTATAAATAGCAGTGTCTCTTCTTTGATTTGTATTGTATTCATTTTTGATTCACTGGTGAATATTGAGAGTTTCTTTTCTTCTCTTTGTTTCTGTTCTAAGTTCTTTTCAAGCTCTTGCATATTGTTTCAAAAAAGAAGTATATGAATATGTTGAAAGTAAAAGTAATATAAAAAAATATTTATGAAAAAAAAAAAGTAATATAAAAGATAAAGTTAACCCATTATCTACCTATTTATGTTTTTAGATGAGATAGTGATTAACAATTAGACATGATATTAGAGCAGACAAAAATCTTGAATTCAAATCTCACCATTGATCTAATATTTAAATAGTTGTACATGTTTGGGCTAGTTATGCAGGCTTCACATGTGAGAGGGCATGTTGAAAGTAAAAATAATAATATAAAAGATAGCTTTTTATTTACCAGCTTAAACTTTTAGATTAGATGGTGGTTAATAGTTCAACATCATAGATATTTGTAAGATGAAAAAATCAAGGATTTGTAAGAAGTTGCATTGTACTTATAAAAATTTGTTAATTGTCAATGTCTACTTACAATGCTATGTACTTTTTTATTTTTCTATTATAAAATATCATATCATTGTTGCATTTTTGGTCTTGTACTGAAGTCTTGCTTCTTTGGTTTCTGCTTTTACTTTCTTTGTTCCTTCATGTGTGAGATGGATTCCTTATCACATTATTTTGCATTCCTTGTGATGTTGTCTGATGATTGGTCTTGAAGTTGTGGCATCCATTCCTCTCATGAGCTTACCTGCTTGGGTTATACATTTCTTTCATGCTATGATTCTATCTGATCCCTGTTGTATACTTGCTCCTCCTTGGTCATTCAAACGCTAAAGTTTACGTAGCTATTCCTCTGTAGTCCTTTTTGTATTAATTATTATTGGTTTGATGTTTGAACTAGTTGATAGGATGGCCTTTTAAATTTAGTTCCACCAGAAAGAAATTAAAAAACCTAGAAAAAATGATCAGTTGCACTTAGGTTATATGGACTGTTGTAGTTGTTTCTAAATCCAGCCCTTCATAGGTACTGTTGGAGGAAGCTAAGGAACTATAAGAGGCTCGGGATTACAGCTTCGTGTAATCAGGAAATTCAAACAGAAAGATAAGGTAGAATAAGGATAATTTAGTCATAAGTTATCCAAATTGTTGAGTGGTCTAAATCGGTAAAGTAGATAGCAAAGTGTTGTAATCTACTCCTATAAAATAGGAGAATAGTTAGAAAAATTAGGAGGATTTTTAGCAGATTTTTTAGGACTTTTGAGTATATATTTTTTTTCAGATCAATGAAATTATTTACGGTGGTTTGATTCCCTAATTCATCTACCTAGTTTCTTCATAGTATCAGAGCCATGTTCTTGTGGCACCCAATAGCTAGTGTTCTATTTCAGATAGGACTCTTAAGCTCACGCAATGGATGAGATTCCAACAGCAAGCGAGACTTCAACCACCAATCCTCTTCCAATGAAGAACAATCTAGTTCCAATTACTCCAATAACTCTTGATAATCATTCACTCCAAACTACTCTATACAAGCTGAATGGAACCAACTTCCAAGAGTGATCCCAATCAGTTATGCTGGTTGTTCGATGGAAGGGTAAAGTAGGCTATCTAACAGGAGATATTGCAAAACCAAGTCTCGAGTCAGCAACTTATGAAGTATGGGAAGCTGAGAATGCTATTGTTATGGCCTGGCTGGTAAACTCTATGGAGTCTAAGATTAGAAGAACTTATTTATTCTATAACATAGCTAGTGAGATTTGGAAGGCTATCACGGAGATTTACTCAGACCTTGAAAACACAGCCCAAAGTTTTCAAGTTTGGTTTATCATCCGAACCACAAAGCAAGGTAATAACTCTGTTATTGAGTATTATAACACCTTAACTGAATTATGGAAAGAGATGGATCTCTTCTATGAGATTACATGGGAGTCTCCCACGTATGGAAGAAAGTATGACAAGATGGTGGAGAAAGAAATAGTTTTTGACTTCTTACATGGTCTAAACTCAGATTTAGATGAAGTAGGGGGGAGATTACTCGGAACTAAGCCCTTCCCATCTACGAGAGAGGTGTTTGCTAAAGTAAGATGAGAAGAAAGTAGGAAGAAATTGATGCTGCCTAGTCATTCAAATAGCGAGGTATATCTTCAGAATTCTACCCTAAACATATCTCAAGGAAAATTTCCTATCTCAACTAAAAGGTGAGATGCAAAACAACGGTGTGACCACTGTAATAAACCCTATCATAGTAGGAAAATCTATTGGAAGATATATGGAAAACCAGCAAATTGGAAACCAAGAAATCAGCGAAAGGGAGGTCAGTCCACATATATAGTAGAAGTTGAAAAAGGGAATTCAACTATGGTTTCTCTAACAACAGATCAATTGGAGGCCCTACAACAGTTACTAAGCCAAACTAAGGTGCATAAGGCGACTGAAAGTGCAGACAACAATCTAGTGGTGTCCTTGGCAAAACAAGGTAATGCCAGTCACTTTCTACTTCTCTCAAAGGTTTTCTACAAACTTTTGGATCATAGACACTGGAGCATTAGACCACATGACAGGTTCCCTTAAAATTTTATCCAATTATGAACCTTGTGATCAAGGCATTGCTGTGTTTATGGCTGATGCCACAACCTTCCAAATTTAAGATGCAATCTATTATCAGTAAGTAAAATCACTAAAGGAATTGCTCAATGACATTTTTTCACTCTCATTGTGTTTTTCAGGACATATCATCGGGGAGGATGATTGACAAAGCTGAGGAGAAGGGAGGACTTTATTAAATTTCAAGACTTGATCATCCTACAAAATTTAGGTTATCTATTCAATCCTCTTTAGTTACTGTTTCGGAATCAGAATTAATGTTATGGCATCAACGATTAGGACATCCTAGCTTAGAGGATCTTAGAGTTTTGTACCCTTCTCTTTCTAGCAATAAAATTCATAATTTCTATTGTGAACATTGTATCCTTGCAAAGCAAACCAAGAATTCTCATCCTAATCATACCTATAAACCTTCAAAATCATTTCATTTGGTTCATAGTGACATTTGGGGACCAGCTAAGACTCCCAACCTAACAAACACACGATGGTTCATCACTTTTATTGATGACCACACAGAGTGTGCTGGGTGTTCCTAATGAAAGACGAATCTGAAATCTATCTTGTTTTCAAAAGGTTTCATCAAATGGTCAGAAATGTTTTTCAATCACCCATTCATATATTGAGATTTGATAATGGTCGAGAGTACTTCTCCAATGAATTCAATCAATACCTAAATGAGTATGGTATTATTCATCAAAGCTCATGTCCCTATAATTCCCAACAAAATGGGATAGTTGAAACAAAGAATTTGCATCTTCTTGAGACAACAAGAGCCCTAATGTTTGCTCAATCAGTTCCAAATGTCTATTGGGGAGAAGTTGTCCTTACTGCTACCTATCTCATCAATAGACTCCCTTCAAAAATTCTAGAGTTTAAAACTCCCTTGAATGTGTTTCTTGAATCCTTTCCCCATAATACTAGGGTCCTAAATTCTCTTCCTCTTAAGGTTTTTGGATGTACTGTTTTTGTATACAAAAACCAACTCACTCAATCCAATTTGGACCCTAAAGCACTCAAGTGCATATTTGTTGGTTACTCTCCTTACTTAGGAAGGCTATAAATGTCATAACCCCCATAATCGAAAATTAATTGTTTCTTGTGATATCTCTTTCATCCAGCATAAACTATTTTTTCAAAACACCCCTCAGCAAGAAAGTACCTCCAAAACAAAAGATGTTTGGAGTACAATCACGCCTATACTTGATCATTCTTCTCCTACTCCTCTCACTGATCGATTACCAAACCCTGTCCTTAATCTTGAAACCCTTCAAATCAGTCTTGAATTCAATTTAAATTCCATTCCTCCAGCCCTAAACCATCAAGGGGGAGAGAAAGAGAACACCAAAATTCAAGAGGATGATCAGGTCCAAACTAAACCACCCACCACTAATGGTTTACTTGAGAAGGCCTCGTGATCTTCAGCTAACTAAATCATCTAATCTAGAGATAAGTCTAGAAAATGTGGCTGCAAGAGATACTGAGGTACAAAACAGATTTGAATATGATCTAGGTATTCCAATTGCTTTAAGGAAATGGGTAAGATCTTGTACGAAACATCCGATCTCAAATTACCTCGGATGCTCAAGATTATCTCCCCAATGCAAATCATTTACTATCAGTCTTGATAGTGTGGCTATTCTTAGAGATATTTATCAGGTACTATAAGGTGAAAATGGAGGGCAACAGTCATGGAAGAGATGAAAGCCTTGGAAAAGAATAATACATGGGAAGTTATGGAGCTACCAGAAGGAAAGAAAACAGTAGGTAGTAAGTGGGTGTTCATTATGAAGTACAAATCTGATGGGAGTATTGACAGGTACAAGACAAGACTTGTTGCTTAAGGATTCACTCAAACTCAACGCTTGGACTACGAGGAAACATTTGCTCTCGTGGCTAAACTAAATTTCATCCGGGTTTTATTATCATTGGCAGTAAATCTAGACTGGAGACTACATCAATTGGATGTCAAAAATGCTTTCTTGAATGGAGAGCTGGAAGAGTAAATCTTATGAACATACCACCTGGTTTTGAGAAAAATGACACAAGAAGGAAGGTATGCAAGTTAAAGAAATCACTATATGGTCTTAAATAATCTCCTAGAGCTTGATTTAAGAGGTTTAGTGACACCCTACACGAGCTTGGATACAAGTAAGGGCAGTCTGATCACACTCTTTTCACCAAGATTGAAGAGGATGGAAGGAGAACAATCTTGGTAGTTTATGTGGATGATATCATCATCACAAGAGACAACAACCAAGAGATTGAGAAATTAAAGCATCAACTAAGACAAACATTCGAGGTAAAAGAGCTAGGGAGGAATTAAGATACTTCCTTGGGTTGGAAGTGGCAAGAAGCAAGGAAGGCATATTCATATCTCAAAGGAAATACGTCCTAGATTTGCTAAGGGAAATAGGCAAACTACGGTGTAAACCAGCAACTACTTCCCTAGAGCCTAATTGGAAGAATAAAGAAAAGAGAGAAGAATATTAGGTTGACAAAGGAAGATATCAACGCTTAGTAGGAAAGCTTATCTATTTGTCTCACACAAGGCCAGATATTGCTTATGCTGTGAGCATCATTAGCCAATTTGTGCGTCTACCAACTAAAGGACATCTTGAAACTGCTTACCATATTCTCAGGTATCTCAAAGGAATGCCTGGAAAAGGGCTGCTGTTCAAGAAAAGTCAAGATAAAGGAATTATTGGCTATGTAGATTTTGATTGGACAGGTTCCATTGAGGATAGTAGATCCGCATCAGGATATTGTACCAAGTTGTGGGGAAACTTAGTGACTTGGAGGCGCAAGAAACAAGTTGTTGCTCGTAGCAGTGTGGAAGCTGAGTATCGAGCCATTGCTCAAGGGATTTGTGAGATAATATGGATAGAAAGACTAATGAAAGATCTTTTTATGCCTATATCATCTCCTAAGTTACTCTATAGTGATAGCAAATAAGCTATTAGTATTGTAAACAATCCGGTGGAGAATGACTAAATGAAGCATGTCAGAATTGACAGACATTTCGTCAAGCAAGAGATGGAAGAAGGAGACATAAGACTCACTTATGTTCCTACTGAAGATCAAGAAGCAAACATCCTAACTAAAGCCATGCAAAAACAAGGTTTTGAATCTCTTAGAGGCAACCTGGGAATAATTGACATCTATTCCTCAGCTTGAGGGGGAGTGTTGGAGGAAGCCAAGGAACTATAAGAGACTTGGAATTACAGCTTCTGTAATCAGGAAATTCAAACAGAAAGATAAGGTAGAATAAGGATAATTTAGTCATAAGTTATCCGAATTGTTGAGTGGTCTAAATTGGTAAAGTAGATAGCAAAGTGTTGTAATCTACTCCTATAAAATAGGAGAATAGTTAGGAGAAAAATTGGAAGGATTTTTAGCAGATTTTTTAGGACTTTTGTGTGTATATATATCTTTCAGTTCAATGAAATTATTTATGGTGGTTTGATTCCCTAATTCATCTACCTAGTTTCTTCATATACTTTGAGAAATGTCCTTGCTGATCGTGAAAACAATATTGTGTACACAATGGGTTGTCGAAAACACAGAGGAAAGACATGTAAATATTACCTGAATTCTGTTGTGTAAATCAGAAATGGAAACCATCACTAAGCAAAACTGATAGAGACTAGTCCAAATTGGGGTTGCAACACCAGTGCCAGAATGATATGGTCTAATTCTGGTATCCAGAGGATAGTCCTAAGGCTCGTGCTGTTTTTTTTTTTTTTAAATTTGTTTACTTGTTAAATCTCATGAAGGATATACGGTTTTAGGTGTAATGTAGCTTTCATGCCATCCAGTTAAACAAGCATCCTATTGAAGTCTGAATCAGATAGTTTTTGAGACGTTTATTTCAGCTGCCTATATCTTTTGAATTTTGCAGAGCTTCCAGAGATCGAGATGCTTGCTCTTACTGGAAAGGCAGTTGAAGGAGATGTACTCACTGCAGTTGAAGTAATTCCAAATAGTGAAATTCAGCAACGTGTTTGGGGCAAATACAAGAAAGATGTTAAATACCAATGGTATGGTTTAACATATGAATATTAATAGAAGCCTGTTTTTCATATGCTTTTCGGTAACTGTTTGAAAAACCTGAATGAAATTCAGTAACATGTTTGGGGCAAATACAAGAAAGACGTCAAATACCAATGGTATGGTTTAACATATGAATACTAATAGCGGCCTGTCTTTCATATGCTTCTCGGTAACAGTTTGAAAAACCTGAATCTTAGTCACAAGAATATTGCAGATATTGGGTGCTTCATGAAGACATTCTTTTTTCATCCCTTTTAAAGTTACCTTTGCTTATATAGTCATGAGGAAAGCCTATTAATAGTGGAAAAGCAAGTACATGTTTGTCATGAATGATATTTCAGTGACAGATTTTGGGTCTTAAATTTACTGGAAAGCCTATTAATAGAGGAAAAGCTAATGCCCCATTTGCAACGGCTTCCATTTTGAATTTTCTGTTCTCATTTTGCAAATTTTGGAAATAAAAACAGAAAATGGTGTATGGTTACCTATTTTTGTTTTGAAAAGAAGTGAAAAAATGGACATAATGTAAAAACCCAGTCCAAAAGTAAGCCATTTAATTTTTCATAATATTTCCATGGGGTCAAAAATTTTCATGAATTTGATTCTCAAACTCTGATATCATTTACTCTTGGCGACCTCATGACTTAAATCTCATATCTCAGCTGGATGCCTTTCTCCAATTGAAGACGACACAACCAAAAATGTAGTTGGGAATATCCTCAGTCACTGCCGGTCGGCCATTCTCTAGACAAGGATGGACTAGTGACATCATCCCCACTTAGTGTATTTAGGGTGAAAAGTTTTAACTCCATAAGTTGGATAGGGTCTAACTTGGCTGTATCTCATCCTTTTTTTTTTTTTTTTCATTTTTACATCAATTTTAATTCTTTATTCTACTCCAGTCTACTTACCTGTTGATTGTTGTTGACCCATTGATCAAATTCTCAGTAACAGTCTTGGACAGTCACTCACTCACAATTGATAATCCAGCAACCATCTAACCCATTAGTCAACTCACCTAGCACCTGGACCACCCATAGTCAACCTCACAGTCAACTGTCAGTTACTCATAACCCTTAAGTCACCTGGACCATCCTTAGCCGATCCCCTAGTTGATTGATTGACTCATAGAAGATCTTATAGCAACTTCAGCTTTACAGTTGATCCTGAAGTCGTCTGTTTCTCTTGATGGTTGAGCCCTCAAGCTTTTTTGGGAGCTGCAGTCTACTCTCCAATTGAGTTTTGGCTTTTTGGATGCCTCTTCCAAACTTTATTACCAACTTGCCAATATGTTATCACAAACCTCATTCATTGCTTATGTCATACACACTTCCAACACATCTTGGACCATATCCCTTATAATCTTATTTAACCCAACTGACTTCCCTTCTACCTGAAAGGGTATACTCAATGTCACAACTCACTGTGGGCTCCAAGACTGACACTGGCCGTGAGGCAGGTGTGGTGCCCACAATGGGATCATCAAATCTATTGTAGGTCTTTTTGATGGATAGGATCAATCTTGTGAATGACCAGATAAAGCCCTACAAGAATGCCTCAGGCATGGTGTGATGATTAACTGGAAGGCTCTAAGAGTAGCTTTAAGCATGTAATAACATGAGTAAGGTGACAAATCTACTCTATAATCATTTCAAGTACAGCTATGTGCATACTTATAACTAAATATACCTTGTGTATGTATTAATGTCAAGATATCAAATGAATATATCCTCTGGGTGGACTTGCCCGATCATCATGTACGGGTATCATCATCAAAATAAAGACTAAATAGTATTTATTTGTGAGAATGTGTGGTGTCAATGTACGAAATATCCATGTAGTGTGTATCTGGTGACATATATATGTACATCCTAGAAGTGTGCCTGTAAAATACCAAGTGGGAGTACTGGGCTGGCATTGCGGAGGAGGAAGCAGACAATGGAAGAATGGAGAATGATTGGCTGTCATTGCTGGGCAACAGATTCTGACTGGAAAATATGAAAAAGACAAATTTGTATGAATAATGACAAATTGTGTCAATATTAATTGATTTGTTTTACGTAAATATTTAATCACTGGATGAAATAAATATAATTTGTGTCAAATACTTTAGTTTTTGTTTTCAAACTTTTGCAAAAAGGTAAAGTTAAATTTAGTTTTCATTTTTTTTATAACTGTAGATAGAAAGCGAACACAAGAACAAAAAAAAGCCTAACAGAAATCACAAAATTGAAAGTGCTGTCAAATGATCCCTAACTATTTATTTGTTGTAAATGATAGTTTAGTGCCACAGTTTAATCTGTGCCTTTTATCTTACATCTCGTTTCCATAGACTTAAGAGTCGTGTAGTCTCATTTTTGTCTGAATGCTGTCAAAGGTTTTTTTCATGCTTGTCATGAGGCTGTAATTGCAATTATTGATATGGTTATACAAAATTGAGCATGGGATTACAAGCAACATTAAACGTTTGATGAGTTTCCAGGAACCACAAAAATTTTTCCTTAACTTTTGGGGTATCAAATAAGTTAAAAATAATACTTTCTTTACATGATAATTCACTTAATTTTTCCAGTATATGACAAGAGGTATGGTGCAGGTTTTGCTCATCTGAAGCAGGAAATGATTTGTCCTTTGAGCCTTTAACTTCTCAGCGTTCGTGCTCCTTTAAGGTGCGACTAGAGGACATTGGTCGGTGTCTGCGATGTGAATGCATTGTGACTGATGTGTTCGGAAGGTCAAGTTACCCGGCATATGCTGAAACTGATCCCATTTTACCAGGTATTTAGTCTCTTGCCAACTGCTTCCAGTTATTCAGTTTGTTGATGAGAATACTTCTTGTTTAGTTCTCAAGAGAAGGAAAAAAACTGTGTTCCTTCTGAAGCAAGAGCTTCTATGTAGGAGAAAGAAAGAAAAGAAATGAAAAAGAGAAGGGGAGAGAGAGAAACTGAAACTTTGCTGACAACTATTTCTCAGTGACCAAATCAGAAGAGCAGTTGGGTATATATATATGTGTACTCAAAAACTCTGTTAGAGACAACTGTACAAAAATAATTGGAAAAGCAGTAACTGACTAACAAACTTAACCATGACTGACAAGCCCTAACTAACATACTTAACTGATTGAATAGCAACTACAAGCAACTGTACTGCAGCTAGTACTTCTTTTATGCTGAACAAATAACACTACTTCTCTTAACACCTTCTACCTTTTCATTTTAATATTAGCTAGTAAATGCATATTTATGCAGCCTACATGGCAAGTAGCACTTGTCGTTTTTAAAGCTTGACTTTGAAATATGCATGAATGAAATTTCTTTTGCTTTTTGACATTTTTGATGATGTAGATTTCATTAATATAACATTCACTTTCATAGCTCATCCTTTTGAGTTTGACCCTTGCTTAATACTGTTTGATCAATCAGGTCTTGTTATTGCCAGTCAATTGTAGCTTCTTTATTGAAGTTAAGATGACCTGTTGTCCTAGACCCTTTGCTGATTCTTTACCATGTGATTGCTGTCCATTTCTTTTTATCCTGGATTTCATTAGCATAATTTTTATTTTAGTTGTTGGATTATGTTTGACTCTTTCTGAACTTTCCCATTTTGCTTGCGGAAATTTAATAATTGCTTAATATTGGTTTCAAAACAATTTGTTTTCATGAAAAATAGGGAAGTAAACGAGAAACAAGCATGGAGAACATATCTTTTCACTTAGAAGAATTTTTCAAAAAAGATTCATCCTAAGGTCATCAGGTAGAATAGGTATATACATTTAAAATAAAAAACCATTTTTTTGGTTTATAATTATGCATGTTTGAGAGCTTGTTGTCAGAGAAATAAAAATTTCCAAAGATATATAATGATCTATTGCTTTGTGGATGGGTTCAGTGTATCAATTTGAAACAAATCTTGAACATGTTTGCAGACATGACTTAATGTTGCCCATATCTTTGGCTTTTTATCAGGCATTCCTCGAGTGGATAAGTTGGAGATTGAGGGTAGAGGCT
Organism: Diospyros lotus; assembly: GCF_014633365.1. NCBI lineage: Eukaryota > Viridiplantae > Streptophyta > Magnoliopsida > Ericales > Ebenaceae > Diospyros > Diospyros lotus. The sequence continues at coordinate 6,733,434 of NW_026267104.1, read as the reverse complement.
TCCACACCAACTTATATGCTGTTCGTGGTATTTATAGTGGAGGAAAAGAGGGAAAAAGTAGAATCCAATGGCTTAGATCAATGGTTGGAAGTCCTGATCTTATCTCTATTCCTGGTATGATATCATTGAGTTTTATTTTTTATTATTTTTTTTTTGGCTAAAACCCTGACTTGATATTACACAACTGATTCTCCATGTTGTGATTGGATGATCTATTATTTGCATTGATTTTTTTTTTTTTTACTATGTATTAATGTGTGAATATATATGTAGAATGTGTACTGCTTAAAATCACTAGTTCTGGATGATTCATCTCCCTTTTGGTCTGTTATTGGGTTTATTTTAAGTATTAAGTTAATCTATCGGACATCTTAAAGAAAAACAAAGAAGCTTTAGATGTTTATTGTGCATTACTTATTTGAGAAAAAGGATGTGCATAGATATTGTGCTTTAAAATTTTTAATAATAGATTACTGGTAGCCTTACCTAGTGGGATAAGGACTTGGTATGTTGTAGATTATATAAAATAAGACACTTCCCACCATATGTTCTGTTACTTTTTTAGTTTTATTTAAAATGAAACATTCGGAGGATATGTGTTCTGTTACTTAATAATGTGCACATGAAACACATTGTATGTTCGGAAAATAATCTAGAATTTGTTGATAAGTTCCGAACATATCAATTGTTAAATTATTAACCACCATCTCTTCTAAAAGCTTAAATTGTTGTATAGAGAGCTAACTTTATCTTTTTTATGATCATTTTTACTCTTAACATGCCCCTCTCGCGCGTGGCCAGCTTCACTATTGACTGGTCCAAACACATGCAACAATTTAAATACTAGGTTAGTAGTGAGGTTTAAACTCTGGACTTTTGCTTGCTCTGATACCATGTTAAATTGTTAGCCACCATCCCATCTAAAAGCTAGCTGTTAGATTGAGGGTTAACTTTATATTTTATATTATCATTTTTACTCTCAACATGAATTAGTACCTTTTAATTTCTTGTCTTTCGAACTTGTTCAATCGTAGATACAAAATTTTCATTTTATTTAGGGATTGATCTCTTTAAGTACATTAGAATATCTTCAAGGACAATTCATGCATATATGGATTACCAGCTTGGATCTTGTTCAAACTTGTTAAATAATTTGTTGAAAGTAGCATGCTCCCAAGATTCTATCCTATCAGTGCCATGTCCATATCCATGTCTCTGTAGGATATTTGCTTGTACTAACATGATGCTGCATTGCAGGGGAAACTGGGAGGATGTATGAAGCTAATGTTGATGATGTGGGCTACAGGCTGGTGGCTGTATATACTCCTGTAAGAGAGGATGGAGTTGAGGGTCAGCCTGTTTCTGCATCAACCGAGCCTATTGCAGTTGGTAAATTATCTGCTCCTTTCCTTTTTGCTCTCTTTGTAGCTGTTTATTTACTTGATTGCTTCCTAGAAATTTTGATAATTTTTACTTAATATTGTTGCAACCATTGCAATTGCATTTGTGATTTTGTTTGAGTTTTCTTACGTATTCAATTTACTTTTCATAAAGTAGATCAACATATATTCCAATATATCATGTAAATAATTGTTGCAAAAACACTAATCTGGGGACAAAAAGAAGTTGCACAAGCATGTCTATCTTTGCAATTTGCTTTTGTTGGGTGAAACTAGACATCATTCATTTCAAGATACCATTTATATACTGCAATTCTTATTTCTTACTCAGTTGAATTGATTTACTCCAACCTGGCATTTCTAGGAACATTTTGATAATCTTAATTTTTTATTTATCTAGTTTTTAATTCCTTTTTTTTTGTGTGTGTGTGTGTGTGTGTGTGTTCAGTGCACAAGGTCTGTGGGTACCTTACAGCATGGTTCTTTTGAAGCTGATTTTCATTGCTGGACTGCAGTTTGCTAATTTCTTCTCTTAGGAACGGAGGGGGTAGTACCTTACACCTAGGGGCTTGGGAAGTGCCTAGAATATCATATATATATATAGGCTGACTGCCTGCAATACCAGATTAAAATAACTGGAATTATTATTATTGATTGGAAAAAATTCATATTGGGAAAGAGGAGTCGTGGTTTTACTAGATAGTAATTTAAGTTATTTTACAAAAAGGAAAGGCATTAATTAGGAGTCAAAACTGCCAGTGATCATCTTATGGGCATTACTTGAGCTACTACTTTTTAATCCCTTCTAGGAAACACAATTCCAGGACAAGAATCATTGATTCTGCTGCAAATTGAAATAAGGTGTTTTCCTTTTAGATACTTCTGAATCATGTATGCTGGCAATTAAGTGGAGCAACAGTTGGATACAATTAGACTTGTGCTGAAGCTTGAGCTGGCATATGTATTACATCTCTAATTTTGGAGCTCATGTTAGCCATTCAAGCCATGTATTATGAAATCAGTAATATTTAGTTAGAGATACATACTAAATTGTGCAATCTGTATCTGTCTCAGAGATACTTGGGCTGTATTTATATTTTCCTTTAACATGCTTGTACAGACAAACTTGCTTCTATCCTTGCCAATTGTCATGAATAGCAGTGTTGCTTTCTTAGTCTTGACCTTTTTTTTTTATGGCACTATAGTTTCCTTCAATTTTTTTTTTCGATTTTCTTTCAACTTAATAAATAGTGTAATGGTTAAAGGAAAATTGCCTATGATGCATGTAAATAAATAGTGCAAGATATATGTGCCTATCTATGTACTATCAGAATTTAGACTGTACTATGCTTGACTTGAATTTCATGTCTTGGAATGGCATATATTACAGATAATACAGCTTTATTTTTCTGCAACTATGCTGTATTTGCATGTGATTCTTAATTGCTTCTATATCTTTTTTGGTTTTCTGTATGATGTGTCTTTTTTTATATTAGTATCTTTATCATTGTATTTGGTTACCTTCTTTTTCCGTTTATTGTGGTGCTCTCTAGTTTGTGTTTTTCTTTTGCATCTGATTTAGTCTTTGATTGAATCACAGAACCTGATATTCTCAAAGAAGTGAAGCAGAAGCTTGACCTTGGATCTGTGAAATTTGAGGTGTGACAGCAGTTCTTATTTTTATATCTATTTTTATTTTCTTTCTAGTATATACAAGTTTTCGAGTAGCCTCTTTTTTGTTCAAAAAATAAAATATTTGATTTTCCTTGGGGAGTGATAGATCTTTTCTATTTCTTTCAAATATTGTCTTGTTGTTGTAACATTGTTTGAGATTTGGATGCTTGTCCATTCTTTAGGGGTTCATTATTCATTTCCTCCATGGAATTTGTGGAAAACAAAATGTTAGTTGCTTATATTTTTACCTATAATTGGGAAGTAAAACTTTGTGTATGTGCATCAAATTCCTACCAGTGTTTAGCATTTACATGTTGAAGTCGTACCCATAGACCTGACCTGATGGAGCAATCTTCTCATGTGTAGCATAAGTACCAGCTGTGGATATGTATTGTCTGCAATTGCTGGCAATGTTATTTCTTAAGTTGGTCAGGGCATTTTGTAATATGTGACACTCTTAATGGACTGACTTATTAAGATATCTAAATGAAGTTCTGTATGATAAATATATGCTTACTAAGATATCTAAATGCATCGACTCACAACCTATCTCTTTGGAACAGGCATTGTGTGACAAAGACAGATCTTTGAAAAAGGTATTTTACCGTATATTCCATTTTCCAACTGAACCTTTGTTTTTATTTCTGTTCATTTGTATGCTTTTTTAGAATGTTCTGTCAGTAATTGGTAAAATATGTTTTAATGACTTCATCTTTATTGATAATCCAGGTCCCTGGAATTGGTAGTCTTGAGAGAAGACTTCTGGAGGTTAATAGAAAGAGAATCAAGGTTGTGAAGCCTGGTTCTAAGACTTCCTTTCCTACCACTGAAATACGGGGAAGCTATACTCCTCCATTCCATGTAAGTTTTTAGTTAGAACTCAATCTGAATTTGGTTTTGGAAGCTACCAAATTTTCTAATTTTATCTCCCAGTTATCTGAGCATCTATTAAGGATTTTAGTTGTAGAAAGCTTTGGACCAAGAAATTTTGAACTTGCCTTGTTCCTAGATGGTCCATGTAAATTGAATTGGGTTAATTTGTTCTGCTAAAGAACCATACAGGTATGAAAATAGAATGGTTTATATGAAAGTTCTGGCACCATATCTGAGCCTTCCATGCCATTTTGTTAGTCTTGTTAATCTGAGAAGAAGGTTTTTAATTGGATGGAAATACTTGATGAGGCCGGTTTTGTTCTAGCTCAGTGGAAAAGTGGATAGAATCAAATATAATGATTTTGAACTGTCTTGACTCCCTGGAAAGCAATTTCTTTGTTTTTCTTATTAATTTTTTTGGTAGATATATGTTGCTGTCTAGTAGTCAGGAGCAGCAAACGTCAGTCACTCCTTGACATCAACTCCCTGTCTCTTTGTAATTGATGATGCGGTAGCCGATCACCTTCGTCTGCCTCAGCCCTAGTACTTGCGATGGAGGTGGGGACTTGCTTCCCCGCTCTCACTCCGATGTTTAAGTCAGCTTACCGGAATATCTTTAACACCGAAAAGTGCAATTTTAGAGTAGAGAGAGAGAAAAGATCCGATCCCTTACCCGTTGCTGGTCCTCTTCCTTTTATCCTCCTGCTAAGGTAAGGATCTTCTTTCAAATTACTGGGATCCTCATCCTGTTCTTCGCGGAGCTGAAATCTTAGTGATATGGATTCCCTAATTGCTTCCGAGGAGTTTGGGGTAGCTCCCATCTCCATGATCCTCGGCGGGATGGTCAGTCCTGAGGAATCCGGAGAATCCTTGTCAGGTAACAAGCTAGCTAGTGTGGTGATATGCATTTGTCGCGTGTCCCTTTCTGGACTCGGGTAGGATGACATCAGCAAAGTATCTCATCAGTGGGCACGTGGCACTATTGCCAATGGCTATATTTCTGTGGTATTGGAGTAATTATGGACCCGAGGGTGTTTTCCCTTATCAGTAATGTTATTTAGTAAATCAAAATCAGATTTTACTTCTTCTTTTGGATGCCAATCCATCACTATATGGCTATAGTTAATAGAGAACAAGCCTTTGTACCATCCAGGGGGTTGGGGACTTGAGGTCTGAAGATCCAGTAGTGTGCCTCTCAGTTGCTTGGGCAGTCGCTTGTGGCATGCCGTATGGTTCACAGGTTTAAGATGGGGGGCAAGTGGCAGTGCCTCAGGTTCCTCATAACAGGGGTTTTCTCAGTTGTCCTAGATGGCCAGTGTGGTGACCCCCACTAGGTTAGGAGGCAACAAGCTGTCGTTTTGGTCACCCGGATTTCTCCTTTTTAGCTTAGCAAACAAGGAACAAACTTTTCTTGGTGGTTTGTAACACCTAGTGGCTTTTGTCAAAAGCATAGCCCTTTGAAACTGATGCTAAGATTCTATTGCTGTGAAGACATGGTATCAGGTCATGCTCCTTGTGTTTGTAGCTCATAAATTTCTTTAGTTCTTGTTATCTTTGGAAAATTAACCCGAAAAGAAAAATAATAATAAAAAAAACTCAGCAAGAAAGGGGAAACTTTTGATGTAATGACACAAGATTCAGAATTTTCCAGTGCTGTGAAACGATTATAAATAAAATGTTCATGTTGCAAGGAAGATTGCCCAATGCCAATAGTGTCTAATAAATAATACTATAATGGACCATTCATGCATATATGGACTACCAGCTTGGATGCGTTAATGTTTTAAATCACCAAGTATTATTTTATCTTATTTTGTGTGTATCTATTTATGTTGTATGATATGAAGTACTCAACTCAAATATGATGTTGGTGAGAATATAGGTGGAGCTTTTCCGGAATGATCAGCACAGAATTAGAATTGTAGTGGACAGTGAGAGCGAAGTGGACATTCTGGTGCAGACCCGGCATCTGAGAGATGTTATTGTACTTGTGATCCGAGGCCTTGCTCAGCGTTTCAACAGCACTTCCCTCAACTCTCTCCTCAAAATAGAGAATTAAACTTGGGTAAATATTTGTAAATTGAATCAATATCAAGTGTGTTTGAGCTGCAACTGATAATACTCTGGCTTTGACTGTTGAGCTACTAATGATGCCTCTTTCTGGCTTTCGTTTGCCCTCTCATATTGCTTCATTTTGCTTGTAGGGCATTCCTTTTAGTAGAATAGCCATGTATATTTACTTGTAATTTACAAGAAACCTTGTGCAAAATCAGAGTGTTCTTGAATGTGGAATTGCTCAATGGTATGGTACCTTATCAGGACAATACTTAATATGTAGTGGATTTGCTCAATGGTGTGCTTGCAATTTTTCCTTTCCTAATGCCTGCATTACTCGTTCGGTAGCCAATAATTGTTTCTTTGTCTAACTGCTAGAAGCAGTTCAATTACCAACTAATGATGCTATTGCATTTTCACGTGCAAGTGTGCAAATATATATCCAATTGATATCTCGATGTAAAAGCATTTTTAGAAATTGTAACTGGCTATAATCTTCCTCTACGAGTGGTGGTGAGCCCATCCATAGATTTTTATATATTTACATGATGCATGTGGTTCGAGACTACGATCGTGCTTGGTGAGTTTATGGAATTGACAATTCATGGAATCGCATATAATCAAGGGTTACAGCCGTAGATCTATATAGGGGTTCTTAATTTACTCAACTTCAGTAGCTAAAAACTAAGTGTCACTTCATACGCCCGTCCCCCTTATTATACGGTGACAATTAATGATATTCACATTGTAGAATGCTTTTAACTTCTCTACACCTTAAGAAGACATTTGACAGGTAAAATGTTACTTCTGAAGTTGGATTCATTGAAGCAAAATAAGAAAAGAAAAATTAATATTCTTATAGCGCATATGTAAAAATGAACGTACCCACATTCCCTTTTCTTTCTTGCCAAAAATCATAAGATAGTCTAAGCATTTGATCTCACTCCAGGCTCCCCATCTGTGCTTTCCTTGGCTGCATCATATGAAGCATGCAAGCCCACGAGTAAATAGTAAGTGAGCAAAGCCACTGTCCAAACTGCAAACCTCAGAAAGGATGCCCCATCTATGGAACCCATTATGAACACATTGATGGCTATGCTAGCAGAGGGCAGCCATGGAACCAGTGGCACTCCCCATACTTTGGGTTTCCTCGCTTCCTTCACTGTCAGCTGCAGTCCCAGTGTGGCCAAAAACCAAGTTCCAGCAGTGAATATGTACCCGATCCACCCTGTTTCGCTTACCGCCCAGTAAATAGCCGAGCCTACTGAGGACGCTATTATAAATCCCAGGAATCCGATCAGCTTGGTTCTATCACAGTTTGATGTCTCCCCGGTGACATAGTACCGCCTGACTAGCAGCGCCAAGGCGACAAGTGAGAAGACAAACAGCGTGGCAATGGACAGGAGGCTCACTAGAACTTCCAGGCCAGTAAAGAAGGCGACAATGGAGTTCACGACCGCCATGACAACCGTGGCATACACAGGTGTGCCAGTCTTCTCGTTGATGACTCCTAGAAATGGCGGAGCCAGGTGTGCTCTGGCAATGTGAGTGAAGTACCTGGCTTGGCCTATGATGCTTGTCAGCAGCACCGTTGTCATGCCCTTGAGCGCCCCAAACGCCACGACAAACTTGGCCCAGTTCAGCCCGGCGGCCTGAAACGCCACGGTGAATGGGGCATCGGCGTCAATTTGGGTGTATGGCTGCATCAGGCAGAGGGTTGCTGCCAGAAGGCAGTATGTTGCTATGACTGTCACCATGGAGCCAATGAGCCCGAAGGGGATGTCTCTTCCCGGGTTTCTGATCTCCTCTCCCAGAGTCGCGACTCCATCAAATCCCAGGAACGCGAAAAACAGCACTGACGAACCTTTCAGAATCCCGCGAATGCCAAATGGCGCCAAGTCTGAGAAGTTGGCTGGATTGGCTTTCGTAAGGCCAGCCACAAGGATGAACAAAATGACTATAATATGCACAATGGTGGCAACTGTGTTGAACCTTGCCGAGCCTTTGATGCTCAGGGATGCACCAATGCTGATCACAACCGCAACAGCAATGGCAATTGGATCCAAATGCCTGTAGTTTTCAGCCAGGAATGAGACATTTATGCGGAAATCATTAGGTTTATGGTCGCATAAAGTGGCAAAATACGAGGTCCATGATCTAGACACACTGGCCACGCCTACAACATACTCCAACATGACATTTCCCGCGGCAATGAAAGCGATGAAATCGCCAAGTTCGACCCTCAGAAAGGCGAATGAGCCCCCAGCGACTGGTATGTCGACTGAGAATTCAGTGTAACAGAGCACAGCCAGCAGCGCAGCGCAGCCCGAAATGAGATAAGAGATTACAACAGCCGGGCCAGTGTCAGTCCTGGCCACTTGGCCGGTGAGGACGAAGACTCCAGCGCCCATCACAGCGCCAATGCCGAACCAGAAGAGGTCCCACCAGTTCAAGTTCTTCTTCATCTCATGCTGGCTGCGAGTTTTCATTTGGTTGAGTTCCAGGTGGTCCAAGGATCGCGCCAGGAGGCGATCTTTGAGCCTCGTTTTCGTGTTCTTCAAGGCGTTGACGTAGCTTCCCCAGCTTTGGAATGATTCCTCCGGTAAGAAGGTTTCCTTGCTGCATCCAAAGCCCCTTTTCTTGGCCTCATTCTCTCCAGTAATTTCCATATGTTGTTACCCCAGAAGAAAACTCCGAAGAAGAAAAAGAACAGTGTGTGTGTGTTTAGAGTTTAGACGACCACCCAACCCGGTAGAGTAGTCCAAGAACAATGCCAATTGATCATCCTGATCGGCTAGTTGGTTGATTTTATGAGAAATTTTGGGGTGAGAAGTGGGAGATGGAAAATGCAGTTCTTGATCTGATCAAACTAAATGATTCTTTAGACGGCCTATAAATGCGGGTTTTGCATCAAAGATGCATGGTTGTTGAGATTTCATTAACTCCCGGATAAACTCATGAAGTGGTATATATTATGTGTAATCCTGTAAATATGATTTTAACAATTTTGTAAAAAATAAAAGTTATGATTTTTAATAAAATTAGAGGACAAATCCAGATTTAGTGTAATTTAATGAAGTATAACAAAGATCAAGTGACAATTTCTTTTATGCCCATTGATTTCCCCTTGAATATAGGCGCATTGCCAAAATCATGTTAAATTTATATTACATAAATATATAATAAAACATATTTTTATTTACAACAACAGTGATATGGGTTGCATTAATAGATGTATAATTCACTCTAATAAAGCATATTCTTATTTCCAAATTACTTATCACTGACAAAACAACAAACATGATCATACACAGTTCAAATTTGAAACAGTAAACCATCAAGAGAGAGCACTGTCAATCATGCAGACAAGATGCTTATGTATTCATAAAATGAAACAAGAGAAAAAAAAACATTATTTGTCAACGTTAGAGAAAAGGAATTTAAATATTTTGTACCAATTACATATGAAGTAGTTGAAAAAATTGTCACAACTGATTCAAGTACAAGAAATCTAGAAACATGAAAGTATCAACACCTTTCCTAGTTTGTACTGAACAAAGATGAGCTGAATCAAATGATACTTTTGGAATTAGGATTTACTGTTGAATTATAACTTAAGATGCTACTAATTCTGGAAGATGCTGCTAATTCTGTTTTGAATAAGTCAATTGTTAATTAGACTATGACATGTTATTTATGTTATTTTGTAGAGAAAATATTTTATAATTTGATTAGCAGATTATTCTATTATTGATCTTTTATTATATAAATACTTCAAGTTTATGCTCAATAAATATATCTCTTTTTCCATTGTTCCTTGTACATTCTCTTCATTTTTCTTCTTTCTCCATAAAAAAAACCAAGAAGTTGGTATCAGAGCCCTTCTTCTTCTTCTTGAGAGACCTGTGATATTGAGTGAGCTAAAAGGCCCAAAACACAAATCAAAACCCTCCACACAAACACAACACACAAAATATGTGATCAAATGTTGTAAGAGAGATTATTCCCATTAGTTGCACCACCAGTCTTTGATGGTGACAATTATCAAGCCTGGGCTGTCAGAATGACAGTTCATCTGGAGGCTTTGGATTTGTCAGAAATAGTGGAGAATGCCTACGCAGTTCCTGCATTACCCGACAATCCAACAATTGCTCATATCAAGAACCATAAGGAGAGAAAGACTAGAAAATCAAAAAGCAAATGCTTGCTTGTACTTTATAGTTTCAAGTATAATTTTCTCTAGAATCATGAATCTAGAATCTACAAATGATAGTATCTCAATAAGGAATACTAAGGCAATGAGAGGACAAAGAATATGTAGGTGCTGAACCTAATCAAAGAGTTTAAAATGCTGAAAATGAAAGAATCAAAAACCATCAAAGGCTACTCCAAGATGCTGTTAGGCATTGTAATTAAGGTGAGGTTGCTTGATAAGGAATTCTCTGATGAACGAATTGTACAAAAAATTCTTAAGTTTGTCGGAAAAATATGAATCTAAAATCTCTTCACTAGAAAAGTTTAAGGATTTGTCAAGCATATCCGTGGCAGAATTAATAAATGCACTACAGGCTCAAGAACAAAGAAGATTGATGAGAATAGAAAGCTCTGCGGAAGGGACTTTTCAAGCAAAGTCAATGAAGAACAATGAGGGTAATCATCCTATTTGTCTTCATTGTAAAAAAACAAATCATCCAAAGAACAAGTGTTGGTGGAGATCAGATGTCAAATGCAGTAAATGTGGTTAATTGGGTTATGTGGAGAGGGTATGCAAAAATTAACAACAAAATGAAGCGAAAGCAGCAATGAATAGCCAATCAGAGGAGGAAAGGTTATTTTAACTCTACTCAAAATCATATTCATGCCTATGCCCCATAATCATACCTATGCCTCATAACCATAAACCATAAAATGTCTATATGCCTATATCTAAGACATCCAAACTTAAAAATTTGCATTTGCAGTCTCAAAGTCAAGTCACAAAGTCAATGATGAGTGTTGAATTATGACTTAAAATGTTGCTAATTCTGGTTTGAATAAGTCAGTTGTCAGTTAGATTATGACCTGTTATTTATGCTATTTTGTGGGAGAAAATATTTTCTAATTTGATTAGCAGATTATTCTACAAATCTGTGGATCTTTTGCTATATAAATACTTCAAGTTTATGCTCAATAAATATATCTCTTCTCCCAATCTATTATTTGTTGCTTGTACGTTCCCTTCCTTTTTCTTCTTTCTCCATAAAAACCAACATTTACTTACAAAAGGAAAATAAGAGAGGAAAATTAAATTCCTACCTGTAAGCAAAAATGCTCATAGATAAAATAAGATAGAAAATTCATTTTCCAAATATAGGCTAAGTAGCAGTATTTGTTGTCACGCCAGGTTCAACATCTGTGGCTTCAACTGCAGTAGTTTCCTTGGCTGCATCATATGAAGCATGCAATCCCACAAACAGATAGTAAATCAGCAAAACCAAAGTCCAAATTGCAAATCTCAGAAAGGAAGCTCCATTAATGGAGCCCATTATGAACACATTGATGGCTACGCTAGCAGAGGGCAGCCATGGAACCAGTGGCACTCCCCATACTTTTGGTTTTCTTGCTTCCTTCACTGCCAATTGAAGTCCCAGTGTGGCTAAGAACCAAATTCCAGCAGTGACTATGTACCCGATCCACCCGGTTTTGCTAACTGCCCAGTAAACAGCAGAGCCGACTGAGGACAATGCGATCAATACCAAGAACCCGATAAGCTTGTTTCTATCTCGGTTTGATGTCTCACCAGTGACATAATATCGCCTGACTATAAGCGCCAAGGCGACAAGCGTGAAGATAAACAGTGTAGCGATGGAGAGGAGGTTGGCCAGGACATCGAGGCTGGTAAATAAGGCGACAATGGAGTTTGCGATTGTCATGATGATTGTGGCATTCACTGGTGTCCCGGTCTTCTCATTGATGATTGCTAGGATTGGCGGAGCCATGTGTGCTCTTGCAATGTGAGTGAAGTACCTGGCCTGGCCTACGATGTTCGCTAGCAGAACTGTTGTCATGCCCTTGAGGGCTCCAACCGCGACGATATACTTTGCCCAGTTCATTCCTGTGGCCTGAAATGCCAGGGTGAATGGCGCATCGGGGTCAATTTGGGTGTATGGCTGCATCAAGCAGAGGGTTGCAGCTAGAAGGCAGTATGCTACTATGATTACTATCATGGAGCCAATGAGCCCGATGGGGATGTCTCGGCCCGGGTTTTTGATCTCCTCTCCCAGGGTTGTGAGTCCATCAAATCCCACAAATGCAAAGAAGAGAATCGATGAACCTCTAAGAATGCCTTGGAAGCCAAATGGGGCAAAATCTGAGAAGTTGGCAGTGTTGGCTTTCATAAGTCCTGCGACAAGGATGAACGCGATGACTACAACATGGACGATGGTGGCAACCGTATTGAACCGTGCAGAGCCCTTCATGCTCATGCATGCCCCAATGCAGATAACACCTGAAACAACAACGGCAACTGGATCTAAGTGTCTGTAATCTTCAGCGAGGGATGAGACATTTAGGCGGAAATCATCAGGTGTGCGGTTGCACAACGTGGCAAAGTATGAAGTCCATGACCTTGCCACACTAGCCCCGGCTACTATATACTCCAGAAGGATGTTTCCAGCCGCAACGAAAGCAATGAAGTCGCCAAGCTCCACTCTTAGATAGGCAAATGAACCTCCGGCTACTGGCAATTCGACTGAAAATTCAGTGTAACAGAGCACAGCCAGTAGAGCAGCACAGCCCGAAATGAAATATGAGATCACAACAGCAGGTCCAGCCTCAGCCCTGGCTACTTGCCCTGTGAGGACGAATACTCCAGCGCCCACTACAGCCCCAATCCCAAACCAAATCAGGTCCCACCAATTCAAGGTCTTCTTCATCTCGTGCTGGCTACGCGCACGCATATGATGTAGCTCCAGGTGGTCTAGGGATCGCGCCAAGAGACGATCTTTCAGCCTCGTTTTTGTGCTTCTTAATGCTCTGCCATAGCTTTCCCAGCTCTGGAATGATTCCTCTGGTAAGAAGTCATCCTTGTTGCATCCACAACCCCTTTTCTTCACCATACTGCCGTCGCCACCGGTCTCAGAACCAATCACCATTACTATCCTGGAAGGAAATTTTGAAGATGGAAGAGGACACAGGACATTATACAACATCACCTTGTAATCCAAGAATAATATCAATTTATCATGATCAGCCTATTATTATTATTTTTTCTAACCCACAAATTCATTAAACCAAACACAAACACCAAAAAAAGGAGCGAACAGCCCAGCAGTTGATTTCAAGATTTGCAAGGTCATCTTTTATCATATAGATCTGATCTTGAAAATGTAAGTTATATGGAACTTTGATACCATTAACATCTAAGAAATTCAACTTTTATAGATCCCAATGAAAGGAAGTAGGAATATATAAGAGATCAGCATCGACCCCAGAAATCCTAATCAACTTTTTTCTTTTGTGTTGAAAATCCTAATCAACAATTTCAAGTTATATAATCATCCTTAATCAATACAGTATCTTTACACAGTTAAGATTGTTTGGTTAATTATAAACTCTCTCTCTCTCTCTACACACACAAACACACACACAGACACTATTATATCATAAATGTACGCGCGCGCGCGCACACACACACAGAGATCACATAAACCCTGATCTTGAAGGATGCATTCACAAAGGGTTTCACTCAAATCACATAAACATCGACCTTTAAGGCCACTGGAGCATGCGTGGCTTTCATCGTGCGCGCGCGTGTACGTAGAGAGAGAGAGAGAGCTTATAAAAAATGGTAAAAAAAAAACCCAAAAAAAAGAAAGCAAGTAATCTTGAAATAGTATGAAACAAATAGATTTGGACCAATGCAGTTTTAGAGTGAAAGCGAGTACTAAAGTTGAAGGAGAACACAGAAAGAGAAATTTGTAGAGTTGCAGAAAGCCGTGGCAATGGAGGCTGCTAAGAGGAAGAAAACAAACGTACCTTTAAGCCAACAGAATCTGATCAGAAAAGACGGATGGAAAGCAAGCAGGCCTTGCTCCCCCGATAAAGCAAATGACGGGAAGAACGATAAACGTAGATTAACGCTCAACTTGGTAGGAAAATTCAGGTGTCTTCTGATGATGGTATTACAGTCTACAGAGAAATAGATCAAATCGTGGAAAGAGTGATCTTTTCCAACAGTGTAAAGAGTCGTATCAATTTGGGACTGATTGCCGGAGGAGTAGTATCACCGTTGGGAAGATCTATAAACGTGGGATTGTAGTCAAATAAATATGGCAGTTCCATTATATTCTAGCGCCCCGTTTGGCGGTGTGGTAGACTCAATACTTACTCTCTTTGGCTTGATTGAGGAATCAGAAAACAAATAATGAATGTTGTAATGAGATCAACAAATGAATTCAAAACAAATCCTAAAAGTGGGATTTGTCTAACGCAAATATCTAACTCAAACCAACCAAGAGAATCCGATCCTAATCCTTGACAACTAGTTTGATCTTAATCTTTCACATAGCTCACATATCCTTCCTTGGTGAAGATATGGTATATTCTAAAGTTTGTATCAATAAAGTTGAAGAAAATATTTATTATAAATAAGATTAATTACCAAAAAATAAAAACTCCATCTTTTATAATGTTTCAATTATGCACCCAACTTTGAATTATTTCAACAGGACCAATTGTTTTTAATTTATTTTAAACTTGTACCATTATCTTCTTTCATTAAAATTATTTATTAAAAAGCAAACACTCTTGAAAGCTATGCATATTCACCATGCCGAAATGTAAAATTCTTAGTTGACATCACCTAAATGTCTAATTTAATCCATCTTATTTAGCAAATAAGAGATTTTAAATAAGGTAATATGACATTTAAAAAACTATTCTATTAAGTCAATTCATTTTTTTTTTAAAACAATATCATTTAATTGAAAATAACATGCTAAAAATTAACGATCTCTTTTATCAATAAATTAATACATATTTGATACAAATTGAAGTTTAAACCTAGTATTCAAAAAATTGAAAGTTCAATGCATAATTAAAAATACAGTAAAAAATGAGTTTTCTTTTTTGATAATTAACTCTTACAAGCATTGATATTTTGTACCATCCTTTGCCTATAATACTATTCTCTGAAGCGACCAATTCTAAACACACTATGGACTGAGACATGACATGACACTTGACCTTTGTAAAAAGGACATTAGTAGAGAATTAGCTTAGTTTACAAGTTATTCTCTTCCGTGAAGACTCTTTAAGTCATTTTTAATTCTTTGTATGGTGAAAATAACACGACGTACATCAACATGATTGGTATTTTAACGGCAAAATTTACCGAACGTGAACAACAATTCATAATTAAAACCAAATAAATACAAAATATTATTATTAAACAAATACAAATTTGATCAAAAATTTAAAAATTCAAATAAAGTTTTTTTTTTTTTGGGTGACTTGATAAAAACTGAGTTAAATTTGTCAAATAACAAAAGGAGGGGGCTTTGGAAGCCAAAAGAAAACAAGAGCACAAAATCATTTATTAGCCAAAACAGGTCCTCGCATGCTGATTATGTTTTCATGTTATCAATGATGAACCAACTTCCCCCAGAAACAGAACCTCAAAAGACAAAAATTGAATCAATCTAGCACCGAGAAATGATCGACAAAGCTCAAGCACATCATCCCAAAAACTCATTTCCTTGGTTTTCAAAACTTGAGCTGATATAAAATGTTAACAAGAATGATTGTGAAAGAATGGGGCTAATCTAAAGTACAAGAATTAAAGGTGGGTTCTCTTTTTTGGCGCGGAAAGGGCAAGCAATGGACAAGAAAACTAGTAATTACAGTCCGATTAAGGGTGATTAAAAGACAACTATGTGAACAAGGTGACAACATCCCTTCGATATCCTCGTACAATTAACATTCTAGGCACATTTTCGACCAAAAGATCCATGTACTCCATGTAAAAGTACGCCGGGTGATTGAGAGGCGGAGGAGGTAGACTCACAAGCACTACAGCAGCCATTCTAGAGTAGTGTAGTATTGTCGAGTTCAGCTTCAAGGTGGTGTAGAGGAATTTTTCGACCTGCTGCTCGTTCACAACCACGGGCTTACCATCAGCCATCAGAGGCGTCCCTTCTTTCTGCGCCTTCTGCTTCATCTCTGCTAGGTGACTAGCAATTCGTCGCTGAGCAGCAGTGAATGCATCTACTGATTCATCTTGTTGTGAACCGCCCTCCACCTGGACGTCCCACGACTTCATTGATATAACAATCACTTCAGCCTGCATCCTTAGATCGTAAAGGAACTTCTTGACATCAGCCTTTAGCCCCTCCGCATCATCCTCCTCCTCTGCAATGCAGAAAACCTGAATCTTACAGCTCTCGAAGGTCTCCTTGGTTAGGAGAAGCTGGGAGAGCAAGAGCATGAGACCACCATCCCTCACAATCCAATACAAATCAATGGTACCATACTGCCTCTGATACTCGTTAGGCCACTCGTCAAGTCCCTTGACGATAACAACTGCCTTGTTTGCAACAATGCAGTCATTGATTATCCCTACAAAGGTGGCAGGAATTTCAATTAAGTTCTCACGTCGCCATATTTCAGGGTACCGCATCACCACAATGTTGGGCTTAAGATGCCCAAGGCCCATGGTTTGGACAATGCCACGGAAACCATCAGACATACTGGGAGCTACAACAATCTCTGCTACACCTTCACACCTTTTGTAGTCGATGTAAGTACTGAGCTGTTTGCAGGCAGCCTTGGCATCTTCAGCATGTTCATGGTAGTCTCCATCTAGTATTGACACAAAGATGGACATTCCCCTGCCCTTTTTCTTCATGCAGTTGGCAAAGTCAGCAAGCTTGGGATGGCAAGGAACATTCTCTGGTAGCTTGCCCCATGGCCGGCAGAATATGAGGGGAATAGGATACCAATTTTTTGGGTGAACTTGGTTTGCTGCATTGGCAAGTAGAAGCAAGTTAAACAGACAAAACAGATATTTCTACTTCACACTAACATGTATATGTAGCAGAGAAAAATTAGGATGCTGCATCGACAAGAATTCCAAGTCCAACACAATGTGTTCCCCATATCTCACAATAGAACTAATTCTAGCTTGCAAGGCGCAAGTGTGCACGCCCATCAAAGGATAAAGTGTGCAAGTTAAACTTAATTCCAAAACATTTGGTACTTGAGGATATCCCAACTAAACAGTGTAAAGACCAAACCATAAGTAGATACATCCATACTAACCAAGAATATGGTACATTCTGAGCCATGATAAGGGAACAGGAACAGGTACGTAGTATGTTAGTATGCTAATTTTGAGGTAAGGAAAGAGTAGGCTAAATTCGTTTGTTATTTGGGGTCTTGGTACATTTTATAGTTGTACTAAAGTCTAAATTTGGTAGATTGATACTTTTCTATAATAGAAGTAGGTTGAAGTTAGGTAGATTGATACTTTTCTATTATAGAAGTAGGTTTTTTTGTTTTTTGATTTCTTTTGTGTTTTTTGTACCAATTATGGAATAAAGAATCCTATGCAAAGGAAGTTAGATTTGAATATAATTCAAAATCCAATAAAACATGCAAGATAGTGAGATAGGCAAGCATTTTTCTCTAATTTCCTTTGAAAATTATTCTTACTTTAAGTTTCTTCCCTTTAATTGTTTTAATTTAACTCATGCACTATTTGGGATCCCCATTCTTGGGGATTCAGATTGCATTCCTTGTGAACCCAGGATGCAAAAGAACCACTATTTGGAACAGTGTTCTAAAACGCATTAGGTGCTAGTCGGGCACCACACTAGGGCCTAGCGCTTAGGATGCCTAGGCGGACTGCTATTTTTTTTTTTTAAGTTTTTAATGTAATTTCATGTTATTTTCAGATAAATTAAAGTTAAAAAAAAAAATAAAACTTATATATATGTTTATGTATATAAAAAGATAAATATATAAGTAGATTTATTAATATATTGTTTATATATATACACAAATAGATAAATATATAAACAGATCTGTTTATATAGAAACTGGGATGGCTAGGCAACGGAGATGGAGCTCGAGTCAACGAGGACGCGTCGGCAAGGATGGAGCTTGATGGCGGCAATGGTGTAGAGGAGGTCGCGATGGAGCTGGAGGCAGCGATGAGGTACCAACGGCTTTGAGGCAGAGACGTTCAAGTAGCGGCGGCCTTGGGCTAGAGAAGGGGGAGACGCGGAGAGATAAGCAAAAAATTAGGCGTCCCAGGCGGTGTCTAGCCGCCTGGGCCACCTAGGTGCCCCCGCCGATTAATCGGGCCAGTGCCTAGGGGGGCCGACTAGGCCAAATTCGCGGTGGCTGCCTAGGCCGATTTTTGGAACACTGATTTGGAAGGTGTGATCCAGATCTTAATTCCAGGGGGCTAGGAGGGAAGCCAATAACTATGGATTCATGCATCCGTTTGCAACTATGCATGCCATCACATAAGTCATATTATCAAAACTATATTGCCAAAATGGAAATAGAAATTACAATTGATAACATGAAGTGAAAATATGATGCATGTTCAACAAAAATGGTAAAGATTAGACAAAACAAAAACTAAATATGGTAAGTTAAAATTTAAAATTATAAAAAAAAAGAGAAGCATTTTAGATCATCAGAATGATATTAAGATTAGTTAATGCAAGTGATACAAACTGCCCAGAAAAAAATTTACATAAGTCAACATATTATTATAGAAAAATAAGCAGTATGAAAAACTAGTAGAAAGATTATAAACTCTAAATGACCTATCCAAGAGAGTTTCCTAGCAACTAAAACATGTTTTTTACTACCACATAGTTCTAAAATGACCGGAAGACTAAATGAACTCCATGTTACACCTCATTCTAAATTCTAACATGGATCATAAGGTAAGAATTGATAATTACAGTATTCATGTACCTTTTGTCTTCCCTCCCCTTGTGGCTAAGTATTTTTCTCATTTTTGTTGAGGGGAAAGTACACGCTATTCTTACTTTATTATCACAATCACAAGGATCCCAGCAGCTGAACGAACCAATTTTTGACAAGACCACCAAAGCCTTCCCTCATCACCCCCCCCCCCCCCCCCCCCCAACCCCCCTTTTCTCTCCATTGCTATGTATTCTTGATTTAGTACACAACCCTTTCTGTTTGTCTCCATCATACAATTTCGAAATATTTTGTCATTTTTCTAGCATGAATTCCTGGTTTTCATTATTTTGGACAGGGAAGATTCTTTCATGCATCTTGTACTTATCAAAATAAATAATAGTAAGCAAGAAGTTGAAATCCAGGCATGAAGTTCAGACATAAAACAAACATCACATGGCATGGAAGGTAGGTGATATCATGTTGCCCTATTTTCAGAAAAACAGTTTCAATAGTTTCAACAGGAGTACAATAATTGACACCAAAAACTGTATTGCATGAGGCTGAGAGACAAAACAAACATCACATGGCATGCAAGGTAGGTGATATCATGTTTCCCTATGTTAAGAGAAATAGTTCTATTTGTCCTGTACAAAGGAATATTAGCTGCAGTTATTGTTAAGTGTAGTTATAGTTTAGTTAAGTTTGTTGGTTAGGACTTGTCCACTTGTCTTTGTACAGCTATCAAGTTTAGTTGTATCTCTAACAGAATCAGTTGAGTTCACAGTCTATAAATACTCATATGCTCTTCTGTTTCTATTGTCAAGAATCATTTTCAGCAAATTTCAGTTTCAGTTCTCTCTTTTCAGGTTCTTTCTTTTTCTTCATAGAAGCTCTCACTTCACCCCATTTTCACAAAAATAGTTTCAAAAAGAGTGCAATAATTGATACCAATAATTGTGTTGTTTGCCACTTTCAAATATACATATTCTTCTCATGTTACACTGTTTCACTGGAGACCAATCCCTATGATTGAAAAGGACACATGTTTTATTTAGTCTGATCCAATAAATGCATCTCTTTATTCTCTCTCAACTTTGTGCAATTCATAGATGACATACACTTGTATATAGACAATTGATTTCTGTTTGTATAGGGATTCCTTGTTATTGTTTTAATATAGTTTTATCTATCACAACAAAGAAAGAAGAAGAATGGTTTCAACTATCACATTTGTTTCGTAGGTAAGTACTATGGCTAATCAGTAATTTCACTAAGTATAACTTGTTAATATGTAATATATTCTTTTCAAATTTTAACAAAGAGTTTGGCGTCTTGAACTAATGAAACAATAAATACAGAGATACAAATGTTAAGTGATGTCATTTATTCTTTTCCTGTTGCCAAAACAGAATCAAATTTAAAATAAAAACAACCACCTTTGATGGCTAATGATAAATATATTACAAAATTTTCATACCCAGTTGATAATTGTGTGCATACTAAAGTCTGATCATACCAAACAAATACAGGTTCAGGTGATCCAGAACTTGACAAACAACCACACATTGAGTGCATGATAATTTACTATAATACCTTCAAGCATTATTGAAATTATAAAATTTGAAGAATTATAAAAAAGAAAAAATAATAATCACTTTAAGCATACACACCTCCTAAGGATCGAAGACTTCGGAGTGCTAACTGAAAATATGCACTTTTGAAACCATCACCCCAGTCTCCAGCTTTCCCCTTGAGGCTCACATAATAATATATGAGACTAGCCAACGCTAGAGAGACCACAGTGAAAGACCAGGAAATGAAGAACATGATCACTGCAAGAAACAAAAAGAAGGCAACAGCAGAATATGTTTCAGGAACGTGTGAAAATAACACATGCAAAGAAATGCACGCAAGCCCAAAAAAGGCATCTTGTGGCAAAGTAAGACAATAGACTCCTGGTACATAATAAGTGCTTCCTTTCATCCACTTATAGCATCACTGAGTAAACAAATCTGAACCTTTTTAAGTTGTTCTTAGTGATACTCGCTGTAATGACTTCTACAATAAAAGAGAGGAGAGGAAGAGAAAGAAAACAGGAGAAACCAAGCTATCTATGTAAACTAGAACTATCTTCCTGACTCATTCTTCTTAAAAAATATCCAATCAACATAATGAGTTAGATTTCCTTAGTATGTGCTGAGAATTTGGCCTTAGCATGGTTTCAGTTGTACGTGGATATATTTATGGTCCGCTACACTCCATTAACATCTGGGCTATTTGCGATCCATTATCTCTTCGAAACCAGAGGCTGAAAGATGTATAACATCTATAAACAAAATCTTTCATGGATTCAGCAGGGAAAGAAATTGAATGCAATGGAAATCTATATTCCTGGCTTGACATCCATGGACAACAAAATAAGAAAAAGAAAATAATAATGGTAGAACGACAGAACTTGGATGAAAACATCATTTTCAATGATTTCTCATCATTTTACATTATTTATTTATTCAAACAATTTTTAAGCAGGGGTCAAACATAAAGGGAAAAAAAGCATTTCCTCCTGCCTTCTAAATAAGGGTACCAAATGAAGAAACAGAGTTTCCTTTTTCTTTTTTGCTCCAAAATAGAGTTCCCTGTTATTGCAGGAAAAGAATATATAAAATAGCCAATAGAATACCATTTCCTGTTACTACATGAAAAGGATTGTACAAGCTAGTAAGATATAAATGTCCCAGCAGATCAACAGCTATTTTTTCTCTGCCTAATACATTTAAAAGGTTTCCTCAACTAAGCCCAATCAAAAATAAAGAGGTAAGGTACAAAGTAAAATAACAGTGATCAGATGTCAAGGATGCATACCTATACAAAGTGATGCTCCAAGAAGAGAGAGACTCCAGTGGTGAAATTTCCACCGAGGCCGCCAGCTGGGAGCATCTAAAAGATCTAGAAGGAAGCAAGATAAGTTCACACCAGCATAGCATAGGAGGAAAAACATAGTTATAGTGGGTGTGATAAGATCCAGATTCCCAATTATGACACAGCAAACACAGATGAAGGCAGTAAAGAGGGTGGCAATATAAGGTTCATTCCCATCTGCAACCTTGAAGTAGTTAAGAACAGGTAGGATGTCATCATTAGCTATTGCTGCAAGCAGACGTGGAGCACCTGTCAAGCTCTGAAGTGCTGCACCTAATGTTGAAAGGATAATTCCTAATTGCACAATTGCAGGAAAAGGCCATGCAACTGTAGCTGTTAGTAGCCTGCACAAGTAGCTCCAGTTATGCCCTTAAAAGAAATAAGTTAACCAAATGAAGTTCAAACAAGCATCTTTTCTTATTAATTCATAGCATCAATAAAGGACAGATTGACCAATAAATCTTTCAAATTGTCACAAATATTCCAAAACCAGAGCTGTTAATTTTGTTTTTTCCAATATGAATCAAGTTTTGGAAGGAAAAAAAAAAAAAACATAGCTAAAAAGAAATAAATGAAAACAAGATCATAACGACAATTAAAAATCTCAAGATTAAACACTGAGGACAGTTCAATATAACTTAATGCTACAGTTCTACAAGAAGTTCAAATACAAAAGCAGAAAATCAAAAAACCCTACAACTACTTTGCCTTTTGTTTTATAAGAATTTCCATAAAATGTTAGCACTCATTAACATGTTAATCCTTTCTGTCAGAGGTAGCAAAAAGGTGTATAGACAATGAATATGTGCTTTGCTAAATAAGTGGAACTATATATATATTTGTGAATATGGGAAATCATCTATCATACATCCCAACCATGCAGCTTTCAAGAAAAGCAAAGATAATGTGCATGCCAAGGTTCCCAACACAAAATAAATTCAGAACAAAGCCCTTTGGCTGGAAGACAGTTGCTCTTCTATTTGTTAATTAAAAAGCATTTGATAGCAGATCCAGTTTACCAAAGTGAAAAAAACACCCATTCTATTACAATTAACACACTGCATTTAGAAATTATTAACTAAATTGATATTTGGAGCACTCATAGTACATTAATTAAAAAAACACTGATATAACCCTGAGATAAACAAAAATTCTTAAGCACATCCATGATGCAAATACAATTAGAGATAAAGAAAGAAGAAGTTTGCCTTTCTCGAGGCAGCAATTTTAAAAACCATACAAAAGACAACTACCTGTCTGTCAAAAGCTTTTGTCTGGTTGCAAGAGCTCCAAATAAAAACACAGAAATAAAATATAAGCCGGATGTTGAGAGAGTTGCAGCAAGAGTTCCAAGAGGAATAGAACTCTGAGTGTCTTTTAGTGAGGCAGATCGATTTGAACCTGCCATAATTCCTGTGACAGCAGGGAAAAAGAGACCAACCAAGGCACTGAAAAGAAAGGGCAATTATAATTACTTAGAACAGCCAAAAACTCCTATTGCACATCCAATTTCAAAACACTATAGGAACAAACTTCACCAGTATTCAAGGTTAATACACTTAAACAGCTTAGCCTCAAAGTAATAGCAGTGACAACAAACAATGATTTGAATTAATAAAACCAGACCAATGGTTAAGAAGAAGCAAAAGTTATAGAATTAATAGAATAAAATAAATGTGCGCACACATATTTTAATAATATAGAGCCTCTAAAATATAAAGTTAAAAATAAAAAATGGAAGAGAAAAAAAAAAGGTACTAAAATTGCACACTTCAAAGCTTAGGCACTTCTATGGAGATGCAAAGTCTGCATAGGATGTCAGAACTTCATGGACATACAAGTCATCAGTCAAATATCCTGCAAACATGTCAATTATTTGGGAAAAAAAAAATTCATTACTTGGACATCCTAATGCACACATCTCAAATATTTCCTGAAACAGCACCGAAAGTGCAAAACCTTCATTTCTTTTCATAGATACTTATACATTAAGTACATGGCAGTCAAGCATGCAATGTGCAATTTTTCATGAGTACTGGAACACAATCGGAAAGGGAAAACATTTCTTAATGAGTGAATAAATCATATTAAAGCAATATTTCACCTAACTATTATGGAAACTAAGCTCTCTTATAAAATCATCAAAAAAATAAAAAATGGAGGAGCAATACTTGGACAACAATCCTCAAAGCTACAAATGAAAAATATCAAATAAAGACATCTTTAATCAATGTATTGCCAGCTATACATCCTCAGAAGTGCATTAATTTACCATCTTGACCACATCAAGGAAAAAGGCCAAATGCCTCAACTTTCTTCACTCTCTTCCCACCACATCAAAAACAAAGATGCCATTGTATACTCCCTTCACCCTCTTACACGCTAGAAACCCCAAAAGCTTACAGAGTTGTTAGGGATTTGTTCAAAGCTAAGCTAGGATGCAAGGCAATAAGGAGAATGATAAAATAAAAATTTGGTCGGTTGGGGGGAGGAACAGTATGTAAAGTGATATGAGCAAGCTGGAGTGCCCACTAAACAATGGAGTAAAGAAGCAAATGTGGCCTGAAAGGAAAACAGAATATCGCATCAATTTGAGGATCATCATCTGGAATTAAGGGATTTGAATGTGGAGAGGTTTGTCAGTGAATGCTCAACTAATAGATTGAAGGTGGATGTTGCGTACACTCAAGAGAAGAGAAGGAGTTACAAATTGATCTGGTGAGAGGTACTGTAGGTGGAAAATCTATGGAATGAATATATTTGCGCCTGTAGGCAGTGGAAGTGGTGTTTCAATTATGTGGAATAGGAGGGTGCTAGGATGGAAGGATAGTGAGAGGGAGCTTTTTCCTTATCATGCATATTCAGGTGTGTTGAAGACACCTTCAGATGGGTGATCTCTGGTGTCTATGGTGATCCAGAAAGAAACAATACCAATTTCATGAACAATATCAAAATCTTAACGTTTGAAAATATGACAAGATGAATCCATAGCACTCAACATAAATATATCACAAGAACTAGAATTGTTGGGAGAACTTACTTAAAACTCCAGTCTATTTTCCCATTTGGATCAGGAATTCCAGCATTATTTGTATGCTGATAATCTGAGCTCCAGTTATCTTTGAAGGTTTGCAAACTCAAACCCGTGATTCCAGCTACATCAAGCATTGTAAGAGAAGTTAGTGAATTTTCTATGCTCGCTTCACTACAAGTTCAATAAGATAAAGATCAATAAGAGTAATATGACACATAAAATTATGGAGTTTTTTTATGCCGTTTCTTCATTATTTCTAAAAACCGTACACCGGTTTCTCACTTCATATCCCAATTCAAAAAGCATAAAAGTATAACCAAAAACCGCTATACAGTTTTCAAAAATAAGGAAAAAACCATATTACCAGTTCCTTCACTATTTTTGAAAACCGTATAACTGGTTTATTTTTTATTTTTGAAAACCATTTACTGGTTTTTTACTTTGTAGCAAAAAACAATCTTAAACATAAAATAAATCGTGAACAGGGTTTCTTTAATTAATCAGTAAACCAGTAACATGATTTCAAAATTTTTAGTGGTTCCAGTTTACTCAATATTTGTTTTTGATGTCAAAATGTTCTTTAAGAAACCAATTTTGCGGTTTTCCTTTATAAATCAATAAATTGGTATCTAACGATGAACAAACTGCAAATGGTTTTTCAAATTTTTGTATTTTCTTCATAAACCACTTTTCCTGTTTATTCATCATTGAATAAACCACAAAACCAGTTTATTATCTATGTATTAACAATCCCCAAATTCTTAATAAAATTGGGGGAAAAAATAAAATTTGAAACATGTGAGAAATCACTGGTTTTTTCTTTATTTTTGAAAACCATATAGCTGTTTTTAGTTATACTTTTATGTGGGATTTGAGGTGAAAAACCGATAAAAGTATAATTAAAAACAGCACCGAATTTCTTCTTTATTTTTGAAAGCCATATGCGGTTTCTTCTTTATTTTTGGAAATTGTATAGTGGTTTTTAATTCTGATGCTTATATGTTTTGGATAAGGGAGATGAAAGAACATTCAAATCATAGAGTTTTTGAGTGGTAAATATTCTAGTTGGAGTTTTAGATTGATAACTTTTTAAAAAAAAAGAAGAGTTTTAAATATAACAAAAATCCTAAAATTATAGTAAATTCTTGGATAAAGCCACTGCAGCACAACTATTAGTTATTCAAGCTATAATAGAAGTTTAGCTACACTGAAAATTACAGTCTGCTTAAGATACTGCAACCAATTTGACAAGGCGATCAAAAGATACAATTTATTAGCTGTAAATAAGCAGCACACATCATATTACAAGGTGATCAACAATTGATCGCTTTGTGTGAACCTGTCCAGTAGTGAAATTACTGCTGTTAGGGAGGTGTAAAGGGTGGCAAGATTAGCTTCCAATCTATGTTTTAAGGTGGGTTATCTTCCCTGTGTATTTAGGTTTGCCTTTATGGTCAACCTTCAAATCAAAGGCTATGTGAAATACGGTAGTTGAAAGGTCCAAGAAAAGGTTGGCCTCATGGCAGAGGTAACACCTCTCAAAAGGCAGGAACCTAACCCTAGTAAAGACTGCTCCATGCAGTTTCCCACTTACATTCTTCTATCTTTAATCTTAACCCGTCTCTTAATAGTTACACAAATTGTAAAGGTTGCAGGATGGTTTGCAGGATGATTTCTTGTGGGCTGGTTAATAGAATAAGATTTAAGTTTCAGGCCAAGAGGGAGCAGTAATGCATGGCTAGGAAGGGGGTGGGTTAAGAATTATAAGTTTGGACAAGTTCAACAAAAATGTTGCTGGGGAAGTGGCTTTGGAGATTTATGTTAGAGACAGAAACTATGGAGGGAAAGTGATTGCTTGTATATATAAGAGTAAGTGGTGGAGGAGGACAGGCGGAGACATAGTCTCTTCCCCTTATGAGTAAACAGCTATTCTAGAGTTTGGGGCGAGTTTATTCAACTTTTCAATATTAGGGTAGGGGCAACTTTTCCATATTAGGATGCTGCTGGAATCTGACGTATGAATTATATCCTTGACTCTTTGAGGTGGTACCTGACAAAATCATAATGATTTCACACCATATAAAGGCTATTTGGAATGCTTCCTCATCACATAAAACATGTGCGGAAATTGGTGCCTCTATATGCATCAAAGAGAAAGTTCAGTTTCATGTTTAATTAGTTTAAATTAATAAAGTTACATGTTCAATGTAGTTTACATTTACCATTTTGATATTTTAGGAGACACAATAAATTATCATTTCAAATTGATGTTATTATTTTGGTTTAGGTTTAACTATACCAAAAGTGACTAGGAAACTTATTTGAGCTTACAATAAAAGATAGTTATAATTGAATTAATTTTTCATAACCATTACCATTTATCCTCAGTTTATGTCACTATCTAAAAGACACTCCCATTATTTGCATATCATAAATACCATAGCTGGTGCAACTTTTTCCCAACTATTACTTGAATTTAGCATTTTTTATGAGCCCATAACACTAATTAACAGTTTAAAACTTTTTATTTGTTTCTAATATTTATTAGGTTGTAACTTTAGTATGGTTCTTTTTATTATAAAAAAAATTATAACATGTTTGCAGAAAATATGTCTTAAATTTTAGGAGCAGTTCAAACTTTGCTTATGACTAAGATTACAATTATTATGTTTGGTAAATTGGTACATTTATGCACTTGAAAAAATCAATTTGTTTGATGTCTCTTACTGTTTTTTGTTGAATTAATTTCAAATTGATTGTCCATGCCCTTACATTAAAAGGATGAAGAGACTTAAAACATGTTTCAATTCTTTAATTATTGCGAGCATGCAAACATTCTATATAGTTCTTACTACATTTTCAAATACTTTTATATGCTTCCAATACCTTCTCATTTTCTTGTGTTTTTCTAAGGTTTCAGAATCACATCCATATTTGAGCTAACTGAAACAACATATTGAAGAAATGTTTTCATCCTTGTTTCTAACTGTGATTTATGCCCAAAGACACTGAGTGAGAGGCTTAATATGCATTATTTCATGATTGCCATTACTTAACATGCATTACGACCACATTTTTGATTTAGAGAACATGAAAGTTAAAAAAGAAAACTGAAAAGGCTAGAAGGAAGAAAAGGCAAAAAAACAAATACACACTCACCTTCTGGATGATCCTTCCTTGCTGCAGCAATCCCCACAAATATACAGAAAATTGATAGTAAAACAGGTATAAGAAAGGCAGGTGCAACTCGATTGATTATTTTCACGCCACCGAACACAATAAAGCACAGAAGGATGGTAACAATAATCCCATAAATTTGCAAGTCATGTAAACTTGGACTTGAAATAGGCTCCGCAACTTCTGTACCGTTAACTTTTGTTACAGTTTCTGCACAGAAAGGGTGGGAAGCAAAGTTAAAGTTGTGGGAGCACAATGTGTTGAACTTTTTCCAACTGTCGATTCATAGCCTAATGAGAACTCATGCAATGCGTAGAGACATGCACAAGGTGTGATAGGGGAAAATCAAAAATTGACATTTCAGAGCCTAATGAGAAGACTCTGACAGGTATAAGGGATCTTCAGGATAAGAAAAACAATGTGCTCCACTATACTATCCCAAGGTATTCCAAAAAAATGAAATAAACCTATAGATGAGAGTAATAATTGAAATTTCAAGCTACTCATGAAATTGCCGAAAAAAAGTGTATACTTAGACAAAGCCACACGTTCATTAAATTTCTACACAAGAAGTTCCAAAGGGCCATTATCCAGAAAATGAAAGCAAGAGTAAGATTAATTTAAACCAAATATCTGAACAGCATCTCCTTCGTCATCTTAAGACATTACCTCTGAAAATACCAGCACTTGGTATAGTTTTTAGAAAAGTCTCTACAGCTCCCAATACATAACTGAAAAGCATAAAAGAACAAAAAACAAGAGCCACAGTGTTAAGCAATTGGGTTCTAAAACTTATGACAAATTAAAAGCAATAATTGTTAGGTCACATTTCCATAATCCATCTTGACCTCAACCATAAAAAAAGTCATGTCATTAAAAATAAAGTCCTATATACACTCACAGAGCTCCAGCAACTGCATTCCCTAGGAAAAAGCATAATCCAATGCTGACTCCAACCTCTGGACCCAAAGCTCGACCGATGAGGTAATATGGTCCCCCACCCTACAAGCAAAGTAGACAGATCAAGAAAGTAGATCAGTAAAGACTTCTGTTAAAGAATACCAGTTAATTTTTCTTTGGATAAGTAACAAGAGACCATATAAGTTTCTAGGTGGGTCTATTAAAACCATTAGTTTGAATGTCTTAAGCATCTGTATCAGGAACAAGCACAGGAAGGGGGAAAATTCCAACAAGAGTAGATCAAAACAGAACAAGTTCTCTCCCACCATGGCCAATCAAAGAATACATTGTTATACTACACTAAAACTCCAGTGTAAAATCATAATGCTGTAAGGCAGAATTAGTTGAGTTAAACTTTATAAAAACAAGATCAATCATCCCTGGCTTAAACCTAAGTCTGGTACGTGTGAATAAATTGTCAATAGTCAATACTTGACTATTGAACCACACTAACTTGCTTCTAGTACCTAATGGCAGGGAGTGGTCACTAATTACTTTTAAGATCAGTCTATGATGTCACAATTTCAGTTGAACGGATAGAATTTGCCCTCAATATCCCTGGTTGACAAAGGAAAAAAAAAAAAAAAAAGATATATGATATGCAGAGAGCAGGGGGAAGGAGATCAAGGTTCGAACACTTTTGAAGATTATTGTCATCACAAGCCTTAATCACACTAGGTAAGGTCCACACAATATGGATTCCATGTGGGAACGATCCAATGATTTTTTAAGCTAGTTGCCAGCTACCTAACACAACCATGCCCTTTTATCAAAGCTTGGAATAACAAGCATTCAAAATGTATGCATGGATTCTTGTGTTACTTTAAGAGAGGAGACAAGGGATAAGAAGAAGAAGACCAGTTTACTAACACCATTATGGCCAATGCACCTTATAGACTTCTACATTTTTGTGGGGCCCATAACTTTTCAAAGTAATTACTTTTCTCGGGTCAACTCATTGAGCAGGCATGACACACTTCCATTCCTCTTTTTTAATTAACTTTTTACATCATTTATCAGAATATGAAATGACATCATCAATAATTGAATAAGCTAACAACTCTACTACTCTTCAAAAAGGAAATTTATAATAACACCCCTTAAGGTTTCTGAAAATTGTGGGAACACACATGAGGGGTCTGCAATAAACAATAGTATAATTGAAGAAGCATGTACTTTTCCCTTTCTCGTTAATTATATAATTTTACTTGTACACAGCACAAATAGGATTTTTTGCCCTTCTCCTTACCTGTGACATCCCATAAATTTATTAATAAGCATGGGAAGAGGATCCCAATGAGAGAAGAGAGGAGTTACACCAAAAATTTGTTGAAGCAAAACAGTGCAAAGTGGCAGCCAGGATTGCTGAAGCAGGTGAAAAACCTCAAGTAAGAAGCTGAATTTAGAATCAGTTTTGGGGACTAAATAAGGAGATAAATATCTGCATTTTTAATATGTTATTAGGCATAAAAAGAGGATTCTAATGATATAAAAAATATTAATTTTGGTTAAGAATTGAGTGGGTTGGATTAAGGATTTAATTAAGAAGATTATGGTCAAATAACCAAGGATTATTTAAGTCCCAGATCTAGTATCTTGTAAAAGGTTCTAGAAACATGACGAGGAAGTTGAATTACTGAAGCATACAGGTGAAATGTCTCCCTGCAAGAAAGGCTTACATTTAAGGCTAGGTGGCAGCAAGAAATGAGGAAAGGGTGGCAGCTGCTTCAGATGAAACAGATAGTTGGCCGTTCCTCTAGGAAACTGCCACCAAACAAGGGCTAGTCTAAGTGGCAGCCAGGGGCTGCCACACACTCAGCTGTTTCAGCAGCTTGGAAATACCTATAAATAGGCCTTCAACCTCTCATTTTCAGCACAAGTGAGTTAGACTGAGAGACCCTCGCAGGAAGGCATTATTGCAGTGTCCCGCCCCTGGCCAGGTGCCATCCCATGACCCCCCCCCCCCCCCCCCCCCCCCCCCCCCTTCCCCCCCTCCCCAAGTGAAGGCAGAAGGGAATCTTCCCACCAAATGGATGTCTCTCTGATACCTAGGCATGTAGGCCCTCAATTCCCATTTCAGTCCCAGGTCTAGTTTTCATTATTGGGGGTTTCACTGTTCTCACATCATAACATTGAAGCAAGGCAACGCCAAGCATATATTTATCATAAATCATCATTCTATTTATCTCATGTATAGGTTTAATACATCAACATACAATTTAACATACATCATTCTACATGACTTTATACAATACTTCCAACCCTTATGTGGCCCAAGCTGATCTTCTTTTCCATCTTCTGCATGGTCTGGATTGTTAAAATGCAATGCATGAGAATAAGATTCTCAATAAGACATGGTATAGCAATGCAATCATACATCACGCTGGTTAGTAACAAATTTCATGAAGACAACCCTTAACCATGACCTCCCATTCCCCTAGTGCACCCCTTCCTAGATTAAAGCTCCCTTTATCCTTGGCATCAATCCCGCGGCCTAAGGGTTCCAACCCTGGCTAAACATTAATAACCATTGCACAAGGGTTATTGCAACACATTTATGGCTTGAACCTTCATTATGCATACATGTCATTTTATGCATTAGGCTGCCATAAAATCATTTTATGTCATGATGCCAACATAAAATAACCATAACCATGTCCTTACCTCAGTTTCCAGCAGAACTTCCTCATTTTCTTTAGCTTTTTCACTCCAAGACTCATTTTTATGGAGGGCTTCTCACTCTAACTTCATTTGTGTTGTGAAATGAACAGAATTGGTTCCTATGGAATGGAACCTGAAACTAACAACTGAGTTTGTGGAAATCAAACTCCTTACTTGAATTTCAAAGAAAGGAATAATATATACAGAATTCCTATACTATCTTCTCCTAAATTCTAGCTGATAATGTTCTCTCTTCCTAACACCTAGCAGATAGAATACACCATTATTTGAAGTTATTTACAAGATAATGTACAAAATCCTATTCCTACAATTTCTCCTGATTTTTAGGAAGTTTATCCCTTCAGTTCTTCTTCTCTGTCTTGATGCAGCAGCCCATAATCGAGGCCCATATCTTCATTAGTCTCCTCTTTTGTTTAATACTCTATCCCACAGAAAGACTCCTTAGAATTCTAAGACTGACTCTCCAACACCCCCCCCATATCTCTCATTCCTAGCTTGCTAATCAAGATCTCAAAACCAGGTCTTGACATGACTTTTGTTAGTACATCTACCACCTGCTCTGCTGTAGGAATATAAATTAGATTTATACCTCCTTCCCCGATTTCCCTTTGGATGAAATTTCGGTCAATCCTGACGTGCTTCATTCTATCATGCTGTACCAGGTTTATTAACAATGCATATGGCTAATTTACCATCACTGTATAGCCTTGTTGGTTGAGTTAGAGGCATTTGTAGGTCCTTCATTAATCTTATCAACCAAATAAACTTGCATGTACCTTGGGCTATTGCCCTGAATTCTGCTTTTACATTGCTTCTTGTCACCATTGATTGTTTTTTGTTTCTTCACGTGACTAGGATTTCCCATAATTTAGTGCAAAGCCCAGATGTTGACCGACTATCCATAACTGATCCAGCCCAGTCTGCATCGGAGAACCCTTCAGCCCCTCTTTCATCACTCTTTTGAAATAATAGTCCCTTATCAGGAGTTCATTTTAAATATCTCAAAATGTAGTATACTGTAACACTGTTGCCATATGTTGTTGAGTAGGAGAATCATAAATTGGCTCACAATGCTAACTGCGTAGGCTATAACTGGTCGGGTTAGAGAGATAAATCAACTTCCCAACTATCTTTTGATACCTCTCTTTATCTACCAATAAATCATCATCTTTTTTCACATATTTCCAATTTCTTTCTAGGGGAGTATATCTAGGTTTACAACCCAACATTCATGTTTCCTTTAAAAGATCAATAGTATATTTTCGTTGGGAGATCACAATACCTAGTTTGCTCCTTGCCACTTCCATTCCAAGGAAGTACTTCATTGTTCCCAATTCTTTGACTTTAAATTCGTCCTTCAACTTCTATTTCAGGGCTGCAATCTCAAGAGTATCATCTCTTGTAATAATTATATCATCTACCTACACAATCAAAACATGTTTCTTTCCATTAGAAGCATGTTTAATAAAGAGGGTATGATTAGCCTCACCTTGTTTATATCCAAACTTAGTGAGAGTAGAGCTGAATTTCTTGAACCATGCTTGAACCATGCCCTTGGAGACTATTTTAATCCATAGAGAGATCTATGTAGTTTGCACACTTTTCCATTTCCCTCTTCTTTCTCAAATCCGAGTGGAACCCTCATATATACCTCTTCTTCTAACTCCCCATTTAGGAACGCATTTTTTATGTCAAATTGGAACAATTCCCGATCCATATTTACAGCAATAGATAGTAGTACTCTTATTGAATTTAGTTTTGCAACTGGTGCAAATATCTCCTCATACTCTATCCCATAGGTTTGAGTGAAACCTTGGGCAACCAACCTTGCCTTATATCTGTCCACACTCCCATCTTATTTGTATTTGATTGTGAATACCCATTTGCATCCTATAATCTTCTTGTTTTCCGAAATATCAACCACTTCCCAAGTGTGATTGTCTTTTAGTGCCCTCATTTCCTACATTACCGGCTCCATCCACTTGGGATCCATCAATGCTTCTTGAATATTTTGAAGTATAGTTGTTTCATCTAAAGCAGTGGTGAAAGCCCTGAACTGAGGAGATAACTTGGAATATGTCAAGTAATTTGATATTGGATGCTTCACACATGATCTCACCCCTTTCCTAATAGCAATAGGAAGATTCAAATCACTGTCAACTGCATTGTTTCCTTCTTCATTTGCTGGACTTTCCCTCGGTTCTAACAATTGGCCGAGTTGAGGAGCTAGGTGTTTACCTCTCCTTGAATAAACTTTCATTTGCTTTTTCGGGCCCAAGTCCTCCCCTAAGTCAGTTTCCATAGGCTCTACTGGGATTTGGGGTTCTTAAGAGGATGATAAATTCGGATAATTAGGCTCAACAAGTGTTGGCTGAGAATGATCAGCTGCAGCCTTTTGAATAGAATTATCATTAGGAATAGAATGAGGGATTGGTAATGGAATGGGCACAGACATGGTAGGATCCCAATGATTGTCTTCCATTTATGATGGAATATTTGAGCAATAGGACTCATTCTCCACAAAAGTTACATCACAAGAGATTAAGAATTTTTTGTGATGTAGGGCAAAAGCATTTATACCCTTTTTGGGTAGGAGAATACCCAATGAATACACTTTGATGCCCTTGGTTCAAGTTTATTTCGATTTGGACAGGTTTGATAAACATATACCACACATCCAAATACTTTGGGAGGAAGAGTGTTTAGAATCCAAACATTGGGGAAAATGGATGTTAGGTTGTGCAAAGGGGTTTGGTACTTTAGGACTTTGGAAGGCAGCCTATTGATTAGATAAGAGGTTGTTAGGACTACCTCCCCCCCAATATCTATTAGGAATAGAACTAGTGAACATAAGGGATCTAGCCACCTCAAGCAAGTGGCGATTTTTTCTTTTAGCTATCTCATTTTGTTGAGGAGTATAGGGACAAGTACTTTGATGGAAGAATGGGTGAGAGAAGTATTCCTGGCCATTGTCAGTCCTAAGGATACAAATAAAGGACTGAAAGACATTTAAAATGGGTTTATGGAAATTCTGAAAAATTGTACATGCCTTAGATTTTTCTTTCATTAGATATACCCAACACACTCTTGTGTGGTCATCGGTTATAAACCATCTAGCACCATTTAGGTTAGGTACTCTAGCCGGTCCCATATATAGCTATGAATCAAATGAAAAGGTTTAGAAGGAATATATGGGCTAGGTTGATGAGTACTATGGGTTTACTTGGCAAGAATACAATGATCACACTTAAGTACCAACTTTTCTTTATTCATAAATAAGTTAGGGTACAAGTGTTTCAAGTATGAAAAATTAGGATGATCAAGATGTCTATGCCATAATAAAATTTCAGAATCCAAACTAACAGTAAGAGAAAACCTATATGGTAGTTGACTAAGGGATTTCTTGTTATCGGAAAGCCAATAGAGTCCATCCTTCTCCTTGGCACTGCCAATCGTCTTCCCCGAAGATCGGTCCTGAAAAACACAATGGGAAGAAAAGAAGGTCACAATACAATCCAAATCCTTTGTTAGTTTGCTTACTGATAACAAACTATAACTTAGGTTTGGCACATATAACACTGATTTGAGTAATAAACCAGCCACACAAACACTCCCCTTTCCTTTTACCAGTGATTGTGTTCCATTAGCCAT
Source organism: Diospyros lotus (assembly GCF_014633365.1). Taxonomy (NCBI): domain Eukaryota; kingdom Viridiplantae; phylum Streptophyta; class Magnoliopsida; order Ericales; family Ebenaceae; genus Diospyros; species Diospyros lotus. The sequence continues at coordinate 6,698,085 of NW_026267104.1, read as the reverse complement.
CAGTACATTTAGATCCTCGTCTCCCATCTAAAAATTATCAAGTGTTGTAGTAGATCTGGTCATATGATCGGATGCCCCAGTATCTACCACCCAATAATTTTTATTCATTATCCTAACAATCAAGGAAAAGGCTGATTACCTTTTTGTGCCATAGAAGCTGAACAACTTGGTGTTGCATCATCTGATTCTTTTGCAATATGAGAGCTTTGCAACAGTTTCTGTAGGAACTCAATTTGATCATTAGTTAAACCCATACCTGGTCCTTTCTCACTTGTGGGAACACTTGTTGCTGCATATGCAGATCTTTCTTTCTCCCTCTTAGGTCTAGGCTTCCAGTTTGGGGGTCTCCCATGTAACTTCCAGCAGGTACTCTTTGTGTGATAGGGTCGATTGCAATGTTCGCACCATTGCTTCTCCCTTGGGTTGTCTTCCCTTTTTGCAACAGTGAGAGTCAATCCTGAATTAGGTTCAGTTGGTGTTGACAACATGACTCTCTTTCGGCTTTCCTCCCTCCTTACCTCTGCAAATACCTCTCAGAGAGATGATAAGGGCTTGGTACCTAAAAGCCTTCCTCTCACCTCATCCAAATCTAGATTGAGTCCTTGGAGGAAGTCAAAAATCCTCTCCTTTTCCAGCATCTTGCTATATTTTTGGTTGTCCTCTGCCCACTTCCAACTAGGATCATAAAATAGATCCATCTCTTGCCATAGCTCCATTAAGTTGTTGTAGTATTTTGTTACTCCAAAACTGTCTTGCTTGGTAGTTCGAATTGCAGCTCTAATTTCAAAGCATTGAGCTGTATTTTCTAGGTCGGAATAAATCTCCTAGATAGCCTCCCAAACTTCTTTTGTTGTCTTGTAGAATAGATAGGGTCGGCCTATCTTAGGTTCCATTGAATTGATAATTCAAGCCATTAAGATTGAGTTCTCTACCTCCCATCATTGATAATCTCCTGAATTTTCTGGGGGAGTTGGAATTGCATCAGTTAAGTAGCCATATTTCCCTTTGCCTTTGATCACCAAGGTTACGGATTGAAACCATTCTCTAAAGTTTCTACCGTTCAACCTATGTTGGGTGATCTGCAAGGTACGGCTATCTAAAATGATGTTGTTAGACGCTACAGCAGTCAGAACTGCCGGTTGTTGAAAAACTGAACTAATGGAAGTCTCCGCCTCTGTTGGAGCTGCATTCCCATGGCCTTGAGGATCCATCTGCCTTGGATCTTTAGGTTAGACAGAGCCTAGCTCTGATACCATGAACATAATCGGTTCCTATGGAATGGAACCTAAAACTAACAACTGAGTTTGTGGAAATCAAACTCCTTACTTGAATTTCCGAGAAAGGAATAATATATACAAAATTCCTATACTATCTTCTCCTAAATTCTAGCTGATAATGTTATCTCTTCCTAACACCTAGCAAATAGAATACACCATTATTTGAAGTTATTTACAAGATAATGTACAAAATCCTATTCCTACAATTTCTCCTGATTTTTAGGAAGTTTATCCCTTCAGTTCTTCTTCTCTATCTTGATGCAGCAGCCCATAACCGATGCCCATATATGCATTAGTCTCCTCTTTTGTTTCATACTCTTTCCCACGGAAATACTCCTTAGAATCCTAGGACTCTCCAACATGAAATGGGTGGAGAATGGCTTACTTATAGCCAGAAATAGGCAGCTCTCCAACAGCTGGACACTCTTCTTTCTTCTAAGTTTGCCACCTAGGCCTAAACCTACAACTGAACACTCATCTTTCTTCTAAACCTTCTACCCAGACCAGAAAATCTGTAGCTGGAAATTAATTCATTTTTCTTCTAAGAAGCAAGATGTTGTTTCCAGGTCAAGTGCAGAAGTTCAATATTGTGCTATGACTTTGGCAACATGTGAACTTATATGGTTGAGGCAATTACTTCAAGAATTATAGTTTGGAGAGGTGGTGCGAATGAAGTTAATTTGTGATAATTAAGCAACGTTGCATATCGCCTTTAATCCAAATTTTCATGAGAGGACCAAACACATAGAAATTGATTGTCACTCTATATGAGAGAAGATTTTGTCTAGATGTATTGCTACCAATTTTGTCAACTCTCCTAACCAACTAGCTGATATCTTTACTAAATCTCTCAGAGGTTCTCGCATTGGTTTCATTTGTAACAAGCTTGGTGCATATGATCTATATTCTCCAACTTGAGGGGGAGTGTTAGAATAGTGTATATACATATATTATACCCTACACTTGTACTACATTTGTACTACACTTGTTCTGCACAGTTACTTCCAGTATATATTTGACTCAGCAGTATCAATAAAATACAAAAAATATTCATCCATAGGGTTTTTCATTCTCCTTCACTTGCATGCAAAAAACATAATGTAAAAGCGTCTCAGTTTGTGAAGTACATAGAGAGAGAGCAAAATATATTTTTGATTTTTTAATTTGATGTCTTATAAACCACCTTCAAATTTTTCAAAAGAACTGGTTTTGTGACGGAAGGACCAGATCTTCCTTTCTGGAATCAAGATTTGAGGACATTGGTCCAAAATATGTTGCATATGGGACACAGAAAGTTAGTGGAACAACCACAAAACAATAATTATCTTACCTTCATTGCACCATTAGTTGCAATGGCACTCAATGAAATTGCAGTCAGGAAGGTACATGAGCCACAGAAAGCAACTACCAGCAATGATTCACCAATTCCACCCATACCAATAATCCTGCCATTTTCACAGCAACAGAAAAGTATTAGGTTCAAAATATTTCCAAGTAACATCCTACACTCAAAAAGAAAGAACATGCATCAACCTATAAACATAGAGATAATATGGTCATTAGCAAGCAAAATTTTGGCTCAGTCTGATACTATATATTTTCTATATATGTAGCAAATATAACGTATGTTACAAAATATTTACCTTGTTGGCAAGATTGAGGAGTTTTGAAGTTGATAAAGATAAGCAAAATGGAAGATAAAGAGAAGATTTAAAGAAGTGTATGGCAGATAAATCAAGATAAAGGGACAGATAATCCAAAGAGGACACGAGATTAAGCTAAAAATCTATTCCTACTATTTAGGAGTTAAACACTCCTAATTTTTAGGAGATATGTAGTCTAATATTTCTCCTATTTTCTAGGAGAAAAGATAGCAAGTATTGTATATAAATTGATACCCTAGATCAATGTATTTTCTAAGTAAGCTTTCGAGATCTTCAAAGCTTGTTTTATGGTAACAGAGCTTAGGTTTCGATCATAAACAACATTGCCATATTGGTTGTTCTTCAAAGATCATGGCTGAAGCACAAAATCCAACTTTAACCTAAGCCTCTGCCACAAACTCTCTGAGCACCATTCCTTCTTCCTCTCCGCCAACTTTCCCTACAAATCCTATTGATAATCATCCTCTATAAATTATCCAACACAAATTGAATGGGAGTAATTTTAGAGAATGGTTTCAATCGGTGATGCTGGTAATCAAAGGAAAGGGCAAAGCAGGGTACCTCACTAGTTCCATCCCTACTCCACCAACAACAGCAGCCTCTTATGGTGTTTGGGAAGCAAAAAATTCAACTATCATGGTGTGGCTTATAAATTCTATGGAGCCTCCTTTTTTACAAAACAACAAAGGAAATATAGGATCCAGTCCAAGATATGTATTTAGACTTGGAGAATTCTTCCCAATGTTTTGAAATCAGGTCAGACATTAGAACAACCAAGCAAGGTAATCTTAGTGTTACTGAATATTTTAACATTTTGGTGGAATTATGGCATGAAATTGACCTATTTTATACTCTTAGTTGAGAATGTCCAACTGATAGTATCAAATACAATAAGATGGTTGAAAAGGATAGGGTTTTTTATTTTTTCCATGGCCTAAACTTTGATTTGGATGAAGTAAGAGGAAGGATTTTGGGTACAAAGCCCTTGCCTTCACTTAAAGAAGTATTTGCAGAAGTAAGGAGGGAAGAAAGCAGACAGAAAGTGATGCTGCAGAATAACCAAGGCCTCAGTCATCAGAATTCGGCTCTTGCTACTATCAACCAAAGGGAAGCTTTATTAAAGAATCAAGGAGAGAAAAGCTGGGGTGTGATCATTGTAAGAGGCCATATCATACTAAAGAAACATGCTAGAAGATTCATGGCAAACCAGCCAACTGGAAGCCACGAAACAAGAGGAAAATTCCTAGGTCAGCCTATGTAGCGGAGGTGTCAACTGAAAACAAGAAGTGCACTAACCTGAATCTTTCAAAATAGCATAAGCAAACCCTATACAGGTTGTTAAACCAAGGTATAAGCCTCTCATGCCCTTCTAATCCTCATCCCTCTGCATCCATAGCCTTTCAAGGTAATTCTCATTACTCTTTGATTTCAAGAAAGCTTCCTATGAGTGTTTGGATGGTAGATACCAGGGCATTAGATCATATGTCAAACTCTGCTGACTTAATAACCGAATACACCCCATGTAGCACTTCTACTGATATTTCTATGGAAGATGGCACAACCTCCCTTGCCATGGGAGTTGGAATCGTGTGCATATCAAAATTAAAACTAAATTATGTCCTACATGTAGCGGGACTGCAATACAATCTTCTCTCTATTAGTAGAATAACCAGAGACATGAACTGTATCTTTAAATTCTTTCCATCTTATTGTGTGTTTCATGACCAAGCTTCAGGGATGATGATTGGCAATGTTGAGGCAAGAGATGGTCTTTACTATGTGGCAAGAAATGTTTCGAGTTCTTCTAATAAGGTTGTCCTAAATGTAACTACTAATGCCAAGGTCTTACTATAGCATAAACGTTTAGGATACCCTAGCTTTCCTTATCTTGAATCTTTGTATCCGCAACTTTTCAATAAAGAACAGATTCTTAATGTGAGTAGTGTACTCAAGCCAAACAACCTCACTCTCATCATTCTATTTAGTCCTATAAGCCATCTAAATCCTTCCATCTGATTCATAGTGATATATGGGGTCTCTCTAAACACCCAAATATCACTAGTTCTAGATTATTCATAACATTCATTGATGATCATTCTAGAATTTGTTGGGTGTATCTTATTGTCACGCTATGAATTTGACCCTAGGAAGAATTTTTAATTTCTTGTTTCTTTTACTGCTATAATTTCCTTATTGTCGTTTTTACTTACTAGTGTAATTTCAATTCTATTAGAGATTGTTAGCCTAGGGAATCCACATGCATGTGGATATAGCTGGCAGTAGACGGTTACAACCGCCTTGCTATAGGAATTTGCCTTGGCAAGCTATATAAATCGTCTCCTAACGATTCCTTGGGTATCAATGAAGAATATATGAAGATTTCATCCTCTCTCTCTCATTCTTACTTTCTCTCTCAACTCTCTCTTTCTCTCCTCCTTTCCTTTGTTCAGAAGGAAAAATCAGGCTTAGGCCGTGACACTTATGAAGGAAAAATCAGAAGCTAGCAACATTTTCAAAATGTTTCACAAATTTATTTTGAATATGTTTCGAACTTCTATTCATGTCCTTCGAACTGATAATGGTCGAGAATATTTCTCCCATGATTTCCCAAATTACCCATCTGAACATGGTATTTTGTATCAAAGCTCATGTCTATACACACTCCCACAAAATGGTGTAGCCGAAAGAAAAAAAAGACATTCTAGAGGTGGCTCGAGCTATGATGTTTATTACTAATGTTCCCTTTTTTTATTGGGGGGAGGCGATCCTTACACTGCCTATTTGATCAATCGCTTACCCTCTAAAATCCTATAGTTTCAAACCCCTCTAAATACACTTTGTGATCTATATCCAAATGCTCCCTTTCTTCTTTCAGTTGAACCTAAGGTATTTGGATGCATTGTCTATGTTCACAACAACTCTCTCTCTCAAACAAAATTGGACCCCAAAGCTCTCAAGTGCATCTTTATTGGGTATTCTCCATCCCAAAAAGGATACCAATGTTATTACCCTACCACCTGAAAGTTCTTTGTATCCATTTATGTCATATTTTATGAGGATCTCCCATTTTATTCTTCAACCACTTTTCAAGAAGAGATCCCTAGCTCTCACATTGATCCCTTGATTTCTCTCCCACCTCTCGAACCTTTACTACCAATATGTTCTCAAGAGGGAGCATCTTCAGCTTCTACTCCTAAGAACATACTGACAAGTTCCTCCTCAGTTCATGACCCTCAACTACCTAACTCTCTTGATCCCTCTCCTCTACCCATTACCTCTAAGCCTATTGTTGAACTAACTGCTCCTACTGCCACCAGCAGCCCCCTGCAAGTCCACTCTAGAAGGCCCAAAGACCATCGAGAACCTTAGCAAGGTTAGCACTCTCTCCGAAAGGTTGGTCGGGATGGCTCCTATGGCTCCTATAAGGGTGATACTGCTATTGACACTGCTACTGACAACATGGACAACAAGTCTACAAAGGGAGATAGGTTAGACTGGGATGTTCCTATAGCCTTACGAAAAAGGGTAAGATCATGTGTCAAATATCATATTTCTAACCATCTGACCTATGCTAAATTAAACAATTCAGGGGTTTTGTGGCAAAAATTGACAGCATTGAGATTCCAAAGAATATACAGAGTGCTATGAATGATCCTAGATGGAAGGTTGTTGTTATGGAAGAAATGACTGCCTTGGTGGAAAATCATACTCGGGATATTGTGCAACTACCTTCCAACAAGAAAGTAGTGGGTGTAAATGAGTGTTCACTATGAAAACCCATGCAGATGGAAGCATTGAAAGATATAAGGCTTGATTGGTGACACAAGGGTTTACCCAAACATATGGGATCAATTATGCGGGGACCTTTGCTCCTGTGGCTAAGCTAAATTCAATACAGGTATGACTATCACTTGCAGTTAATTTACATTGGCATTTATTCCAATTGAATGTTAAAAACGCTTTTCTTAATGGTGATTTGGATGAGGAGATATACATGAAGATTCCCTCGAGATTTGAACATGAGGTTGACAATGGAAAGGTTTGTAGACTTAAAAGATCTCTCTATGGTTTGAAGCAATCACCAAGGGCTTGGTTTAAGAAATTCAACATGACCCTAAGCCAATTAGGGTATAAACAAGGACAAGCAGACCATAACTTGTTTATAAAGCATGCTGAAAAAGGAAAAAGAGCTATATTAATTGTTTATGTTGATGATATTATTGTAACAAGAGATGATACGCAAGAAATTGACAACTTAAATAAGCAATTGAGGACTGAATTTGAAGTCAAAGACCTAGGGATCATGAGATATTTCCTAGGAATGGAGCTGGTTCAGAGCAAAGAAGGATTATTCATCTCACAAAGAAAGTATACTATGGATTTGCTAAAGGATACAGGAATGCTAGCATGCAGACCCGCTGGAACTCCCTTAGATAAGGGCTAGAAGTTTGAAAAAAAGGATGATGATCAACTAGTGGAAAAGGAAAGATACCAAAGGTTGGTTGGGAGATCGATCTATCTATCACTTACTAGGCCAGACATAGCCTATGCAGTAAGTATTGTCAGTCAATATATGCATTCTGCTACTCAAAAATATATGAATGCAGTTTTTCATATTCTAAGATATCTTAAAGAAACTCCTAGAAAATGTTTAATGTTTCAAAAGACTGATGAGAGAGGAATTGAAGGCTTTATTGATGCAGATTGGGCAGGTTTCACTGCTGATAGCAAGTCAACTTCTGGTTATTGTACCAAAATATGAGAAAATGTGGTCACATGGAGGAGTAAAAAGCAATCAGTGGTTGCTTGCAGCAATGATAAAGAAGAATTCTGAACTATAGCTCAAAGAATTTGCAAGGTAATATGGTTAGAAAGACTAATGGAAGACTTATTGATACCTATATCCCAGTCGACTAAGGTATATAGTGATAGTAAATCGACAATTAGCATTGTGAGAAATCCTATTCAATATGATCGAATGAAGCATGTAAGAATAGATAAAAGTTTTATAAAGAGAGAGATTGAAGAAGGCAGGATTGACTTGTCCTACATTCCTACAACTGATCAAGTAGCTAATGTGTTTACAAAAGCTATGGCAATATTAGGATTTGAGACATTGATTGGCAAGCTGGGAATGACATATCTATTCTCCAGCTTGAGGGGGAGTGTAGGCGAGATTGAGGAGTTTTGAAGTTGATAAAGAAAAGTGAGATGGAAGATAAAGAAAAGATTTAAAAAAGTGGATGACAAATAAATCAAGATAAAGGGACAGATAATCCAAAGAGGACACGAGATTAAGAAAAAAATCTATTCCTACTACTTATGAGATAAACACTCCTAATTTTTAGCATATATGTAGTCTATTATTTCTCCTATTTTCTAGGAGAAAAGATAGCATGTATTGTATATAAATTGATACCCTAGATCAATGTATTTTCTAAGTAAGCTTTCAAGATTTTCAAAGCTTGTTTCATACCCATAATTATATATATTCATAAAAGAAACAGGATATAAAAGCAAAAAAAAGGTGACAGCAACACACCAAGCCTTAATCCCACTAAGTAGATCTGCTAGTTGGCTGCCTAGCAATAGCTTTGTTGCTTCCGTTCCACAACACAACAATATACCAAACCCTAATCTAACTAGGTGGGCTTGGTTACACGTATTCTAGCTCGTTGATCATCTATTTCTGTTTCAGTTCTACATATACACATACAATGGTATTAGTCAGTTGATTTAAATCTTACTAATACTATACACAATCTATCATGGTATACAGTATTATTACAAATATATATAGATTTAAGTTTAATCTATCCATATGTACAGGTAAAGCATAAATGGTTGAATGAATTTGCTTACTATAGACAATAGGCTCCTACGGTATCTTAAACGTACACCTCGTTTGGGTTTCGTCTTCACTCAGTTAAGACCCTAAGGGCATAGGAGTAATTGTTCTATTGCATGTAATTTTCTTTGTTGTACCTTTGGCTGTTGTAGTGTTATACTTGCAGTTCGTTACTAATTGAAGGGATGTAACAGCCTATAAATAGGCTAAAGTAGGAGAGAATAAGGCATTGATGAATGAAAACTTGCACGGAAAAGCTTAGTATGTTTTATTGATATGTAGCCCTAATTATAGGGTTGAATCTGTATATCTTTAGAAAGTATACACTGGGAATGATTTACAACAATTAAGGAAAGATTATACATTGAAAGATTAGGAAAGTATTCTAATCTAATTTAGGAAACTAAACAAGAATAGCAATAAGGATTTGCCGCCTCTTCTCCTTTCCTTCTAGAAGACTGATTTCCATCCCCTTTTACGCCAACACTCTCACTCAAATTGGTGAATAAATATCCATCATTCCTAATTTACATACTACGCCTTCAAATCTTCTAGTTGCCAATCCTTTTGTTAGGAAATCAGCCGCCTGTTGCTCAGAAGGAACATAGGTAATCTGTATTATACCTTTCTCAAGTTTTTCCTTTATAAAGTGCCGATCGATCTTGATGTGCTTAGTCTTGTCATGTTGTACAGAATTATGCGCAATGCTTATAACCGATTGGTTATCACAAAATAACTTGGTTGGTTCATTGATAGCTATCTTCAAATCTTCCAGCACAATTCTCATCCATAGAAGTTCACATAACCCAAGTGTTATAGCTCTGAATTCTGCCTTAGCACTTGACCTTACCACTATGCTTTGCTTCTTACTTCGCCAAGAGATCAAATTGCCCCCTAAGAATATGCAGTAGCCTGTAGTAGATCTCATATCAGATAGAGATCCAGTATAATCTGCATCCGTATATCCCTATATATCCAATGATCCTCCTGTTTTAAATAGAATTCCTTTACCCAAGGTTATCTTCAAATAGCATAGTATTCTTCTGGCAGTTTGCGTATGACTCATAGTAGGGTAATGCATAAATTAACTTACTAAACTCACAACATAAGCTATGTCTAGCCTAGTGTGAGATAAGTAAATCAACCTCCCTACCAACCTCTAATACCTTCCCTTGTCCACTGGTGGGCTCTCAATGTCTCGTCCTACTTTTGCATTTAATTCTATTGGAGTGTTTACTCCTTTGCTTCCTAGTACCTTGTCTCCTTCAAAAGATTCAACATGAATTTGAGTTGGGATAGGAATATACCTTCTTTAGAGTAGGCTACCTCTATTCCTAAAAGATATTTGAGTGACCCAAGATTCTTGATTTCGAAATTTTGAGACAACTTCCTCTTTAGATCTTGCTGCTCCTCCACATCATCCCCTGTCACAATGATGTCATCCACATACACCAATAAGGTTGCCACCTTCCCTTTCCCTGAGTGTTTAAAGAAAAGGGCGTGATCCCCCCTACTCTGCCAATATCCCATATGTCTCATGGCTCTAGAAAACTTGTCAAACCAGGCTCATGGTGACTGCTTGAGACCATAAGTGCCTTTTTAAGTCGACACACCTCCCCTCCTTTTCCTTCTTGAAATCTGGGTGACTGCTCCATAAATACTTCCTCCTCTAACTCACCATGGAGAAATACATTCTTCACATCTAGCTGATGTAATCTCCACCCATAGCATGCTACCAAAGACAAGAGAATTCTTACCATGGTCATCTTTGCTACTAGTACAAACGTCTCCAAGTAGTCTATCCCATAAGTTTGGGTGTAGCCCTTCGCTACTAACCGAGCCTTGTATCTTTCCAAGGAACCATCTACATTGTACTTTAGGTTGAAAACCCATCTACAACCCACTGGAACTATTTCTCTCGGCTTAGGCACCAGATCCCATGTATTGTTTTTCTTTAATGCTCTCATCTCCTCTTGCATGGCCATCCTCCAATTTTGATCCTTTAAGGCCTCTTCCACAGACTTAGGAATAACAGTGGAGTCAAGAGAAGTCAGGAAGCTCTTATGTCTTGGGGACAATCTGTGGTAAGAAAGATAATTGGCTAGAGGATGATGAGTGCATCTCCTCACTACTTTCCTAATAGCAATAGGGATATTCAAATCAGTAGAAAAGGAATGAATAGGGTCAAGAGAGTCAACCTTTTCAGTACCTGGCTGAGAGTAAGATGTTGCTTCATGTTGAGGTGAAGACATGAACTGTTATTTCCTATGATAGACAAAAGGAGTACCCTTGAATTTGACCAGGGATGGGAAATCTAATTGCCTGGCTTGGTTTGGGCTTAGGTTGGGAAGAGGAAGAGCATGGTCACTATCCTAATCGGTGGTTGAAACTAGTTGATCAATGGCTATAGCGGGATGAGTAGCAGGGATAGCTCTAGAAGTATCAGTCAAATTTGTGGGAAGAACAAGATCTAAGTTAGGAAGGGTTGCGGCCGCTTGGTCTTCATTCCAAGGAGTCTCCCCCTGAAGACCAAGATTAGGAGGACCAAAGAAGGGTTGAGATTCAACAAAAGTCACATCCTTCGAAACAAAGAACTTCCTAGTAGGGGGGTGAAAACATTTGTAACCTTTTTGGGTAGGAGAGTAATCAAGGAAGAGACACTTAAGAGCCCTTGGATCTAGCTTGTCACAGGCCTGTTGAGGGATATAAACAAAGGCTATACAACCAAAAACCCTAAAAGGAAGAGGGGTATGTAAGTTGATGGAAGGAAAAAATGAGGAAAGACACTGAAATGGAATGGGCTGCAATGATCGAGAAGCTTAGATGGCACTCGATTGATTAGGTAGGCTGCAGTTAAGACAACCTCTCCCCAAAAACTTTTAGGGACATTATGAGAATGAATAAGGGATCTGGAGATATTTAGGAGGTGTCTCATCTTCCACTCGGCAACTCCATTTTGTTGTGGAGTGTTAATGCAAGACGATTCATGTATAACTCCTTTGTCTTGAATTTTTTTTTTGCAAATGCTAATTACAATAATCCCTAGTGTTATCAGTCTGAAATTTCTGAATATGAGAGCCAAATTGAGTCATAATCATAGAATAAAAGTGAGGTAACACAGTGCTAACAGCTGCCTTATCCTTTAAGAGAAATACCCAAGTCATTCTAGTGTAATCATCAATAAAAGAGATGAACAATCTACCCCAGAACAATTGGGAGTCCTATATGGTCCCCAAACATATGAATGTACAAGAGCAAAAGGATGAGCTGATCTTTTATTACTAATAGGATAAGAGATTCAATGACGTTTTGAAAGTTCGCATACATCACAATGGAAAACACTAGAATCTGATTGTTTGAATAAAACATAAAAAATAGCTTTTAGTAAGTAGAAAGGAGGATGCCCAAGACGGTAATGGTGAAACCAAATATCCAAATGAGAGGACTGGGAGAAGCAGGCTGCTTTAGGTGGAAATTTGACAAGTTGCGGCAGCTCCTGTTTAAGGACATACAGTCCATGTTTTTCCTCAATAGCTCCAATCATCCTCCTCGTAGCCATGTCCTGAAATTCACATGAATGATGAGAGAAAATTACTAGGCAATTGAGATCTCTAGTGAGTTGGTGAACAGAAATCAGGTTTGTGGACAAATTAGGGAGACGTAAAACTGTCTTAATAGAGAGATTAGGGTTAAAGTCACTTGTCCCTGACCTTTGATAGGAATAGAAGTTCCATTAGCAATCACAATCTGTTTGGGTATTTCAAGAGGCTTATAGGTGGTAAAAACATTGGAATCATAAGACATGTGATCTGTAGCTCTCAAGTCTAAAATCCACATGTTATTCCTATTAGTTTTAGAGGCTATTAAAGAACTCAAAACACTTTTTACCTGACTGTTCACCTTGCTGGGTAATGGAGCATGATCCTCTTTGAATTGATTTCAGAAACTCCTCGAGTTTGCTGATTTCATCAGCATTAAGTTGTTGCAGCTCCAATTCTGCCTCCATATCAGTCTTTTCCATCACATCTCCTGGCTTATTTGAGAGATAAAGCCTGATTTTTAGGCATGGCCTGATTTCTTAAGGACACATGTTTGAATCCTCCTAGCTTCTACAACACAACATCATTTCCATGCAACTTGAAGCATGTCTCACAAGTATGCCTCGGCTTCTAACAATAGGTGCACCACAAGCCTTCCTTACCGTGCACTCGGGGTTGTCCTTCTACTCTTCCCTGCCGCATTTTGAACTTTGATCCTTCACCTTTATTAGTGAACACTGTTGATCCTTCAGCACTGATATTTCCCAGCATCACTATTCTCCTATTTTCCTCACTTCTTACTATTGAAAAAACTTCATTAAGGGATGGAAATTTTTCCCTTCCAAGGATTTGAACATGTACTTGGTCATATTCAATATTGAGGCCGGCAAAAAATTCCACGATTCTATCTCTTTCAAGAATAGAATGGAAGGTGGCTGCATCTCTTCCACATTATATTTTAATGTTCTGGTAGTGGTCAAGCTCTAGCCAATACCCATTCATTTTATTATAGTATTTCGTGATAGTCCAAGCCCCTTGTTTTGTGCTACTCAACTTCATTTTAATCTCAAAAATAATTGACACGTCTTAAACCTTAGAATAGGTTCTCTTAACCGTGTCCCATATTTCTTTAGCAGTGGATAAAAACATGTAATTTTTACTAACCTCTAGCTGCATTGCATTCCACAACCATGACATGATCATGGAATCCTCTATATCCCAAGCTTGGAACCTTGGATCCAATTCCTTGGGACTCAAATCTGTCAAGTGAGTCATCTTCCCTCTCCCCTTTAGGAACGTCTTGACCAATTGTGCCCACTGCAGGTAATTTCGATCATCCAATCGATATGATTGGTGCATCCTTGGTAGATCGCCAGTTTGCAATGCTCCAATTGAAGTAACCATAGTTAAAGATAATTGACTTCCATTTCCCTCTCAAATTCTCTCTCCCTCTCTGTTTCGTCTAAACTCTCCCCCTTTCTTCTGATTTCTCCCTCCATTTTTGTCTAATTCTCCCTCAAATTCTTCCAATTTTCCATCCAAACCCCCTAGGTCATGACATTTGGTATTAGAGCATGGCTATCCTTAGAAGCTGATTGAAGGCGATTTTCAAGAAGTTGCAACATAGGCGATCAATTGTAGAAAGTGCTATCAGAGTCAAGCCTGTTTCAGGAGATTGTTTTCGTAATTTTCGAGGGTTTCAACAAGACAAATCTATTAGGCCAGGAAGCAAATAGTGATTGCGATCATCGACAATATCCAACTATTTCTAGTTGTGATTCCAACATTTCTCAACTGTTGAGGCTATGATTCCAACTATTTTTGGACGAAATGAGCTAGGTGATCTCAACAACGATCCAGAGCTCCTGTACAAATTTTGAAGGCGAAGCAGGTGAGTGCGAGCAGCATTTCTAGTCCAATTATGAAGAATCAAAGGACAGGTCATAATTGAGAGAGCAAAGCAACTCACGGTTTAAAATTGAGGTGAAGCAAAGTCGGCAATTTCTGGCAAAATTCTAGCAAATTCAATTAGCAGTTACAAGCGAGTAAGGAAGGCACAGATTTGAAGCAAATCTAGAGGATCGCTAATTTGCAACGATCGCAATCAACAGTAGTGATCAGAGGCGATACCTACATATAGATCAGAATCAATCAATTGGCAGATTACGTTTGCTAAACGTGAAGCAATGACTTGAGGCGAACTTCATATCTATAGATTTAGGTGGATTTGAGAACTAGAACAGTTTTTTGCGCATTTGCTGATAGGTGATCCCTTGCAGTGATCGGAAGTGATAATTTGAAGTAGACAACTTGTGGAAATGGCATTGACCAGAGGAACTGAGAAAACTTGGTAAAGTAGTGTGCAATCGTGGGAGAAAGATTGCGCTAACTTCAAGCAAAAGTTGGACTGAATGCACGAATTGTTGATTCAGCTCGCTAGGATGTATCAGGTCAGTATACCAGTGGATTATCCAAGATCCACTGCAGAATCGATTCTAGCTTTTGTTGGAATCCTACCTAAGAGCTTCGATCCACAGGAAGTTGCCGAAGTACCCACATTGAATCAGGAAATTCAAGATGCCAAGAGAGGATTAGTAGTTGATGCAGTAGCTGCTACAACAACATTGGAGGAGAAATCAACGGAAGATGAGGAAGTAAAAGACGTTGTGAACTCGAGAAAATATATGGTCATAGCAATTTTGGATTTTATAGAATTTCATAAACTAAAACAGGTCAAATCAATGATGGAGTATCAAGGCTAGTTTGAAGAATTAAGGTCCTTCATGTTGACTTCGTAACCTATCTTAACGGAGTGGTACTTTGTTTCCAATTTCATCAGTGGCCTTAAAGATGAACTACGATCAACCATCAAGATGATGCAGCCTGCCACTATTAAGAAGCCTACCGAAAAACCCAGGTTATAGGAGCTTGCTTTAGAAGCGATATACAGAAAGCATGGGCTGCAACTTAAAAATTATTCAACGAACAACCAACATATTGACGATACTTCTAAGGCTACCAATCAAGTAGTGCAGGAAGCTAATGAAGTAGCATTGAAAGAGGAGGATTGCGATGAAGATAGCGTTCATGTAGCTGATGAGAGATATGAGGCTGATGAGGTCCTAAGAATAGAAATGGTAGTTGCAAGGAATGAGGAAAAACTTGAATTGGATCAGGCAATTCAGGATGACAAGAAAGGAATGGTATTGTTGAAGAAGCTACTGAGGTTCTACTAGAGGAAAAATCTGTTGAAAGTGAGCCTTTGGTGTACATTAGCAATTAGGAAATAAAAGATACTCCAATTGAGGAGATCTCTACCGAAGATGAGGAAGGAGAAGATGTTGTGAAGATGGGAGAGGAGACGACTACACCAACCTTGAAATTTGAAGATTTTAAGTTTGTTTTTCTTAAAGGCATAGACAATCAATCACCATGACTGGAAGAAGTTGTTGAATTACCTACATTGGATAGGGTAACTCCAACTGAAAAATCAGACAATTGTGAGGAAATCTGTGCCTTGATCAAAGTGAATGACCAATGGAGTACAATTCAAGGTTGGTTAGAGATTGATAGAGGATACTCGTGTTTGGAAGAAATTGATCACATTGAAACCTTGCAACAATATATTTGTAATATAGTGCTAATTCATCAACTCTAGGCGACTCATAGGAGCAAGTTCTGAAGCAAATTCAGCAGATTCCCGAGCGGCTGGTCTTGGTAGTTGAATTTGATAGCGGTGATATCATGAGTCTGTTCCTCTACTGTTAATTGAAACAGCGCTAAGCAATTTCTGGCAAGCTAGATTAGAGCCAAGATATCATCAGAAATCACCCTTGCAGGAAGTTGGATTAGAATCAACTTTCTTGATTCCTCAAGAGACTGCAACAAAGCTATTCCTTGGCCGTTGACTTTTTCTACTGCAGTTAATTAAGGTCCATAATTGAAGGCAAAGCAAATCCAGATCTCGGCGGATTCTATTTGAGGCGGAATTAGGTTGGCTGAACTTGAAGCCACTAAGGAGGCGGACAAGGTTTATCAGACCAAATTCAAGTTTCCTAGGAGATTCTTAGAAGCTGATCAAGAAGTTGTTACAGGGGAGAATTTCCAAGGATTTGAAATGGGAAGATGGATACAAGAATTGCGAATACTTTGGACATAATTGGTAGCACTATGGACAAAATTGACAGCAAAATTGAAAGGTTTATCAAGTAAGTTTGATGAATTTTTTATAATGTTTACTAAGGAAGATCAGGTCGAAGATGAGAGTTACAAAGAGAAGTTCAACAAGCTGAAACAAGAGGGCTTCAATTATGGAGTACTTGGTTAGGTTTGAGAAATTGAAAGCACTTAGTGCTCAATTCCCATCCAACCTTGACCAAGTCTTATTTTGTATCAAGTTTCATTAATGGACTTGATGATGCGTTGCGGCCTGTTATGTTATTATCTTGAGTATAGGATAAAGTCGTTCCTAGAAGATCAGTGAAGGCAGTGCACATAAGTGGCTATTGAAGGTTTAGATAGGAAATTGTATCCCATGTGAAATTAGTGAAAGTTATGAGGTTAAACTGTAATTATCTATAGTCTTCATTGGGATGTCCGCCCTATTCTATAAATAGAAGGCTTAGGGCGAGGCGGTCGGGATGATCATTTGTTGTCTCTGAATGCGAGTGATATTGCTATAAAAGAGAGGAAAGGCTTTGTGAGAATGAGAGTTCTTTGTAATCTCTGTGTGTGCAATGTAATCGTGTGATAAAGGATAGGGATCTTGTATTGTTTCTACCGGATTTCTAGTGGAATTGCTCTCGGACTTGTGGCTGGATGTAGGCCTGTTTCCACAACCTGAACCAGGATATATCACGTGCCTCTTGTGTTGGTTCGGTTGTTTCTTTCACTATTTTTCATTCCTTTAATTCTGTTCTTACATTTCAGTTTCTTATTTCTATTGATTGGGTTGATTTCAGGTGAGGAGTGTGAGAGATTGGCATGTGTAAACATTGATTGAGTTGTCTAAAGAACTCCTAATCCCAACATGGCCTACAGTGAAAATGATGTGTCCTATAACGATACAACAAGTAGCTGAAAAGGCTAAGTTGCAAGAGTTGGCATTGGAAGCCATTCACAAAAAGCATGGGTTGTCGCCCTAAAAGTTATATTAAGAGCAACCAACATATTGAAAGAGCTTCTGAGGCTGCAAATCAAGAAGAGTAGGAATCTGAAGAAAAATCGGAGTTGGACCAGCCAGTTATAACTAAAGACTCCGATAAAGAAGAGAGAGTGGACAAGGATATCGATGAGGATCACATTTTATAATTGCGGGAAGCTTATGAAGTAGCATTGGAAGATAAGGATGGTGATGAAGACAGCGTCCATGCCTCTGATGAGAGACAGGCATGCAATGAAGACTTGGACCAAAGGAAGAAGCTGGAGGTTGAGGAAAGGCATTCTTTCGCTCGAACTTCTATTAGGAGGAATGGTTTTAAGGAAGAGGGTCCAAAGGATATTGTTCATTTGCATTTGGTTCCAGCTGAGGAGTTCATGGGTTGGGTTAAAGTAGGTATCAAACCATGCCTAGTGCTAGTTTTGACAGAGAAGGAACAATTTAAGTGGATTAAACAGAGGAACTGCCATACGGATAGGAAGAAGATGGAAGAGGAGGTTGCTATCGAACTGCTTATTGTTACAACTTACTGGCACAATTTCTATACGAAGACCTTTGAGGGATACATTTAACATTTGCAAGAAAAAGAAAAGAGAAGGAACATAAACATGAAGAGGAAGAGACCTAGAAGGAGAAAAGAAAGAAGGATAAATTAGATAGCGAAGACAGGGATTGGATGAAGAGCAGGGCTAGAAGCTGTGAGTTTTTTGGGACAATAACTCTCTCAAGGAGGGAGGAAATGTCACGACCTAGGGACAATAAAGGGGTAATATTGTAATCGAGCTACATATATTGTTTGTAATTTTGTTAGGTGCACATGGCTGTTGTTATTTTCGTTTGTGTTTTCAGTTACAATAATTGAAGAGCAGCCGCGGCCACTTGTAAGAGGATGGGGATTCATTGTGAATGAGAATTGAATCTTTTCCCTCTGCTATTCTGTTCTCTCCCTCTCTCTTGAACCCCTTGTCAGTCTAATTCTCCCTCCAAATTTCTCTCTAATTCTCAAGTTCTTCTCTAAACAGCCACTGTCAAATCTTAGGATCTGACACACTCCTTCACCTGATTTGGCTCTTGAGGTATTCACAGATGTTGATCATGCTGGTTGTAAAGTTACGAGGAAGTCTAATAGTAGACTGTGCATGTATCTTGGTAAAAAAACGTGGAGTTCAAAGAAACAATCTGTAGTAGCAATGTCAGTTGGGGAAGCTGAATACAGAGCTTTAGCTCAAGAAGTTACTGAAATCTTGTGGTTGAAGTTTTTATTCACTGAACTAGGTCATTCTTTTTCTAATTCACCAGTTCTTTGGTGTGATAATACAGCAGCTAAGGGTATTGCTAAAAATCCTGCGTTTCATTCCAGGACAAAACATATTGAGATAGACATTTATTTTAATAGGGAAAAGGTTGAAAATGGTGATGTTGATATCAGACTGCTTATATTTTTACCAAAGGATTGCCTCAAGATAGGTTTTAATCTCTTTATAAAAATTGTGCTTGAAGGTTTCACCTCAGTTTATTTTGAAGAAAAAATGTTGAGCTGAAGATGCTGAGATTCAGAACAAGCAAAGCAAAATTGAAGTGGGTGTCCTTTGAGAGGGAATGTTGAGAATAATTCTTGTTATCATTATGTACAACTAAGAGAAGGAGAAAGAAAGGAAAACAGCTGGTGTAGTTAGATTTAGTTTTCAGTTTGTGTTTCTTTTGTGAGAAACTGATTGCTGCAACTTGCAGCTAGTTTCTTCCTGCCAGCTGCAGTGTTCTAAAAGGCAGCCGGCACCGCCGAGGCGTTAGGCAACCCTTGGCCGTCCCGAATAATTGCTAATTGGCACCCCTAGACACTAGGCCAATTAATCAGGCCCAATCAGCGCCTGAGTCGCCCAGACGTGCATGCATGTATGCTAGTATTGAGTTGTTTGGTATTTCCCCTTTCTCTCTCTTGTCATGCGCCGCCTGGGTCGTCTCTCGTGGACTCACCGCTTTCTCTCTCTCACTGCTTCGTAATTTCTCCATTGGTTTATACTCCACCTTCGGCTACACCTGGCGCTGCCATGGAGGTAAGAAGAACCAGTCCGGCGGATTAAGCAAATGGACAGGAAAGAGGAAGAAGACAATTGGAGCACTGAGGCAACGCTGAAGAAGCAGAATGCACACTCAAGCATTCAGGAGGGTTCGGGGAACAGAAAGACAGACCCTGGAGAAGGCTGTTGCTGCTACCTTTTATTCATCCTATTTTAATATCATATATTATTATACATATATATAGATATATATATTCAAGTGGCACATGGGAGAGAGAAAATGCCGGAGGAGGTGGAAGCCTTTGTGCGTCAAATATGCTGGAAATTTCCACCAGCTGCTCTAATCTTCTCATTCCCCTACTATTATATGATATTAATATATTATGTTAGCAATATATATATTTATATATATATGTTATTAATATAGTAGTTGCTATTATATATATATATATTACATCTTAATATATATATAAGTTAGCCACGGCAGTCTCACCCAATTCCCAACTGCCTTTCATTTCCCTTTTAACATTATTTTTTTTTTTAATATAATAAATGTTACCCAATACCCAACTGCCTTTCAGTGTGTTATAGAGAAAGATTTATATATATATATATAATTTATATATAATCTGTTTATATATATATAAATATGAATTTTATTTAAATTTTAAATAATTTTTCTAGACACCACCTAGGCGGCCTAAGCGCTAAGCCCCAATCTAGTGTCCAACTAGCACCTAGCACATTTTAGAACACTTGCCAACTGTCCAGAACAATTAATTTGTTAGAGCTTTTGTTGAGTAATATATAAACTCAACAGCCGCTTGTCTTTTGAGGCTTCATTTTTCAAGAATACATCTTCTCCCTCCTCTCAGTTTTCTTTCTCTGTTTCTTTATTAATTTTCAGGTTATACTCTCTGCATACCCATTTACTGGTGGCTAAACCAAACTATATCTTGTGGGTAACTGGTTCTTAAACAATATTCTGCGCCACAGGAAACTGTCATGACTCATGATGGTGAGTAGGAGATATCATAAAATAAAATAAAATAAAAAGTTTGAAGTTTGATTCATGAATCAAATTACCATCAAAGGGAAAAATCAACAGGAAAATACTACTAAAAAAATATGTGAGCCATGTCATGTTACAAACTCAAGATAAAATATGTAAGTTCCTTCAACATAGGCTCCCAAGATATTCATTCAAGATAACAAATGGGAGAAAGAACCTTACCAAGATAAATAAAAAGCCCCAGCTTATTAAGAGATGTGCATGGATGCAGGCCCTTATATATTGGAGAAAAATAAATAATTGCAAAATCACCAAAATAAACACCATTGACATAAAGGTTACCAGGAAAACCGAATATAGTAGATTATTCCCAAAATGTTCTGCAAGCATGGAACAAAAACTCCCATCATTGTCCCCAGTTTAACAGTAGTAGTCTGCACCAACAGGTCACATGAGACACCTTAAAAAGCATATAAATTGCAGTTTATACCACAGAGGAACAAATTAAGAACTATAGATGAGCTAATGACCAACGTATCAACCTTAACAAATTTTCAGCTAAGCAGGAAGGTGAAATTATGGCAAAAAATTATATCATAGCAACAAAGGCAAAAATGAACCATTTCCATGCATCTAATTCTATTGCATCTTACCTAAGAATCTTTTAAACTCTTCCCATATTGTAAAGATCCAATAAGCTCCTCATATTTTTCTCTTTTTAAAGCTATATCACAGAGCCTGAAAAGCCCTTCTTTACCACAATGGAAGACATAATAGACCCCTTTTAAATCAACTGAAAACAATTATTTCAGAAATTAAATACCAGCCATTTCTGTAACAGCTATTTCCATTTAAAAGACAAAAATGAAACAGCTAAACCATTTTAAAATATTGCACGTTCAACTAGTTTCAGAAATCCAACGTCTTTATTGCCATATATTTCAAATTCCTGTTTATATAAAAAACTGTTTTCAAACAAGTTAATCTTTTCCATGGTGGATAAGCAGGAAGACTTGACTAGCTACAGTACACAGAGCAAAATTATAAGTGAAAAATACAAAGCTTGGAGTGATAACAGAGCCTGGATTAAACCATAATTAGAAGTTCCACTATCTTTCAGTTCAACAAGGGAAAAAGTGAAGGATGAACTCAGATGGGCAGATGGTTCACACAGCACAGACAGTTCATTCATCAAAGGATCATTACATAATCCAAAATGGCTTGTTTAATCCTTCTTCTATTTTTTTTTTTTAAAAAAACTGAGTGGCACATTTTGCCAAGACTTTATACATGATACAACTTAATCTAGATTGTCATATTCTAAAATCAATGCCACATTTTGCACAGTAGGAAGTTGATAGTTCATAACTAAAAGGCAATTTTTTTTTTACCAAAAGCTAGTTAAATTAATTTTTTTTATATTTTTTTATATAGTTAAATTAATTTGAGGCACCAATCAATTGGTCCCTGTGTTACTTGAGGTAACTGGTAACCCATGGAAGAATATTTTATCAAAAATGGAACCTTTAGTAATTTGTCAAAGTTATGTTTCATAAAGTAACAGAAGCTATAAATTAAAAACAAATAATATGCCCATTTATTAACTATCACTTTTATCCTAGTAGAACACAGAGAGGGAAGGGAACATTACATATAACTATATATAATATGCTTAAGAAAATTCATACCTTTGGACGTTCAAGAGTTATAGAAACATCCTCCTGGTCTCTAGGACTAGAAGGTGCTTGAACCTGTTCCGTTGTCATACTGAAATGATAATTTTATCATAAGTTAAAACTACATATGAATTAAAAAATAATGGACACAAAAACCAAAAAATGAACAACTGTAAAGGGTTGACATGAAGCCAATTCCACAAACACCCCCCCCCCCCCCCCAAGAAAAAGAAAGAAATGCATAAGTTTAACTCAAAAGAGAAAAACTCGGAAAAAGCGACAGCAATGGAAATGTATTAGTTACCTCTTACCTCTTAAGGCCTAAAATATTCACAAGAGAATCAAACCCAAACAATTCCAATTTGGATTCCCTGTGAGAGCCATTGGCACCTACATGAGTTGGGAATGGTTCTTCTATCACATCAGAACCCTTGCTTGGCTGGCTGCTCACTTTTATTTTCCTGCAATAATACATGAATCAACATATAAATGAACAACCATTGAGCGGAGTTTAAAAAGAAATACATATTTTTTGAGAAGCAGAACAACCCAGTAAGTAAGAGGAGAACACAGGCTTAGTATCTAGTATTGTTGTCTTGTTTGTTTTTAAGGTTGAGGAATAGGAAACATTTGAAGGTGCCCAATCCCTTGTGTGTATGCTCAAGCAATCTTTTATCCAGTTTTGGTTGGTTGGCTAACACGCAGGGTGCACCATCATTTGAGTCAATTTTCACAGAGGACATAAAGCATAACAAACTTATATAGAAGCCCTTCTTTCAGCCTTGGTTTTACTTTTTGGTGTACTCAATTGCACTTCCTTTGATGCTTTTTTGCAGTTATATATCTCTTTTCAAGAGAAGATAAATGCATGCGTAATTTATATGCATTCATTTGGAACTTGATAGCTCCAAAAGTATAAATTAGCATTAAAAAAATCAGAAGTATATGCTTGCAATGATAGATAAACATGTTGTGCCAAATTAAGGAGGTAATTTGAGACAGTATCACATATGTTAAATAATTTTTCTAATAATTTAGTGTTTATTTTGTAGCTTTTCTTCTTGTTGTTTCCCATCTTAAAAGATCCTTCTTTTTCTTTTCAATTCTCTATATCTATGAGTTTATTTTGCTAATGCTTATCAGAGCATATGGACATAAATAGTTATCTCCACATGGCTGATTACATATAACTTCAAATGCATAAAGAAAATACACGGTATCCAAAGTGGCCTCACATTATGCATATGCATTCATAACAACCAAAGGAATTAGGGGCAATCCCCTGACAACAGAAGATGTAAATTAATTAATCAAACAGAGGAAGCATAAATATCCAAGAAAAAAGGCCACATATGAGAAGGGAAGTAATTGTTAAAATTCAACATAAGTTCACATTAATCATAGCTGAGAAAGAAATCATTCTACAATAAAGCACAACCTAGCATATCAAATAATTGGCTATTCATTCTTCCATGCCTTAGAGGGTGAGAAAGATACACATACACGTACATAAAGGTAATCATCCAGTTCATGGTGATGGATACTGATACAAAAAGATCTTCAAATATCAGACTTTGTCTTTTTCTTAAGAATTCCTCATATCCAAGGCAGCTTAAATAGTAAGACACAGACATACTGACAGAGAAGAAGAGGAAGGAGGAAAAGAATAAGCATGCATCCACAAATATGATGAGCATGAGTAGATATATGGATGGATGTTACAGTGAGAAAGAGGGCCTTGCATGTGCATATGGTCGATGAGCTCGTGTCTAATAGATTGCTATACTTATGAACACAAATGAATCACATCGAAAATTTTATATCTGAAAACCTATAAAAAAAATAATGTAATGAAATGCTTATATTAGAATTATTAGTATAATTAGATATATTGCATATTGTTGTATGTGTTTTTATTTATTTATTTGTTATAACTATGTGTAATTAGGCTAAGCCCATGTCATCTCCCTAGGAGGATTAGAAGGGTAATATTGTGATAGGGATATAATAAAGGGATAATATTATACTAGGCTTATATTAGTTTGTTAGGAGATATTAGGTTGTTTGTTAGGAGCACATGGGTGCTGTTAGAAATTAGTTAAGGAGCTACCTATGCCTATAAAAAGAATCATGCTAGATGTACAACTTTTTTGTACATCTTGGGCTACATAAGGGAGTATTATGACCAAAATACCCCTCGCCTCACATGCGCCTCACACGGCTCATGAGGGATTTTTTTGTCATTAGTACACCCTTATATAACCCAAGGTGTACACAAAGGTGTACCAATAACATTTTCCCTATAAAAAAGCCCATTGTAATAGGAGATATTTGGTTGTTTGTTAGGAGCACATTCTGATTCTCTCTACAATTCTCTCCCTTCTCCCTCTTGTTTCTCTCTACATCCTTCCCCCATTTCTGTCCAAATTTCCCCCTTAAATCATTCTATTTCAGTCTTATTCAATCGGATCTTTCTGATTGCCAATTCCAAACTTGTTATGAACCCTAGGTTCATGACAAATGGTATCAAAGCCAACGGTTCTTGGCTATGATTCCGTCAAATCCTATTCAACGATCTGAGTTTAGCGAATTTCGGTAGTTCTAGAATGATTGGGTTGTAGCTGTCCCTAGCTTGGGGCCCGATTCAATTAGAAGGCTACTGAAATTAATTTTAGTGATTAAAACCAGAGGACAGAGGTGGATGATCCATTGCGTTAGGCGATTCTGATCAGCAATTTAGTTGCAGATCAGAGGCACTCATGTTTGAGTTTTGAAGACGAAGACGGCCATTGAATCTCGAAATTGATTCTGACACACAAGGATGTGAGTGTCGGCTCAGATCTGAAGGAGAAGTAGGAGGAGTGACTTCGGCTAAGACTCTGAAGGTCAAGTTGAAGGAAGTGATTCGAAGCATTGTGGATTTTTGGAGGCAATGCTGACAGTGACGCTTGGTTGTGAAATTCAAGCGTGTTGCCGACTTTTGGAGGCGACTTCAAAGGACGGTATCAGGCTAGTGAATTTTCAGATCCGATCGTGATAGAGGAGGTGAAATATAGCCATGATTCTCAGCAACCCAAGCGAATTCAATGAGCTATCTACTAGTGGTCCTCGGCCCAGAAGGTCGTGACTGGAGTGGGTGACAGAGGTCGACGCTAATAGGCAGGAGGTCGCAACTAGTGCTGGAGTTCTAGGCGATCACGATCTGATCAGGCAAGGAAGTGGGTGTTGCAGCTGAGTTAATTGCATTAGGTCTAGCGACTGTGCAGCAGGTTCTTCACTGTGGTGCAGTGGGTGTCGCGGCCACTTTCATGGTCGGTGATTGGGCAGAACCAAAGGAAGGATCCAAGGTGAGTCCACCAGTCTAGGCGAACGGATTGAACACCTCCGATCAAAAATATCGCCCAATTAGGATTGGAAGGAGTTCCATTGACTCTTGGCTGCAAATCTCAGTAATTCTTACTCGTAACTGATGTGTGAAGCAGGTCAAGCAATTTCTGGCTTGAATCCGACAAAGTGTATCAACTGCATCAGAGTTTATCAGCATAGAAGACGGATTCCGCTAGGCAATTCTAAATTGGAAGGTGATTGGGTGGCGACCGATGCAAGGAAGGCACTGTCGGACTTGAAATTGGAAGGTGATAGAGATTGGGTCAGACGTGGAAATGGGAGTCGTAGCTAGTAAGGACGGTGATTGGGTAATAGCAGCTCTTGGTTGCGGTTTTGATTTGAGTTGAAGGCAAAGAAATCAGTTTATGTAGTTAAAGGTTTGAGTCTTGAAGAGGAAGGCGGACAGCTGAGGCCGAAAGAAGAAGCACGACTGGGAAGATCATTGAACCAGTTCAATTCCGGCGAGCAGTGAAGTGGACGTAGGTCTGAACGATCTTGAATCTATAGCGTTCGGAGGTTGTTTATCCATTGGGTTAGTCAGCTCTAATTGGCAATTCAATGGCAGATCGGAGTGGCGCAACAAATTCGACAGATTCCATGAGAGAAGTGGATTATTCCAGCTTGTTGATTGTTGGTGCTTGAGGCTGTGAGCAAAGGGAAGCAAGGGTTAATTCCAGCTTTGAATTTTGATTAGCTTGTTTGAAGAAGAGAGGTATGTATAGAACCCCTATCCCTTGGTCTTGTTCGTGAGATGTCGGCCATGGGTCTTAATTGCAGCCAAAGGATGCTGCATTTTCAATGGGATGTCCTACTCGTGAAGCCTTGGGAAGCAGTGCACTTAGGAGACCATTGGAGCCTCAATTGCAACAGATGAATGCTTCATTTTCAACTAGAATGGAGCTTCAATGGCAGTCAAAGAAGGCTGCATTTTTAGTTGACAGCGACAAGGATAAGTAGCAGTGTAGCCAGAAGAATCAACCATGGGGAAAGAAGATTGAGAATGAGTCTAGCCGAAGGGACAAAGGAACAAGCAATGGGATTCATGAAGAGTGCGAGAAATTTGGCCGTATGTTCCACGAGAAGCTTCAGGAGTTTGCAATGATACTAATCAAGAAGTATCATTACAACTTTCCCATTGAATACTTCGATGATTATCGCGAGAGTTTTAATAAGGAGGAATTCCTTAAAGTGGAGCAGTCGAAGGAGGACATCCTTGCTAAAAGTAAATCCTTAGTGTACTCCAACTACCAGCAAGTAAAAGTATTTCCACTAGAGAAGGCCCCTACTAAAGATATGAAAGGGTCTAAACATACCACTCCCTTGGTATTGGCTATGGAGAAGGCTGAGGAGTACATGGAAGAAAAGATTGGGGAGGAGAAAGTGGAGGATGGCACTCAATCAATTGGCAGTCTCTCAAGCACTACCACTAGGAAACTCTTGATGCCATTGATCTCCTGAAACAGCAAAATAAAGAGTCTAAAGATAAGGAACAAAGGATTGCACCGGACACCTTGCTTGGAACATCCCACATGTATGTCATTGGCACGGGCACACAAGACAAAGCAAAGTTAAAATTGCAGGCCGAAGAGTTAGAGGATGGGGTTGTAGGATTGACAGCGCATCTGGAGCAATGGAGGACGTAGAAGAATAAAGCCAAACAAGATGAAAGGAAGAAAGGGAAGGACTTCTTTGTTAAAGGGACCGAGACCCTTGATGTTTTGCTCATTCATGTTCCCATTGGTGTGGCAACAAGCCATAAGGCTGTTGTTGCTAAGGAGAAAGAAAAGAGAAGGCAAAAGAAAAGGGAAAAACAAGATAAGAAGAAGGAAAAGCGAAGAAGAAACCACTAGGTGAAGATGGGCATTGGATAAAGAAGCAACGGCTAGGTGGTAATAAGTTTCTTGGGGACAAGAAACATTTCAAGGGGGGAAAATTGTCATGTCCCTAGGAGGATTAGAAGGGTAATATTGTAATAGGGATATAATAAAGGGGTAATATTGTAATAGGCTTATATTAGTTTGTTATGAGATGCTTGATTGTTTGTTAGGAGCACATGAGTTTTGTTAGAAATTAGTTAAGGAGCTACCTATGCCTATAAAAAGGCCCATTGTAAGAGGAGATGATTATGCATGAATTGAGGAAATGAAATTCTGATTCTCTCTACAATTCTTTCCCTTCTCCCTCTTGTTTCTCTCTATTGTTCTCTCTCATTTCTCTCTACATCCTTCCCTCATTTCTGTCCAAATTTCGCTCTTAAATCATTTTGTTTCAGTCCTATTCAATCAGATCCTTCTGATTGTCAATTCCAAACTTGTTATGAACCCTCGGTTCATGACAGCCCGTAGCTTATTAGGCTCATTGTGCCTATTAGGCTATTATAAATAACACACTTAGAGGCTAATCTCTTAGATTTTTCTCTCATAATTATTTTCTCACAGCTTATAAGCCCATTTGGTTTGATAAATTTTTTGTCCTTCTTTCTAGTTCTTATATGGGCATGCACATTAAATGAGGAGCAAAAGAGAACTATAAATATGAAAAAAAAAAAAACTCATATGAGAGAAAAGGGGTAGTAGGAAGGGCAAAGAAATGTGAGCATGTCTCTGCCAGTAGAATCATGCATGAGTTTGTGCATGAGTTTATGGGACACCCAATGAAGCAAGTCAGTAAGCATGTTTTTATGAATATGACATGAGTTTGTACAAAGGAAATCTTTGAGCCCAGCCTTAAGAAGTAAAACATAATTTACATAAATAAATAAATTGACCCACCAAGTGAAATTTTTGCGGTGAGTGGGGAGTAGGGAGCGGGGGAAGGTTGACTGAGCAAGAGAGGGGAACAGGTCTCCCATCCTAAACCTGCCCTGTTACTGTTACTATCAATACTCTTGCTCGTATAAAAAAGGGAATAATGTCACTTCTCATGGACTTGAACACTATATTATTAGGGCTACCCCTAATCCATCTACTCATTCAACTAGGATTGAGTCACTCCATTTCAGTTTCAGTGCGTTAGTGGGCTAAGTTATAACTTATCAAACCATAACTATTCTTCATTAAACAACGAAGGAATATGCTACTCTTTAGTACTGCATTTACTATATCAGTGTGTTTCCTAATTACATACCATTTTGCATCATGAATTCCAGTTGCCTTTAGGGCTATTTTACTACATCCAGCAGTGGGGATGACATCCCTCCACAGAAGAAGATCCAGTCTTTTTAAGAGAGATCTAAACTGGGGTTTTAACAGGAGAGAGGAGTGATGCAAATAAACAAAGCTTCGATGGCGCCCCCCCCCCCCCCCACACACACACACACACCGGGGGGAGGGGGGGATGATGGATGATGGTACGAGTGCCACCAGTAGTCACCATTGGCTACAACAACGTATAATGCTCGCACTAAACAATGACAATTGGTGGAGAAGAATTAAAGGGTAGTCTTGTGTTCCAATCAGATTACTTAAATTTTTAGCATAAAGGTGTATTAGTAGTGCCCAATTGTTCAAACCATGTTGCCTGTCTCCTGATCCTTATTTTGTGAGTGTCCTAAAAACCAAAAACATCAATTGACAAACAAAACCCGTCAACCATCCAAGAACCGTACAAACACAACCAAGCGTGTTGAGATGAAAACAAAAGGAGATCCAAGAACCCCCAAAATTCC
The DNA here is from genome assembly GCF_014633365.1 of Diospyros lotus. Lineage (NCBI taxonomy): Eukaryota > Viridiplantae > Streptophyta > Magnoliopsida > Ericales > Ebenaceae > Diospyros > Diospyros lotus. The sequence continues at coordinate 6,668,839 of NW_026267104.1, read as the reverse complement.
AACTTCTTCAGTGCACGAGAAACGACACCCACAAAACGAAATCAAAACAAAAGAAATTGAAAAACCCAGATGGAAAATAAGAGGGTTTTACTTGAGGGAATGCTGGGGATTGGAGAAAGACGCAGAGGAGGAAGATCCAGGATCCAGCGACGACATCTCCACCACAGCTCGATCGTTATCGTGAGCAACCACCGGCCTATACTGGCGCCCACCCAAACCACCCTGTGACGGTGGGAATTCGCTGTCCTCCGCCCCCTCAATCTCCCCATTATTCATTGTTCTTCTCTTCTGGATCCACAGATCCGAATTCAATCCCACCCAGATGCGGAAAGATAAAGAGAAGATCTCAGAAGATCCAAGATTCGAAATTTAGCAAACGCAGAGAACAGGGTTGAATTCGGAAGGAAAGAACGAGACGCCTCCTTTGAATTGCGTAATAAGAGGAAATGGAAGAAAAAAAATTATTTTTATTTAATATAGAAAGAAAATTCCACGCGCCGCCTAGGCGCGTATACACTTTTATTCCTTCGTTTGCTTTTCTTTTCTTATTTTGTTTATGTAAAATTCAATTTTTCCTTTTACTTAATTTAAGGTCTTCTTAATTTAACTTCTTTTGTTTGACAAATCCGTCCACCTTCTATTTATACTTACGTTGTCAGATTTTTTGTGCTCTATTTTTAACTCAAAAAAATAGATATTAGCTATATTTAAATTACTTCATAAATAATTATTAATCTTTAGAAATATAAGGTTACGAATAAAATAATTAATTTTATTTTTTAAGAAAGCGAGTGTCTTGTGTACTAATTAAGTCCTTTATTAATTGTGTTGAATAAAAAATAAAATAATATTATTAAATAGTTCTTAATAAAAAAAATTACAAACACTACATTTGAGATTTAAAATAATTATAATAATTAACTTTATTGTTTGAGAAAATACACCTAATATCTTTAAGATTTAATGTTATATTATTATCACCCCTTTATTATTAGTTAACTCCAGTTAAATATTTATGCATAATCAAAATATCATTATATTTAAAAAGTTTGTTCTCTTCCCATCATCTTTTTTAACAATTAAATCGTTGTTATAATTGGTTTTAATATTTTTCAATCTATTATTCTTCTTTTTCATCTCTATTCCCAATTGTCTATACTCTCATCATCATCGTTTGTGCAACAATCAAGACCGTAGCCATCACCATCATCCACCTCTATTGTTATTTGACTTGAGATATCTTATTCTTTTATTTTTTATTTTTTTATCTTTTTTTTCTTTCACCTCTCTTTTTCTTTTCTATTTATGATGATCGAATCTAAATACTTAATGTTCAAGGACTACTAATTGTCTTTTTTTTTTTAATTTTATTTCTTTATAAAATCAGATGAGGGAGGAGAGAGAATTAAGATAGAATGGTCATTTTATCTACTTGTTTAAGGGCATGGGAGATTATTTTTATTTATAAAATATGAGAAGTAATTCTTACAATTACATAAAATTTCATTTCAAGAGTGAGTATTACAATTTTTTCCCGACAAAACGAAAAATACAAGACTTCACTTAAGCGAGAAATCCCAAAACATAGGTCAGACAAGAATGCTATGAAGTACCAAATTATATTTTGCATTTAAGACAGGTCCTTAGTCTCCTAAACTAAAAGGTACAGAAACAAACAATAAGAACTCGGAAAACATTTCAAGAAGTAACAGAAAAGAGGGGTCAGCCATCCAAAGACAAGCTCTTCTTATGCTTTCCATGATTGTCTTTTGCCTTCTCAAAATTTCCAACTCCATTGTTCGGGTTGCTAACAGAGCCCTCTTGAGCACTGCATATTTGAGACCTCGTCCTGAACCTGAACTTCTTGGGCACGCTTGCCCACAAGCTCGTTCCCTTCGCTTGACCCAACTTTTCGATCTCTCTCCTCATGTTCAAACACTCCTTCTCCAGCTCAGAAACCTGCATCCTCATGTTATCCATGCCTACCTTTAAAACCTGGTTCTCCTTCACGGCTGTAGCCCAGCCGCCTTCTGTAGACCCCACCAAGCCGCTCTTGAATTGTCTTGAACTGTCAAGGCTGTCAGACACAAGGAAGCAATCCGCAATCGAAGTCCTTAGCTGAAGCTGCTCAAAGAAGAGCACTTGGACTACTACTCTAAGGGGCAACCTCTCATTCTGCGCAGCATGGGTACATGCTTCCAAGGATAGCTTCTGGCAGTTCATCAGCCTGCAAAGTTGCTCCCGATCGGAGTCTGCCAACCATGGGTGTGACTGCAGGAAACACAAAATGGAGGTTGACAAGTCTAAGCTAACATAACAAATCTGCACAGGCCAATTGTTTTATCTTTATCCTTAAAAACATAAAAATGATTTTAGGCTATGATAAGTCGTGTGACCAAAGCAGCATTCGTTTTGAGCTTCACCTTTTCCGTAATGTCGTCCTCCTGGAACCAAAACCCTACCCACAGATGCCTTCCCGACATGTCTGTTCTAGTTTCATTACAGGAGGTCCATGAAGGTTGATAATAACCAACCTAAGGTCATGCCAACTATGGTTCAAATATTAGTTGAAGTGACCCAAAAATAAGATCTTAACTGCATAGAGACGTCATGGAGCAGAAATTTTTGTGTGGGTATATTTGGCTTGTGGCAATAGTACCGTGAATGATCTGTGAATAATAACTTAAATTTCTAAAAGGGGCATTCAGAAGTTGAGTTATGCATGTTGAGTCTTTCCAAATAGTGATAGAGAGAAATTTACCTTCAGATAAATGTCAATTGCGCGATAAAGACCATCATCCAATGGCCTGGCGTAGTCAGGAGCAGCAGCAGCAAGAGACATAAACTTGGGGAGCTTCAGATTACTATCTGGGGCAACCTCTGCAAGGTATCCATCCATTAACTTGGCTACCATTGTGATTGGTGCCAAAGAAGGTGACTCCATCAGCTGGCCTTCATCAACTGAACAAGGGGAGGCCCCACCAGTCACCTGGTCGATGGCCAGAAAGTGCTGAAGAATTCTCTCCACACATTCAATATTGTAAAGAGTCTCCATGGAATACGAGAAGTTGGGCATCAAGAGATCTTCCAAAGTTGCCTGATCAAGCTGCATCCCTGTCCTCCTTTCTAAGTTTGCTATGCAAGAGGAACTTGCCTGAAGAATGATGGCTGTACGGAGCAGACCAAAGAGGAATTTTTCAGAGACTAAGCCCTTCTGCATTGGAAGCAGTTGGTCCATTTCTTCAATTAAAAGCTTCTGATCTTCTTCAGATGGCGGGGTGGGAGCCAGATGAGTGCTAGCTTCACTGGTATCCTGACGCCGATATAGTCCTGGGAGGTATCTTTTTGCATAGAGAGTGAGAGACCCCGCAATAATCTCCTGCTTGATTCCATGAGATTCCATGGCAGAAATTAATCTCTTGTAAATGGGAAAACTCAAATTTGACACATCTCCATACCACCAATCTGATCTAGACCTTTTTGGCCTAGCCCCTGTACTTATGCCATTCCACAATATACTTCCTCCAGGACTCTGCATGGGTCCACCATGTTCTATAACAGGCCATCCAAATACATTTGGGTCAGTGCTTGCCTTTGCAGCTAAGGACTCGATGCATCTCTTTGTGACATGGAGTTTGTCAGCGTGAAGGAGAATATCATCACAGGTTTGAAGTGCCTTCAGAGCCTCTTTCCAACTATGGAGGACAACTCGGTTTAGAAATATTTCAGTGTGTGAAATAAGATTGCCCTCCCCATAGCGTTCTGTCATTTCAAGATGCTCAGCAGCACACCGAAGGTACACAACATTTGAGGAGGTTAATTCAAGTTTCAGCCCATAGCAGAATTTGGCTACAAATTCAAATGTTTTAGCCCCGCCAGGGATGTCAGGGAGCTTGATGATGCAGCCCTCTTCCTCTCTCTCAGATGCTTCCACCATTAATCTTTCCATAACCCCACTTCTAGAAAGTAAAGGAAACTGTATAACATGAATATTGAAAGGTTAATTGACATGGAAAGTTTTAGCCAAAATATGTCCATCTCAAACCCCTTCCCAAACCACAAAACCATGAGCACGTTCACATTTTGCACTTCAGTCATTACAGTCCATGATAACTTGAATACAATTCTACGAAAGCAAGCTTAAATTGGTGCAGAAAGTGAAGTAACCATAACAAAATTCTCATTCTCACACAGTATTTGGTGGGGGTGAAGAAGAAAGAAAGAAAACAAGAAACAAAAAATGCCTAAATATTCTTTAAAAGAAACCCCTCCAATGGTAATAAATAGAGAACAAGATGGATTTTGACCAGGTAGGCATAGACCTAAACCCATTTTTCCTTGACCTCTTTTAAAGACAACCAACCTTGCTTTGAATATGCATGATCTCACACAAAGCCCCCAACCCAAGTGTCTTGATTGCAGCCTTGACTCAATTAGCTTGCCTCATCATTCTGTTTTATTTGTCCAATTTATAGACACCTACACTATTTTTGTTTGGGGGTTCAGGAGGGGGAGATTGGATTGACAATTCCCATGTTTGCATGGGCAAAGTTCCATGAGACTGTTTTGTTGTTGGGAGGGGCGGGGGGGATCCTTTAACCAAGTGCTCAAACCTGAATTCCCTCTACATACATGAGATTTCAATTCCAACCCTGAATCCAATTCAGAGACTCAAACTATTGGATATGGTAGGAGTACCCATTCAACCAGAGTCCCTGAGCATACCCAAGATTTTTCCAAGTGAATTGTCAATCAGAATTGGCTAGCAAAACGAATTGATAGCCAGAGTTTTTGGACAACTTTACTTTCAAAACCTCCATACAGTCTAAACTAGATTGAATGAAATATAAAAAGAACTGATATCCAACCTGGTAGATATGAATTCAATATATCCAACTCCAAATCTGATTAAAGTTGCACAAACTTGAACTTAGTAATGCCCAGAAGGTGGGTGTCATTCAGTTCTGTTAGATCCATATTAGGATCTGTTCTACTTATATCCAAGCTAACTTATGATATCTGATAATATGATCAAGGTCAGAACCAAATTGAACACAGATCATCGATCAAACTCGGGAGAGAATTTTTAACATCTATTTTGAGCATACAATTGCTGTCCTAAATCTAATAACTTGATTAGGAATATAAGAGATAAAAAAGAAAAGAAAAGGATCAGCAGAGCAGAATAGCATGTGCACCAAATTGCTTCCTTTCTATCAAAAGGAAACTAAGGATCCATGTGACATTTTTTATCAAGATTGTTAATAGGAAACTAGCATAAACTTCTGTGTACATGTTCAAAGCAAGTTCAATTTTACAAGCAAACACGACCTATTCACTTCAAAAACTTACACCACTTAAAATTAAAAAGAAAAAAGAAAAAAACAATATAATAGGATCCAGCAGCTATATTATTTCACAGTTAAAACACATTCAACATAATATTGTAGGGAACTTAATAATTAGCAACATTATTTCCTAAAAATGTCACCTTGTGGAGATGGAAAGACATCTCCCCAACTTCAACAATAATATCACTTGGCAGCCCGGTTGTGCAGAACCTACAATCATATTTACAGTTGAAAGGTCAAATCACAATGGGAAAACGTTTAAAACACTTGCTGTGAGGTCACATGCTTATAAGTTACATCTACAAAAAAAACTGGATCAGATCTCTTTACATTGAATGACCGACGAAATAAAACAATGAGCAAAGCAGATCTCAACCATACTGGTAACGGTAGCATGCATATGAATTTTCCATAAGGATGCCCATGAGCAGAAAAAACTACATCTAATCTGTCCTAAAAACATGGTATGCTCAAATAACTGATCTTGATGAATGCTCCCTGTATGTATTCCATAGGATGCAGATTTCTCCTTGACAGACAAGTTAATGGCTTCCAACAAACCAAACAACCCTACATTTGATGGAAGGAAACGAGTAGAAGGAAGCAAAGGTAATAGAAGTCATGGGAGATGGTTGTTATACTGACTCACAGGCACATAACAGTGGCCCAGTATCTCACTGTATACTCCTCAAAGTGGAGCAGGTGCTACTATACACGGCAGGGAATGATAATCTCATTCTTTTTGAATCATAAAACTAAACACCGAAGCTTTATAACATAACACTCAACCAGATTTTCTTCCCCTATCACTTCAGTGCTACTAAAAGGGTGAAGAAAAGAAAGAATCATCATCACTGAGGTGTTTTCTGCATTTTGAGAAATATAAAAATAAAAAGAAAGAAAAGACTCGAGTCTTAACAAGATATTCAAGTCATAAAAAAATAATTTTATAAATATTTTTCTGTCAGAATATCAAATTTGATGGCCACATCAAAAAAGTTCCCACATCAAAAAAGTTCCCAATAAGCAGCCTTAATTTCATTTTATTGGAAAGTATACAAAGTCAGCAAGTGATCTAATCCCTAATAAAATTATCATCTTGGAACCTTTTTCATGTAATGGACAGCAAAATTAGTTTTTTGTTAAATACCCACTAGAATGCATCTTTCACCCCAGACGCACAGCTTACATCACAAAATTGTCAAGGCAAAATACAAAGACGGAAAGTGGACTCTAACCAAGCGTCAACCATATACACAAAAACAAGTGTATCTCAGATGATAAGTAGAACTCTGGCCAAGCAACCGAACATGTACATTCAAAATGTTTATTAATCTATTAGCAGAGTCAATCCAGCCTAGTAGATGAACGCCGGAAGCATTCCATCAGATGTAGAAATGGGAAATTGGTGAGAAATTACCTAACATTACCTCATTAGATCAAACTAAGGTAAAAGATTTTCAAATGGGTTAAAAAAACTAAGGAGCTAAAAGCTTCCTTAGAACACAAAAGAGGTCGGGATGCTAAAAATAAAATATAAAAACTAAATAAATAATAAAGATGCAAAACTTTAACGAGAAAAGGCAAAGAATGAAGTGGGATCGCACCAAGTTTCAATTTGCAAACTAGCTGGTCCATTTTTATCAGTCTGAAAACATACGAACGTAAATGCACTAACACTTGCAGCCTGTAAATTATATCTTGAAGTGCCACGGAGATGGGAAACATACTGAAGTACGTAAGCAACTTATCTCAGAGAAAGCAAACCACGGAGATGGGAAACATACCAAGCTTGCCCTTGCCTCTGGAATGCATCAGTTTTGGATCCCAATTTCGTACAAGCCATATTTCAAATGCAGGATGAATAAAACTTCCAGTAGCAGAGCTTCAGCTAGAGAAACCCAATTTAAGAGCCGAATCAATCCTCACAAACCTCAACAAACCATCCCATTTTCATGCTTAAAACAAACTCCACCAATCTTTTGCCCCCAAAACTACCACTCTGAAGCAAATGTCACCCAGAAACCCAACCCCAAATTTATCTCCTTTCTGAAACTGCAAAAACAAAGACAACTACTTCAGAGAAACACCAATTGTGGGGCAAAACAGCAACTCCCTAATCTCACTTAAGTTGCCTGATCAGGACACAAGCTCTAGGTCAACCCCTCCTCCTTCCACCTGCCCAAAAAAGAAGAACCACCCTATTTTATTTGTTGTTCTGGTACAACCGCCGCACACGTAAACCACAAACAAGATTCTAAAATTCAACCCTAGATTGCAATTGGGAAACTAAAAACTCTCACACCCAGTAAAATAAAGAAGAACAGAAACTGAAGAAAGAAACGAAACCAGTAAATGCCTGACATAAGGGGAAAGACCCATCTCTTAGAGTGGAACTTGGGGAACTCAACGTTGGGTAAATCAACGGCAGTTTCAGAAAAATAACAAAAACGACCCTAATCCATGTGGCCCGTTTTGCTTAAAACCTACTCATCATTGCTGCTTTTCTAGAACAAATTGAGTCCCAACATTTGAAAAAGTCCCCGGAACCAGTGCCGCTGCTGGAGAATAAAAGAATGGCTTAAAAGGTGATGCATGGAGTTCGTTGGGGAAATTCTTTTCCCATCAATGGCTCTTTTGACAGTAACAGATACCTGCTTAAACAGCTGGGCCATGTGGATACTTACCTTATTCAGATCGACCGCCAAATAACAAAATTGGTATTTGCATGCTGATACTGTGTTGTTACATTTTATGTGACTTTTTTTATAATAATTATGTATACAGTTATTTATTTTACATAATATTTAATACTAATATATTATATATTTATTTATATAATAAATAACTTTATACCAAAGTAGTAATATCCAAATTAAATATAAGACAGAATATAGTAACTTCATGTCCCAATAATAAAACTAGCCAAATAAACATTATGTTACAAATTTCCAACTACTACAATAAAATATCCATAAAATTCAAGTGTTTTGTCTCATGCAACAAGTGGGGACCAGAAGCCTTAACTCCATGAATATTTATGTATCATGTTGTAGTGGTTAAACTATCAAAGGCCATACATTTAGGTTGCATACATTTGCTTTTATTTTTTCTTAGTAAATTGCACCCACTTTTTGTTTAGGCCATTTGTAAGGATATTTTTTGTAAATTAAAAATATCTTTAAAAATTCTTGTAATTCTTTTTATAAAGTCTCCCCTCTATTAAGTATAAATTATTTATAAAATTTTATGTTTTTACTTTAAATTCCACATAAATTCTTGTAATTTTTAAAATATAAATTTCACATGAGTTATTTTCATTTTTCATCATTTAAATCTAATCGTAAAAACAATCTATTTGAATTATTGACTTAATGACATGTGTAACAAAATAATAAAAAAATAAGAATTAATAAATAAGTGAATTTTATTAATTATATTACAATTATAACGATAGTCGCATAGTATGTTGACATCAAATATTAATATTGAATTATGATAATTATTTTTTTCCTTAAAATTTGAGTTAAACTAACTAATTAAACTGAAAATTTGTAGAATTCAAGATAAAAAAACCTAATCGACAAATAATTGGCTATTTTTTATGAATGACAATTGAATTAAACCAAATTTACGTGTCAAAGTAAGTGAGATATTCTTTTTTACTTTTTAATTTTGTTGTTAAATATTAAAGTATATCATAAGGATTTGAGATACTTTTAAAGAATTATGCTCACTGTTTTGTTGTTGAGTTTTTTTTTTTTTTCTATTCTTTTAATTAGCAAAATTTGAGTTCAAGTCCTTTTATTAGCATTATTTTTTTAATCAAATAAATTAATGTCGGGAGAAATTATGACATAATAATTTACTCTAGATGAAAAATATCTCAAATTTAATGAAGTTCAAATTAAAGTCTCTAATGAATTTGAATTAGAGTCAAGTTTTGTAACTACAAAAATGGATGAAATTATTTGGAAAAATTAAAAAAACCTTACTAACACTTAAGCTTTTATTATTATTTTTTGGGGGAGGGGGGTTTGGGGGTGTCCAGGGAGAGGTTTATTGTATTAACACATCTATAAATCTCTATTTTTTTTGGTAAAGTTAACTGACTTTATATTTTAATTTTTATGTCTTTTACTTATACATGATTTGTCCTTAATCAATATTTAACCAAATTATCTTGGATTTTTATGTCCTTTACCCACGCATCTATACATGATTTGTCCATGATTAATATTGAGTTAATTTATCCTCACAAAATGAATAAAGTTATACTAGATTAAATTCATATTGTCTTTTTGTCCTTGTGATAATCACTTAAAAATGTCGATAATGGCCATACTTTTAGGTGTAGTAACACCACAAGATTGTTATTCATGCAATATGTGCTTGTAGAGGAAGTCAATATGTTTGAACAAATGCCTCTAAGATTCATAATATTCTTTAGTAGTGGTTCATTAGATGGCAACCATGTGAAGAACCTTCTCTTTTACCATATTATTTGGTAGGTGGTCAATACTAAATATTCAATTGCCACAAAAATTTATTAAAAATAATAATTCTTTTAAGTTTAATCCCTCATCAATTAGTGTATGCTTATATAAATATATGATAATTGATTTAAGGACAGAGGAAAGAGGGGGGGGGTGAAATTAGATGCTTATCTTTGAAGTTAGTACGCTCTTAAATGATGTTGAGACTTTTATGTTAATAAAAAATTATTAAATATTAACTATATTAACTTATCGACTTTACATAATTTATATCATCCATGATCTAAGCTGAGTTTGATTTCATTTGTACTATTTTTTACTTAATTTTTCATTATCTATTGTTTATAAGTTTTTTATTTTGCTTTCTAATTTTATATGAACCCTTTTATCTATAAATCCATTATTTTTATTAAAATTTTAAAATGCTCAACGACTCTTCTAATCAAGCCATATGATTCGGCCAAAATCACTATGGGTGATTAATTTAACCAATATAAGATGAATGACATAATTGTTAAACTCTCAATTTTACGGATATGATTTTACGATTTTAAAGTTAAATCGCACTCGATTTTACGATTTTACATGTCGAAAACCCTCTTACAATTTTAACAACCTTGATGAATGAGATTTCTTTAATCATATTCTAAGTTAAATCCATAAAGTTACGCTTTCGATGTTCAATATGATATTATACGTGAAAAATTCAATTCCTTATAATGATAAATGTCAACTTGTGGGTACTAAGAAATAAAATGATATCTTAGACATATGAGAATTTCATGTTTTTTAAGGGTCAGGAAGAATCATATTTATATATAATTAATTATTTATTTTTTAATAAAAATTTATTTCTACAACTCAAATCCACAATCTTGCCACCGGAAAATAGCAATGGCTGCCTTTCAGCATCAATTAAGAAAGGGAAGCCAACGTCTTTTCATTACAATGATTACTTCTGCCAAGGGATTAAAAACTTTAGATATTGCCAAGTTATTGAGTCGACCCCACCAAAAGAAAAAACGAGGGAAACGGAATGATTTGAATCAGAACAAAGAAACCAAGGAAGATATTGACATTGAAGAGCCTGTCCATATTACTTGCTTGCACAATCTGATATAGATTATGAACTTGTATTATCCGCATTGAGCTTTGCATTTGAACCACTGCATGCACTGTTTGCTCCTCACATTTCAACATGGTTCCCGATCAGATGATCATCTTCAAAACCATTTTCTGATTGCCGAAGCCCATTCTGAGCTAACCTGCTCATTATAGAAAGACCTGAAACGAAAAGGCCATCTTAGGATAAGTACTAACATCTCAAGTTTTAATTCTACTATGAGAGGTCAGCTTTGATTTTTTGGTAGAAGTTATGATAAGAAAGGGATATCGCCAATCTTATAAGCAATTGCAAGAAGTTAACAAATATAATTAATTAAAATATAAATGAGATACTCAAGAGCTAACAAAGAAATAGGACAACACTATTGGGATAGCTGCATTTTAGATAATCACGTCCCTTTATTCAGCGCAATGGCAATTACTATTTTCACACTCACAATGTTTAGAATGTCAACAAAATGTAGTACCTTCTTAGACCAAATTCAAATTCAAAATGAGGGCACGGTGAAACTGAGACTAGAAAGAGAAATTTGAACAAACAAACAGTTGTACAACTAAGTTTACAGGGTCAAAGAAGTAAAGGAAAAATATTTTTCTTTTGGTTATTAAGGGAAGATAAGGATTGACCAAATAAGCTTCTATTACAAGCAGTAATAAATTAAAAGGGCATGCAGACATTTTTGGCACCATTCGGTTTATTACTGAAAAAACACATGTAATGTATATAACCAAAGCAGATAATTATGCATACTGCATGCCATTTCAGTACCTTGAATAACTTTGTAGAGAGCTGACCACCATCTATCTCTGGCAAAGTGGTGCTTATTTAGTGTATTTTCAATGACTTCGTCATGTGTCCCCATTAAAACTTCCTGCAGAGTTGTCACCGCGTCCTTTGTTTCCTTGATGATATTCTTCTCATCAATCATTTCCAAGGGTTGTAGGTCATTCTGTGAAGCAGTGAGATTAGTAGCAAGAGCAAACTGTGCTGCAGCAGCCCAGTAGGAAGAAGCTACGCCTCTCCTCTGACCATTGATATGCACGGCCTCTTCTCCCTGGGACTTGTTATCTCGTCCTCTTCTGAGTACTAAGCTGCGTAAATACTGTGTGTTTGCAGCGCCCGTGCTTTTAACCATCCTAGAGAAAGCACTTGCTTCATTCAATAAAAGTTTCTCTGGGGTATCATATTCTACAACCTGAAAGTAGATTTTTGAGAGCAGCTTATGGAAAATTTTACAAATAAATGAGCATACTGAACTAAAAGACAGAACGATACTGAATACTAAAATGTCCAAATTCTCTAAGCAGATTTTAGAGTTTGAATTCTACATCGTACAGGTTCTATTGCCTTTTTGTTCCCCAAATGTACTATCTCTAGAGAACAGAAAGCAGGAAAAAGGAGACAGAATGGGAATAACAGTATAGGTGATGGCAGACCTGACCAGCATCGAGCACCAGAATCCGATCACTGTCTATAATGGTATTCAGTCGATGAGCAATGATGAGCATGGTGCACAATCTGAATTCTTCTCGAATAGTTCTTTGGATAAGGGTGTCTGTTCTGACATCAACAGCAGCAGTTGCTTCATCAAGAACAAGTATCTTTGACCTACGCAATAATGCTCGAGCAAGACTCAGTAGTTGCCTCTGTCCAACACTGAAATTCTCCCCTCCCTCTGACACCTTACATAGCCAAATTAAGATCTAGTGAAGTCTTTGCTTTTTTGTGCAATATTACATGATGTAATGAGTAAGCATCCATGTGAATACAAATAATTCTATTTAATTTGTATAATATATACATACTGAAGATAATATGTATGAAATATGAGTAAGATTGTAGGGTCATATAAGAGAAGAAGGACAATAGGGGCTTTTGTTAAGGATAGTGGATGGAATAAAATAAGTATTTAGCAAAAAAGGTAGAGGAAAACCAAGAAAAACTTAATGAGAGACTCTTAGATATGATATGAGTTATAAGGGCGTCACAGAAGACAAGGCCATAAATAGAAAAGATTGACAAGCCAGAATTCATGAAACCAACTCCACAAAGTGGTTTACCGCTTGATATGCTGCTGTTGTTGGTTGGATTAGCACAGAGATTAAGCAAAAAGAATATAAGCTAGTACCTCAGCATCCAAACCAAAAGCACTTCTTCTGATGACATCCTTTAGATGAGCACGCTCTAAGGCCTCCCAAAGGTCAGCATCACTGTGTTCACTGAAAGGATCAAGATTGAACCGGACAGTCCCTAGCCAAATAAAATCAGGGTTGGATTGTTTCACAGATGGAAGTTTCCTTGAGCTTTTTGTTTGTAAAACTTTTTGGAACAAGGAATAAATGAAGTATTGACAAATCAAGTTCCAAAGATATGGTGGGAAGTAGCTGTGAGCAAGTGCAATATGGTTAAGCAATAGAGCATCTCACTGAAAGGTAGTGGAAGACTGCATGCTATCATTAACTTGACCATCTAATTAATCCAAACCATAGTTACGAGGAACGTGGTAAATTCTGGGCTGTGGTACAGGAACAAGTATGGGGTACATTAGCATGCTAATTTTGTGGTATCGATATGGAAAGGGTAGGCTTAAATGGTTCCTTATTGCAGGTTGTGGTATGTTTTATAGTTGTACTTGAGTTGAAATTAGTTAGATAAATACTTTGCTACCATAGAAGTTGGTTTGTTTTGTTTCATTTTGAATTATTTTCCATGTCCTTGTACAACTTATGGAATGAAAAATCCTATGAAAATGAAGTTAGGTTTGAGTATAATTCAAAATGCAAGGGAACATACAAAAAGTGAGGTAGACAAGTTTTCTTTTCTCTAATTTCTTTGAAAATCTGTCAGAATATCAAATTTCTTCCCTAGTTTTTTTTATTGTTTTAACTAAACTCATGCATTGATTGGAATTCGCATTCTTGGGGATCTGGATCCTGGGTTGCAAAAGAACCACAATCAGAAATGCATGATACAGATCGCAGTTTCAAGGGCTAGGAGGAGGGAACCCAGTGGCTATGATCCAGACAATAACTTATTATCTAGCCATTTCAAGCTCAGACTTCTGTAAAATTTTCAGCCCTCAAAAATATCCTTATTCAATTCTTTTACATGTTTAACAGCTTTTCCTCAAGTTCATTCGTGTTACATCCATGTAGCTTAGTGGTAATATAAAGATAGCCCATGCATACAACAACAGACCATATGGCATATCAGCCTCAATTTCAACAATATGCTTTGATACACGAATATTAACCGTGCAGAACTACTTCCAGCAGCCTCATAACTGTAGAATCTCAAGTTAGAATTTCTATTTAGTTGGTTTTGTTGGTGAATTTTCACAAGTTGGCTTTATCTAATGAAAATTTGTTCAGAGTAATCTTTCTATTTTTAGTGTGTTATGTGAAGAGATTAAGAGCCAATTCAATCTACGTGTGCATTATTTGTAGAAATAATGCAGGAGGGCAGCTTTCAATGCCTTTTTTAGATTTTATCAACGACCACATATTATCATTCAGATGTGCTGTTTCTGTTAGATTCAGACAGAAGATCTACTGCAAATTACTGTGTCTTGACTGAAGGCAATTTAGTGTCTTGGAAATTGTAGTAAAGTAGACAGTGGTAATTTGGTAGAAGTCTGTGTATAAACTTGTGGTGCATGCATCTTGTCAGTCAATTCAGCAAAAGCACATTATACAGGAGCTTGGAATTCAAACATTCACTTAATGTGTGATAATAAGTTAGTTGACCATCTTGTTTCTAATCTATTATTCTATAAGAGGACCAGACATATAGCAGTCAATTGTCACTTGAGAAAAAAGGTTTTACAAAATGTAATAAAGACCACTCGTGAAGTTATGAAGATACTTGCAGAGTTATTTCTAAAGCACTGGGAGACTTATTTGTATGAGGCTAGGAACATATGACTACGGGGGAGCACTAATGTTGTACTTCTGTATGTAATCTATGGGAATAAGTCAAAAATGTAAATATCCAGTAGTAATGCATACACAAACGGATGCAACCCATACTCTTAATCGTACAGAAATAATATCATATAAAATAACATTCCCAGTTTTGTATTAATTAAATTGTTAGGGGACAAATTGTGAGAGAAGAAATATTTCAAAACAAAAATGAAGCAATCTAATTACCATCGCAGAAGATGTGCTTAATTGGATACAACAAACAGGTATTTACTTGAGAAATTCTCAGAGGATCTATTGGATCTAGAGAAGATCGTCTGATCAGTTTATCAAAAGATTATAGGAAATTTCAGTACTTTGTACCATATTGAAGAATATAAAGTTCTGGAAAGGAGAATAATTTTAGTGTTTTCTTGAACAACACAGAAGAGGCATTCCATTTATCTGAGGAACCACCTAAACAACATTGTTATCAAGGACCTAAGAGTACTGGATCTAAGATTTTCACGTTGAGAAAGTAACAATAACAAACCCTACCAATTAAAGTAAATTAAAAAATTTAATGTGCTGACAAATATGGTGTCTAGAAATAGGTTTGGAGAACATATACCTGAGAAAAGAACTGGTGATTGTGGTATAATACTCAAAACTTTACGCAGATCTGTGAGCCCAAACTTTGCAACGTCACAATCATCAATAGAGATTTTTCCTCTTTCTAGTTCTACAATCCGAAATAAAGCATTAAGCATGCTCGATTTCCCTGCACCTGTCCTTCCAATTATGCCAACCTTCTCAGTTGGTGAGATTGTGAAGGACAGTCCATGCAAAACTGGAGGAAGACCAGGCCTGTAACGTAGGACAACATCTTTAAATTCAATTGATCCTAATGAAGGCCATCCAGGTGATGGACGCTTGCTTTCAATGATGGCTGGAGCCTCAGATGGCAAGTCCATATATGTGCCCACACGCTCAACAGCGTTTAAGCTATTTTCAGCCCTACTTGCTTGTCTTAGAACATTACCCAGTAGATTCGTGATGTTTAAAGAATAACTGAGAAGCAAACCCATTGTAGATGCAAATGCCACCTGGTTTTCTGCTCTTCCATACCCCATGACAGCAAAGGTTGCAGTGAACCATATCATGATGCCTCCCAATGTTTCTAATCTTATGGTAACCCAGCGGTTTGAGCTTATGTTGGCAAGGGTGAATCTGATATTATTATCCATAGATTTTCCATTAATGTTGGCCATCTGATCATATGCTTTGAAGGCACGAATTGTTGACAAACCATTTAAAGCTTCTCCAAACTGTGCATACACCGGAGATCTGGTAATGGAATCTAACCGTTTTACTTCCCGGCTTGTGCTCTGTGAAACAGAGAAATACCATCTACAGTTAAGAGTATAATAATACCATCAAATTGTCTCAAAAGGGTCCAAGGGCAGGCCTCCAAGAAAAGGTCATCCTATAGATTGTTTCGCTATATTTTATTTGACTCCAAGTTTTGTTAACTCTGTGCTGTTACCATGGTTTTCTACTTTGTTCTAGCACATGGTGTATTTATGCAGAACAACTTGGTCTTGCATCCACTTGCAATTCAAAAGAGCAAAATATCTAAAGGTGTTCATTAACGAGACAATTTTATGACATTTGAAAGAGAAACAGATAAAGAAAAGAAAGTAGAGTAAGAATGAAAATATAACCTGATAATAGAGATAGGCCGCATAAAACAAAATCAAAAGTGGCATTATGGCCCAGAGGGAAATGGTGCTCACAATGCCAATCAACACAAAGGTTGACAGAAGCTGAAAAAGTTGGCCAAGAAACATATTAAGAGCATTGGCAACATTGCGATCTATATCGCTCATATCCCTTGCAAATCGATTGATTACTCGTCCAATTGGATTGGTATGGAAGAATACCATAGGAGCTCTGAGCACTGACTTTAGCATTGTATCGTGCAATCTCCTAGCTGCATTAAGATTTGATGTGATCAGCCAAAAGGAGTTTGCCAAACTCACAATCACCTGAATACAACATATACAAAGTAAGTATTCAAACTACGCAACAAAAAAATAAAAGAGAAGCAACTTGAAAACTTTTTAGACTCTTTAACCTGTCTGGAACAACTAAGAAAGGGAAAAAGAATTTCCAAACAAGATCTATTTTCAACTGACATCAAGCCAGTACACTGGCTTGCCTGCTATATAAGCATAGCTGTACCATAATGTGATACTACTTTATATGCACACATAAACACGTCATTTCCCTTTTACTTGGTTTTATTATTATCAGCTGAGAATGTACTGTTTGCTGATGATTAGAGAGCATAAAATTATTGAATTAAATAACAGAATACAGTACAAGAAAAGAGAAAAATGGATAAGAAATTCTAGAAGGATAAATGCTTGTTGCAGGATGTGTTGGCGAAATACCTGACCAAATGACAAAACTGCATAAATCGAAATGAAGAAACCCGATCCGATACTTGTTGAACTCCTTTCTTTTGTCCAAGCACTTAACCATGTGCTACTCGACACTCTAAGAACTTCAGTTGACATGTAGCATGCAAAGAGTATCATAACAACCCATAAACCTCCTACAGCATCTTTATATCTGGGTAGATAAGCAATGAAAACAAATGAACCACGCTTAAAAAAAAAAATGACAGCAATAATAAGTACATAAATAAACAAATAAAATATATAGTACTTTCTAGCAGATTTAATTCATGAAGCAATATTGGAAGTGATACATAAAGCACAACCAGCTGCCTCCATGCCTAAGAACATATTCACCAGTCAGCTGTATTTTAAATTATGAATATGTATTGCTACTATGCTGCAATTGCATTTAGAGGGGCAAAGTTAAGTGGTAACTATTGTGTGAATGAAAATTTATGCAATTTCTATGCATATCAGCAAGGCAGGAGATGATTTCTGGACTATATTTAGTGTTAAATAATCAAACCCCATCTCATCTCAAAGCTTAAGTTGGTAGATAGAGGATTAACTTCATCTTTTATATTCTTATTTTTTTACTCTCTATTTATCTCGTTGCTAACTGAAGGATAGTGATTTTTTAATATCTGCTGATGAAAAGGATCACACACTCAATTATAGTTGAAAAAATAAATCTGTCACCAAGATGTTCATGTTCTGATGTAGCATTTGTTTCTCTACATTAATTAAATAGCCTAAGAGATACTCCCTTTTCGCTCTACTTGTCTCCCCTTATTTATCAACGCGTTTTCGTCTTTAATGCAGTTCACTTGGGTCAAATCCCTCATTCTTCTTTCTCTTGTTTCAGCCAACTTGTACATATAGCTTTTTTTTGTCATTTGTGTTTAGTTTGTGATACAAATTTTCATAAACTTTTGACCTTCCTTCATCAATTGCTTTCTTAGCTTCATTTTTAGCCAAAATATACATCTTCAGATTTTCCTCATTAAGGAATGCATGCAAAGTTTTGTGATAAGCTCTCTTAGTCTTGATTTATTCTTGTACCTCTTTACCACCATGATTCTTGGTTTGGAGCTTTACCCTGGGACTCTTACAACAATTTTTCCATGTTTTGCCTTTACCGCAGCCAACCCGACCTGGTGGGATTAAGGCTTGTCATGATGCTCTCAGTCCGAGGAGTCAATCCCTTGCTCCCACTCCTGCTCCCATGTCCACGCTCATTTTCTGGACTGGTAACAAGCACTATCAAAGTTGTGAATCTATAAAATTGAGAATTTCCCTTTTAAAAATGCATCTTTGTACATATGTGGATAGTGCAGACAGTGTTTATGGATGCTAGTATGTATAACAGTGTCTGTGGGCCTTTTACAATATTTATCCATCTCACATCCAACATATAATGTTATATTTGATAAGGCATGCCAGAATTCTTATCTCTTTGGACTGAAATAGAGGTTGTCACAGATGTAGACCTCATATAACAACCTTATTAAACCTCAAACCTACAAACTTCCTTGCCTCAAATGGGTGTAGTTTTAATTGAACTTTCCTAAAGTCAACGAATGTCAAGTGAGCTTGAAAACAAATGAACAAAACTTCATGATTCAGCATACTACCTCATTAAGACTTTCCAACTGACAACACCTGTCTCCTGTTCTTCCTGCTTGATAAGAACAGATTTTCCTTCTTTCCTTCTGTGTTTTGAGTTTTCAACTTTTGGAAACCTGTTCTGCATAACAACAGGCTTCATCAATTGATAATCAGGATCGCTACCTTCTTCCCTTTCATCTACATGTTCTTCCAACTTCCCTGCATTCTCCATAAGCTTTTGGAACAGTGTACCGCTTCTAGAAAGTTCCTCAAATGTTCCCTCCTCTTTGACCATTCCTTCAGATACCAATACAATTTTATCAACCTGAGGAAGAAAATGTAACTGGTTTGTGACAAGCACTCTGGTTTTCCCTTGCAATTCTTCTTTGATACAGTTGTAGAAAACCTGGAAGAATTAGGTACCAGAGGATAAGAAAAAAAACAAAGAAGACACAATGATTAACTAGCTTAAAAAGGTGCAGCAGGTCAGTTGAGAGGTAATAAGAACCTAAGAGTAGACTTGGAACACATGAGAATTATTTCTGAACATAATTGAGAAATGGCAATCTTCTCAGCTTCATCATTATTCTTCTGCGAACTAATTTCATAAAATTAAGATTTATACCAGAATATGAATAGTCAACAAGTAAAAGTTTTCAAAATCTTTTTTTCCATTGACCACATAGCATATATTGACAGAAGCAATGCCTATGTCAAAGTAACCCACATAAACCGGAATCCACATATAAGGACCATACTGTGAGGAGTTTTGCTGTGTAGCTTTTCTGCATTTTTTAATTATCTCTATACAGGTGATAATATAATGCTAAAAATGAAATGTTTACCTGTCGACCAACATGGGCATCTAGAGCACTTAATGGATCGTCAAATATGTATACATCTGCATTGGAATATACAGCCCTAGCCATGGAAACTCTTTGCTTTTGCCCTCCACTAATGTTAACCCCTCTTTCACCAATTTCTGTAAGGTCATTACCCTGAACGCATTAAATACACAAAGGTCAATAAGCTGTTTTGAAATAAAGATAAAAATTCGCAGCATATTGTTTTGGTATATTCTAAACACAATCATAATTCTTTAGCATACTTACAGGAAGTAAGTCAAGGTCGTGCTGCAATGCTGTTACATATATTGACTTCCAGTATCTATCAGGCTCAAAATTAGAACCAAATAAGATGTTTTCACGCACCTGTAAAGATAAGTATTCCACCTAAGATATTTGAATGACTAATAGAAATCACTGAGATCTGATATACACCCCAAGAGATTTTTAATATAACTCTTCCTCAACTAAGAAGCCTAGTTGGTGGAGGATGAACATCGTGTAACTCACAGTAGCATTGAAGATCCATGAAATTTGAGGAACATATGCAACAGTTCCTCTGATGACAACATTTGCATCTGCTACCGGCGGAAGCTCCCCAATCATTGCTGATAGAAGCGAAGTCTTTCCTTCACCAGTACCACCAACAACTGCAACTAGACTACCGGCTGGTATGTCCAAATTGATATTTGATAGTGCGGGCTTCTCTACCTTCAAAAAAAGTACAGGATTGTACGGAAAATAAATCCTGGAAGTTCAGAAGATTGCTACTGCAATATTTGCAAAAGAGGTCCACCAAACAAAGTTTCACACGTGGAGTTCAAACTGTTTTCTTCTATTTTTTTTTTTTTTTTTTACTTTTACCATTAGACAGTAAAGCTGCTCTGGAAATGCATCCTTACAATTTTTTTTTTTAAAAAAAAATCTTGTATAGTAGCATTCACCACTTTGTTTTCTAAGTGAAATAAGATAACAGAGAGAGATAAGAAAGGTTATGAATCCACCACGACACCTTGGCCCAAATGTGTTTAGTGAGTATGAACCATTAATAGGTAAGGGATAATGCAAACCCTTGATATAATTATCCCTTTGTAGTTGGAAAAACCTTAATATCTCCTCCACAAGTTCTGACACATTTTTTTTGCTCCATGATACATGTTTTTAAAAACCTCTATAGAAGCAACTCAGAGTCCTTTCTAAAACCCTCGATAAGACTTCTGTAGGAATTCTATCACAAGCTTGTTTTTTTTTTTTTTTTTTCCAGATCTATAAATTCCATATGTAAATCCTTCTATTTATCTCTATATCTTTCCATTAGGTGCCTCAACAAATATATAGCTTCTTTTGTTGACCTACTAGGAATGAGACTAAATTGGTTTTTGACACATTGGTTTCTCTTTTTAATCCTTGCTCAATCACTTTTTCCCAAAGTTCCATAGTGTGACTCATTAGCTTAATTCCTCTATAATTTTTCACAACTTTGAGCATCTCTTTTATTCTTGTAAATAGGCACTAAACAGCTCTTCCCCCACTCATCCTGCAATAAGTAGCATGAAACACTAAAAAATGGCTTGCTGATTATAATTTTTATTTGAGTGATCAATGCAATAATAAGACTAAAGTATGAAGACATTGTTCTGGAAATCACAAAGTAACATGCATGATACAAGACATAAAATTATGTCTCAAGTTGAAGATGGACCTTAGAGTCCCATGAAAAGTATCCGTTCTTGATTGAGATGGCAGGGAGTGTTGGTTCAAGAGGTGGATTAGGCAAAAGGATTCTCTCTTCAGCTAATAATAGTTCCTCCAGCCGTTGCAATGACACATTAACATTTGCAACCTGTAGACGATGTCAACATGTAAATCTTATAGCAAAATAGCCAATTAAGCAGTGTTCTGAACATGTTAAGATTTTGATCTTCTCTTCGGTGGGGGTGGGGGTGGAACATCCTGCTTAACTAATAAAAATTAAGGAAATCCAAATGAATAGCAGCTACATCAGAAAACATGATGAATTATGCATGTCAGTGAATTTGGAGCACATTTCTCATAATGATTCATTGCTAGACTGAGTGAAGTAAAGCCTATTAAAATAGTGTTAAGTTCTCTGTTATGGACAGTCCATGTTTCTTCTAGCCTAAAATGTAAAACTCTGAATTTAATGCATTCACCAATAATTTAAGAATTCATCATGAACCAAAACATTCGCATAGAGATTCAAGAAGAGCTCAATAACCACCAATTCTTCAAGATCATTAAATCAATTTTGCCCCATTGGGGTTTATTCCAAGCCATATAAGGCATGCACAACTTATTAATTCAAATTGAAACATGATGTCCGCACAGAACCAGTTCTTTTAGATTTTTTTTGCTTAACAAAACCAATTCTTGGTGTGTGTTTCTTGACATACTTAAGTGTGGTCACACAAAACAAGAGATTAGTACCATGCCATCCTCCATGTGTATCGAAAAAGGTTCAACCATTCAAGTAAGACATTTTAAAAATACTCCCAAAGTTTCATTTTGATGCAATTCTCAATCATTGAGTTTCTCATGTTACCATGGTTCCTTGCAATAAAGTGAAAATGCAGGAGGCAATAGAAAATTGTTGGAAGAAGAAAGAGATAGGAAAAGGCCAAATGGATAAGGGCTGAAAGTGTAAAAGATCACAACAAAATTAAACTAATAGATAAAGAAGAATAAGGATAAAAGCAATCTTGGAATCAGCTAAGGATATCCAAGTCATACTAATCCAAATCGGTAAATTAGATTAGTTAAAAGTTGTCATTATCCATTCCGGTAAAATAGAAGAGTTTGTAGGAGATTTTTTTAGATGTTTTTTGTATATAAGTCTTCCTAAATCAATGAAGTTCATACGGTGGAATAGTTTACAATTCCCCTAACTTATTCTTTCATGGTATCAGAGCCATATTCTTGTGGAACCTAATCTCTTGTTTCCTATTGCATAAAGAAGTCTTAAGTCCACGGTATGACTGAAAAACAATCGGCTAGTGAGACTTCTACCACTAATCCTCCCCCAATGAAGGATACTCAAGTTCCAATTGTTCCAAGAGCCCTTGAAAGCCACTCTCTCCAAATCACACAACACAAGTTGAATGGAACCAATTTTAGAGAACGGTCCCAATTAGTCTTACTAGTAGTTCGAGGAAAGGGAAAGATAGGCTATCTAACAAGTACAGTTTCAAAGAGCCCTGAGTCAACAACCTATGGCATATGGGAAGCCGAGAATGCCATTGTTATGGCTTGGTTGGTTAATTCCATGGAACCAAAGATTAGAAGGACCTACCTATTCTACAAGATAGCTAGTGAAATTTGGAAGGCAATCCAATAAATCTATTCAAACCTGGAGAGCATAGCCCAATGTTTCCAGATCCAGTCACTCATTTGAACCATAAGGCAAGGTACTAATTCAACCACTAAGTACTATAATACCCTAATAGAATTGTGACAAGAGATGGATTTCTTTTATGAGATTACGTAGGAGTGTTCTGCAGATGGAAGGAAGTATGACAAGATGGTGGAAAAAAGAGAGAGTTTTTAACTTCCTACATGGCCTAAACTCAGACCTAGATGAAGTAAGAGGCATGTTACTCGGGACAAAGCCCTTTCCATCCATAGGAGAGGTTTTTGCAGAAGTAAGACGAGAAGAAAGCAAGAAAAAGGTGATGCTATCTGATTTAGGGCACTCCAACAATGAGGTCTATACTCCAACCTTAGCCCTGAATATTTCCTAAGAGAAAGTACCTACCACAGCTAAAGGAGAGTCCCAAAAGGAGAAATAGTGGTGTGACTGCTGCAATAGGCCTTACCACACTGGGGAAACTTGTTGGAAGATTCATGGAAAGTCAGCAAATTGGAAGCCAAGGAACCAAAGAAGGGAGGACAATCTACATACATGGTAGAGGCTGAAAAGGGAAATCCAACCAACTTCACCTTAACAACAGATCAATTGGAGGCTTTACAACAGCTATTAAGTCAAACTAAGGTGATTAAGTCTGAAAATCCAGACAACTCTAATCTAGTGGTATCCCTACCAAAGCAAGATAGTGCTAAATACTCTCTTATCTCTCAAACATATTCAGAGACTTGAACGATGGATATGCAAGCATGATAACTTATATGTTGTTCTATATTTCCATGAATCTAGGAACTTTTGCTTGCATTGTATTATTTGGTCCACGTGCCGGAACTATAAGCTGTTGGATCATAGACACAAGAAGATCATATCACATGACAGGTTCTCTTAATATGCTATCCAATTATGAACCTTGTGATCAAGATATTATTGTTTTTATGGCTGGTGGAACAACATCCTCTGCAAAAGGGACAGCTTGTATAGCAGGATTAACTCTAAAATCAGTACTATATATACCTGGTTTAAAGTGCAACCTGCTATCAATTAGTAAATTAACCAAGGAAAAAGGTTGTTTGGTGACATTTTTCCAATCTTATTGTGTTTTTCAGTACCTATCCTCGGGAAAGATGATTGGCAGTGCTGAGGAGAAAGGAGGACTCTACCAAACTCCAAAAGTTGATCATTCTATTGGATTTAGGTCAACTATTCAATCTTCTTTATTTACTATTTCAGAATAAAAAATAATGCTATGACATTAGTGTTTAGGACATCCTAGTTTTGAGTACCTTAGAATTTTGTATCTTTCTCTTTCTAGCAATAAAATCCAAGATTTCGATTGTGAACATTGTATTCTTACAAAACAAACCAAAATCCCTCAACCTTACGGTACCTATAAACCTTCAAAACCTTTTTATTTGGTTCATAATGACATTTGGGGACCAACCAGAACTCCCAATCTCACTAATACTCGATGGTTCATCACATTCATAGATGATCATACAAAGATTAGTTGGGTTTTCCTAATGAAAGACAAATCTGAAGCCTATCTTTGTTTTCCAAAGGTTTCATCAAATGGTGCAAAATGTCTTTCAAACATCAATTCATGTGTTAAGGATTGATAATGGCTGAGAATATTTTTCAAATGAGTTTAATCTGTACCTAATTGAGCATGGTATCATTCACCAAAGCTCATGTCCTTACAGCCCCCAACAAAATGGGATAGCTAAAAGAAAGAACCACCATCTCCTTGAGATAGCAAGGGCCCTAATGTTCACCAATTCAATCCCAAATTCTTATTAAGGAGAAGCTATACTTACATATTATCTCATCAACCGACTTCCCTCAAAAATTTTAAAGTTTAAGACTCCCTTAAATGTCTTTCTTGAATCTTTCCCTCATCATACTCAAGTCTTAAACTCTCATTCTCCTAAAGTGATTGGATGTAGTGTTTTTGTACACAAGAACCAACCCATTCAATCCAAACTGGATTCCAAGGCACTCAAGTGCATCTTTGTTAGCTACTCTCCTACTCAGCAAGGATATAAATGCTACAATCCTACTACCCGAAAATTTATTGTCTTATGATGTCTCTTTTATTGAGAATCAACCATTCTTTCAGAATCATTCTCAACAAGAGAGCATCTTTGAAACAAAACACCATTAGGACCCAATGATGCCTACTCCAGTTTCTTCCACTTTCTTACTTACACCTATACCTAATTCTGAACCATCTCAACCTATACTTGAATGTTGTCAAGCACCTATTTCTCAGGTCCAAAGCTATCAAGAGGGAGAGAATAAGAAAAACCAAATTAAGGAGGATGATCAGGTTCAAAGTAAACCACCATTGATGGTTTATTCAAGAAGGCCTCGTGACCCTTAGGCAACCATATTATTTGAATCAAGGATAAGCCTAGAAAAGGAAACTACAAGGGATGTTGAGGCTCTTAACATGATGGAAGACAAAGGAGGGAATGAAGAGTATGATCTAGATATCCCAATTGCTCTAAGGAGAGGGGTAAGATCTTGCACAAAACACCCCATTTCAAATTTTATGGGATACTCAAAATTATCTCCTCAGTTCAGATCTTTCATGGTCAATATTGATGATGTTATTCCTAGAGACATCTATCATGCACTATAGGAGGAAAAATGGAAGGCAGAAGTCATGGAAGAAATGCAAGCCTTAGAGAGAAATGATACTTGGGAAATAGTGAGGCCGCAAGATGGGGAAAACACTATAGGCAGCAAGTGGGTGTTCATTGTGAAGTACAAATCAAGTGGGAGTGTTGACAGGTACAAGGCAAGACTTGTAGTTGAAGGTTTTACTTAAACTCAAGGCCTTGAGTATGAGGATGAGACTAAATTAGTTAGACATAAAAAATGCCGCCTTAAATGGTGAGCTAGAGGAAGAAATTTATATGAGAATACCACCTAGATTTGAGGGAGATGACACAAGAGGAAAAGTATGCAGGTTGAAGAAGCCTTTGTATGGCTTTAAGCAATCTCCTAGGGCATAGTTTAAGAGATTTAGTGATACTCTAAACCAGCTTGGATACAAGCAAGGGCAAGCATATCACACTCTCTTTACAAAGATGGAAGCTAATGGAAGAAGGACTATCCTAATAGTCTATGTAGAAGATATAATCATCACCAGAGATAACAACCAAGAGATTAAGAAATTGAAGCATCAACTAAGGGAGGCATTTGAAGTAAAAGAATTGGGAGAATTGAGATATTTCTAAAGCTTGGAAGTTGCTAGAAGCAAGGAGGGTATCTTCATATCACAAAGAAAATACACCCTAGACTTGCTAAAAGAAATAGGCAAACTCGGGTGTAAGCCTGCAAGTACTCCTCTAGAGCCCAATTGGAAGAATAGAGAATAAACTAATGAAGAATATCAAGTTGACAGAAGGAGATTTCAGCGCCTAGTAAGGAAGTTAATCTACCTATCTCACACAAGGCCTGATATTGCATATGTTGTAAGCATAATCAGCCAATTTATGCACTCTCCAACTAAAAGAAATCTTGAAGTAGCCTACCATATCCTTAGGTATCTCAAAGGAACACCCGGGAAGGGACTGATGTTCAAGAAGAGCAAAGAAAGAGGAATCAAGAGTTATGTAGATGCGGATTAGGCTGGATCCATTGAGGATAGTAAATCCACATCAGGGTATTGCACCAATCTATGGGGGAACTTAGTCACATGGAAAAGCAAAAAACAACAGGTTGTTGCTTGCAGCAGTGCAAAGGCCGAGTATAGAGCCATTGCACAATGTATTTGTGAGGTAATTTGAATAGAAAGATTGATGAAATATCTTTCTATGCATGTGTCCTCTCCTAAACTATTCTATAGTGACAACAAGTTAGCTATAAGCACAGTAAACAATTTGGTACAACATAACCGGATGAAACATGTCAGGATTGATAGATATTTTGTCAAAGAAGAGATAGAAAGAGGAGACATAAGCCTTACTTATGTTCCTACTAAAGATCAAGAAGCAAATATCTTGACCAAGGCAATGCAAAAACAAGGATTTGAAGTTCTTAGAGGCAAGCTAGGAATGATGGATATCTATTCACCAACTTGAGGGAGAATGTTGGAAGAAGAAAGAGATAAGGAAAGAAAAGGCTGATGGATAAGGGATGAAAGTGTAAAAGATCACAACAAAATTAAACTAACAGATAAAGAAGAATAAGGATAAAAGCAATCTTGGAATCAGCTAAGGATATCCAAGCCATACTAATCCAAATCTGCAAATTAGATTAGTTAGAAGTTGTCCTTATCCATTCCGGTAAAATAGAAGAGTTTGTAGGAGATTTTTTAGATGTTTTTTGTATATAAGTCTTCCTAAATCAATGAAGTTCATACGGTGGAATAGTTTACAATTCCCTTAACTTATTCTTTCAAAAATGTTATTGCCTAACTAATTGATCAGCTAAGTAGAGGGATAAGGAGCAGAAAGTATAATATTTTTCTTCTAATAGCATTTGAATAGCTTTATTAATTATTTAGCTATTCTATATGCAAATATGCAAAATGACCAAGTCGCAGTGTGTGCTGGATAAGAAATTATAAAAATACTGAATTAGAAAAAACCTGTGTTATCAAATTTGGAAGCATGTTTAATGGAAACCGTAGCACTGCAAACAAGGAAAGTGATGTAAAAGCCCTCGACGGTGTCAAATCCCCACCAAGCAAAGTGAACATCCCAAATGATGTCACTGTCACAAGAACTGGAATACTGTTGAGTATGAAAGTGTTACACTGCAGAGGAAATGAAAATGGAGTTAAAAGGCACATATTCCATTGCTCAAACACATGTTTGGCATTTACACTAACAAAATTATAAACATTTTGAATGTGTGCTTTGGTAACGATGGTAAGGTTATTCCTTTGTCATTGGAAGGTCATAGGTTTGAGTTTTGGGAACAGCCTCTTTACAAAAAAAAGCAAGGAAAGGTTGTGTACAAATATGACTCACTCTTGACCCATGCAAAGTGGGAGCCTTGTGCAATGTGGACACCCTTTTTTAAAAATAATTTAAAATCAATAAATAACCTTTTCTGCTGCTGATTCATTCAGATACTATGAAAATGACATGAACTATATTGTATTTTTTACATTCCTAATAACTAGGGGCAAAATGGGCCATCCGTGTACTTAATTATTTCTTTGATTCGCATGTCAACTCTAGATTAACAAGCTATAAAATAGATCATTCAGGTTACACACAAATATAGTTACATATGCAATCTGGAAATAGTTACAAGTGCCATGATCTGAAAATAGCAATATCCATATATGTTGGCAGATGCCATGGTAATCATATATGGTCTGCTACATATGCACAGCAATCATACATGATTTTGGGTGTTGCTCACACCATAGACATGACATACAAACCCACTTGATTATTTTAGTATTGAAATTTGTATGCACACCCATGAAATCCATTTTAGTCTCAACTCAAGAGCCAGATCATCCATGATCACAGATCTCTGGGTCCCATAAATTTTATTCTTGACTTCTATAATTTATCTAAAGGTCCCATACTTTAGGGTCTTGACACAAATTTTGAAAGTTCACCATCCATTACTTTTATAATCCATGGAGGTCGATAATTCATATAGCTGACAGCAGCTAATTGGATTAAGGCTTGTGATTGCTGTTGTTTGTTATGTTACCAAAAGCTTATTAATTTTCTTATTTCTGTGTCATCTGCCATTCATTGTATTAAAACCTGATGTTTGTTATGACTGCAGCTTTATCATATTTTTCGTCTTATTTTTAAATAGCAAGGGCCATGAAGATGTATGGGGAGATTATGATTCTTGCCATACCGCTGACAGTAGTTGCGCTTTCTGGAACCATGACAGTTCATCTTTCCGCAAGCTGTGAAGTTTAGATTGAAAACTCTCCTCCCATGCATAACATCTGAATTTGTTTAGCAAATATCACAATAATTACTGTTAAAATCACCATGATCAGCATTTAAGGTTTGGTAATTCTAGCAAAAATAAAAAACACACTTCACGGTGTCCATTGCAGCCAAAATTTCATTCATTAGCCCAACTCTTTTATCAGTACACTGCAATCCTTCCTTGGACAGTTTCCTCATTTTGCTTATGATAAATGTCTGTTTGCAGGAAAACTAAGAGTAAGAGTTTGTACTAAACAGAAGAAAAGATAATCAAATGGACACAAGCCATAAATTAATAGGCAATGAACAAACTAAAGACATATATTTTGATTCTACAACATTAATCACAGCATTCTCTTAGGAACCTGAACCTGTTCAGGCCTCAAAAGCCTAACCTTACAAGGACTCTGAATCCTAAAAGAGATCGAGTCTATAAGATTGTATAGAATGGAAGAAACTGGAGACACATGAATGGTTGTCTCTGCTTATATTTATATTAGTTGTAACCACCAGAAAGAAAAAAAAAATGATAAACTTCTTGTGAGAATTTTGTTTACAAAATTGAGCACAATTCATCTCCTACTGACCAACAAATTAGGCCATGCCCAACTGAAATCTATTCAATTCACTATAGAACTGGACCCAAAAAAAAACCCAAGCATGGGGGACCAGCCCAAAGGCCAAGCCCATTAAGACTTCTGCAAGGTTGCAGAATTCAGTAGCCCCACTCGCCTTGAGTCTCTGCTTTGCAAAGACTGCTGGCAGCCAAAAGAAAAGCCGTGGTCACACTGTATTGTGGCTGCCACTGTGGCACCACATTGAAGAAAGGAAGGATTGATGGTTTTGGCAGTGATAGACAGTTTGAGTCAAAGAGGAAGTTGGAGGTAACACAGAGAGAGAGAGAGGAGGGGAGGGAGGAATGAACATGGCATGGCTAGAGATGAAGAAAACAGGACAAGAAAGCAGAAATCAACTTACCCCTATCAGCCCATGGTGCATCATTCAAAATCCCTTCAATGCCCAAATCCAGCTGTTAGGCAACCATCCCTTTTGGTGTTGGACAGCCATGGTAAGGCTGCCCTGGTCCTTAACTCTCTCAGCTCTCTTGTCTCTTCCCTCTAGCCCTCTAGCATGGTGATGAAAACCAAAACCCATTTTTGGGTTTTGGCCTATAGGTCAAAAGCTTAACTTATGCCTTTATATTATTGTTTATATACTATAGACAGCCTCATGGGTGGCCATTCTTTTATTCATGAAGAAAAACAAACACATGGTACTATGAAATCTACTGGGTAAAAGGTCAAATTTGAAAACAAGACCTTCCCATCATATGATATTGATTTGTATGCAGCTTAGGTTAGATGAGATGTCCACTAACAACTGATAAGGTAGTGGTTAACTAAAATGCTTATTGATCTGTTAGCTCAAATTTTAGATTCCCCTAGTAAACTGACAACTGTAAACATTAATTTCAAGGAATCAACTAAGAGGCCAAATGTACTAATATTTAAGGAAAATTTCAAATTTTAGAGTGGCATTTGTTATGTGCCAAGAAACAAGGAACAAAATAAAAAACCTTACCAATGATTAAATTAGAAGCAATAATTGATAAATGATATCCAAGGAACAGAAACAAGCAAGAAATTCGTACTCTAAATAATAAGATATTTATAGTGCAGAACCCAGCTTATCCTGTCAGGAGACTTGATGTTTTCCCTAGACCACCAAAAGAAGTTGGATGACCCAAGCCCAGTCTACCTTCTCTATATGTGGAAGAAAAAAGTCTCAACATTTTACAAGTTAGCATCTCTTCCTCTGCACCCCCTTCTCTCCTGTTCTGTCTTAACCCTTTTCATTTTCCTTCCCAAATTTTTGCATAAGAATATCAACACTAGCCTTGAAACAGGCCTAAATTTTTTCACCTTTATTGCTCCTTGACCAAGGAAACTCAAAAGGCAACTAGATATTGGACATATTCTAGAAGTTAAAATGTCAATGAAAGTATTAAATCAGAAATAAATTTGAATTTATGAACAGAAAGCCAAATATCAAATTCTGTGTGCCATCATAGTAGCTGACGGCATTAGACAGTCTATATATGAAATATGATAGCAAAAGGGATAAGGACAGTCCACCAATACAGTTGGGAAATAGTTTAATCAGAGTAAGCAATAGTCAGAAGGAAAATATGAACGAGAATAAATAATGAGATGACAAAGAAAATGATACATGCAATAATCAGGACAAAAACCTAACATGAGCTTAAAAGGAAAAAAAAAACACCATTAACTGCGAAGGCCTCAGTAGAAGTTTTGTTTACCTGTATAGGGAACATTAGAACTAACATTAAGGAACCAAGAAGTGATGCTGTGCCTAGTTGCTGGTAAAGAAGAATCATAGCGATGATAATTCGAAACGGGGCAGACCATAGACCATGAAGTTGTTGGCATATTTGCTGAATAGAGGAAGGACATAAATTTATAATTCAATTTTAGCAACAGAATAAAGACAACAAAATAGTCCAGGCATCCTAGATAGCAATCTCAATGGAATCAAAATTCCATCCTTCAGAAAGTGCATCCTTGGAAAATGAAAATTTCTAATTACTGAAGGTCTAGATCATCATAGATTTTCTTCTTTTTATAAGGTATTATAGCAGATCTCCAAAAGAACTGATTCCCCCCTGAGGGGCATAATTGTCAAAGGCAGAGCACATGCATCATGGAAGCAAGGTGCACATTCATTTAAAATATTAAGAGGTAAATGCAAACTCATAAAATCATAAATAACAAATGACCAACAATATATTACCATAATTACTACTAATTATTTCAACCACTACAACAACAAGTAATATCATTTCAAGAAAGAATTAGAAGTCTAAAACATCAACATGAAGCATTTTCAATTTCAAGTCTTAGCACTAGCCATTTAAATGTTATAAAAAATAAATAAGCAATAAGAAGAAAGGAAAACATAACATTTTTTTTAATGTTACAGAAAAACAATATAATGGGTTGAAAAAACATAAAATCATTAAAAAAAAGCAAAAGAAATAGAGGAATTTGAAAAAGAAAAACAAAAAGAAATTGGCAAATAGCAAAAAGAAAATTATATCAAAGCATCGATTATATATTAAATTATATTAAATCCGGACAACAAGAATTAAAGCACTGCGAACAACCAAAAACACAGTGGACCAGAAATATATTTGTTTCTCTCCTCGGCAAATGGCCAACAATGAACAGCCAACAAAAAATACAATCAAAGCCAAAAGCAGTAGGATTGCCTGCCTCTGACAATACAGCCAGTCAGAACAGGTCATATGCATGGCTTGTTTGCTAGCGCATGAGACATCCGGCTAACCTTTGGCTTACACCAATAGGTTTGACTCTCAACCATGTACAATAATATGTATGCAAATCCACAAGGAACATCAAACATGACAAATCAAGGCTAAAGCTACAGGCAAAAAACCTCTTTATTTTTTAAAACATTTTAGTGTTTTATGCCCTTAAATATATCAGGCGCATGATGCACACGCCCTGCGCCTTTGCATGAGGCGTGCGCCTTGTGTGCCTAAGCAGTGCTTTTTGGATGGCGCTGTGATCTCTACCATGAAGGGGTGCACAGGCTTCACCTCTGCATTTTAGACAGCTATGCTAGGAGGTGGGGGGCATGATTCCCATATTAAGAAACCAGTAGGAAGGTAAAATGCACTTTATGAAATTAAAACACAAGTATTTTGTACTTGACATGCAACTTTCAGATATGACATGCTTGTTACGACTGCATTTGTAAACAATGTTCTTTTACTTTCAACTCATCCTTAATGCTTTTCATGCACATGGAGAAATCCCATGAAAAATCTGTGTATTTTCAATTTATTATCCTTGAGAACCATCACAATTAAATGGATAAGACAATGACATTACGTGTAACAAAATAGAAAACAAATTACTAATTGACTTTGCAAAATCTCCTCAAAGATTCATACTTGCTAATGACCTCAATTTGATCACAGAATAAAAGCAGAATACCATTTAACATTGGAGAGAATGTGTTTGCTTAAATGCAAGGTTGTGTGCTGTGCATAGTGATTGAAGTTGGCATGCCTGAAGTGCATTAGCATCTGTTGACATCAGATTTGTTATCTTTCCAGATGGAAACTTCTTCCGACCCTCATGAGTTAATCTTAAGGATTTGCGAAATATAGCAGCCACCTACAAACAAAGAATGATCAAGTTAGTGCCATAAAATTTGAAAGACATCCAAGATTTCTGAAGACAATATCAATTTAACAATACCTGTTATTAGGGGAGATAATTATAGTAATTAAAGTGTTTTAGGAGAAGAGACTCTAATTATTGTTAATCCATATGTATCACAGGTTGAATTAGGAGAAGAAAATAAAGGCATAATTTTAAGAAGATTTAGAGTGTTTCAACTTGCAAGAAATACTTAAAAGAGGAAAGAAGATCAGTGTAGGAGGTGAATTAAATGGTCAAGTGGGCAAAAAAGTTAATAGGTATAAAGATGTGCATGGATGTCATGGCATTGAAGAGACAAATTATAAGAGCATTGCTGCTTTGAAACTTGCAACAACATATGAAATCATATTTCTATTAGTTTGTTCAAGAAGTGGGATGAACATTTAGTCACATATAAAAAGGACTTTTTGACTACCTAAATAGACTTCTTTTTAGAAGGCAAAAAACTCCTTCATTTATAAGGATTATAAAGCTATACTAGGAGAGTGTCTGACCACCTAACATGAGCTTATAGTTCTTAAGGTCCACAATGCTAAAAAAATAAAGCCCAATCAATGATGGGATTTTAAAATGTAAAAAAATGATATTTTAACGAAAAAGTGCGAGGCAAAAGAAATTTGGATTGTGGAAGGTCAGGATAATATAACTTGGAATGAGGAGGCTACCACCATTATCTGAACAATGAGAAAGATTTGTAGAAAGTAGGCTGATGAATATAGAATACACGTCTTACTTTCATAGCTACACACGGTATTACACTCCCTATTAATAGGGATGAGAGAATTACACTAAGAAAGCAACAAAGAATGGAAAGATACACTATACAAGGAAACAAAAGATACAATGCAAAATTAGAAAATCTCTAAAACTGAATAGCTTTCTAAATATGAAGGATAGGATCAGGGCTGATTTAGAAAGTGTCACGGACCACTCCTAAATTCCCTTACTACCTTTAATTTCTCGTTGTAAAAGCTAGTATAGGAGAGTAACTAACCACACATGTAGCGGGAGTTATAGGGCAGGAGTAATAAGAGCGGGAAGCTCCTTTTCATATTCAAACTTGTAAGTGATCAGTATAAAAGGCTGATCGCTCATGGCAGAAACATGAATAGATTGATTCCAATTCAAAACACTCTCATTCTCTCTAAAGTTCTCTTTCCCTCCCTCTAAATTCTATTCCTCTCTCCCTCTCTGTCAATTCTCTTTCGCGTGAGTTCTCGAAGCACCGAGAGTTCATCGCTATCAGGCTGCGCCTGACAGAAAGCTGGTCATTTAGGAAGGCTGCTGACTTATCTCATTCCATACTTCTTCCATGAATCATTCAACACTCCCCCTCAAGCTGATGAATGAATATCCATCATTCCCAACTTGCTTGTAAGTTCTTCAAATCGTTTGATAAGCAATCCTTTTGTTAGTAAATTAGCTAGCTGACTTTTTGAAGAGACAAAAGGTATACAAATCACCTTAGCTTCTATCTTTTCCTTGATAAAGTGACGATCAATCTCAACATATTTAGTGCGATCATGTTGCACCGGATTATGTGCAATGCTAATTGCTAATTGACTGTCACAGAGTAATTGCATAGGACCATTGATAGAAACCTTTAGATCATCCAGCACAATTTTTAACCAAAGTGTAACATCCCATATCGAGTGATAGGAAGAACCGGAACAACTTACCCTGATGGGCCTACGCGAACTTCCCAGGGTGAATCGAGTATGGGGTGCTATGAGCTTCCCTCATAATCTCTTGCTTCAGTTCTTCATTGTTAGGGACCACCAGTCTATTACCATACCGAAGAGCACCATCTGTAGTTATAACATAATCAAAACGTTTTCCTTCAGCCACTTCAGTTCGAATTTTTAACATTCGGGGATCCTCGAACTGTAAGGTTTTGATCCTATCAAGAAATGTCGATTTTAGAGTCATATTGGCGAGATAGCCTGACTTGCCTCGCAGAATGATCTCCAACTCAAGCCTTTGGATATCTACCAACAATTGTTTTTGAATGACTTGTAAAGTAGCTATTGCTTCATGGCTTTTTCTACTAAGTGCATTAGTGACCACATTAGCCTTACCAGGATGATAGTTAATAACACAATCATAGTCTTTAACAAGTTCCAACTATCTACGTTGTCTCATGTTCAACTCTTTCTGTGTGAAGAAATACTTGAGACTCTTATGATCAATGTAGATCTCACACCTAACCCCATAAAGGTAGTGCCTCCAAATCTTCAATGCAAAAACAACGGCTGCCAACTTGAGATCATGAGTTGGGTAGTTCTTCTCATATTCCTTTAGTTTCCTTGAGGCGTAGGCAATCACTTTGCCATGTTGCATAAGGACACAATCGAGCCCTTTCTTAGAAGCATCACTGTAGATAACAAACCCCTCACTACCATGTGGAATTGTTAAGATAGGCACAGTTGTCAACCATTTCTTTAACTCCTCAAAGCTTAGTTCACAATCCGGACTCCACTAGAATTTCATATTCTTCCTGGTCAATTGAGTCAAAGGTGAGGCAATTTTTGAAAATCCCTCGACAAACCTTCAGTAATAACTAGCTAACCCAAGGAAACTGTGGACTTCTCCAACATTAACTGGTGTTGGCCAGTTTCGAACTGCCTCAATCTTACTCAGGTCGACTGCAATACCTTCCCTTGATATAATATGCCCCAAGAACGGCACCTTATCTAGCCATAATTCACACTTCTTGAATTTAGCAAATAGCTTCTCTTCTCTGAGTTTCTGAAGCACCATCCTCAAATGCCTTTCATGTTCTTCCTTGGACCGCAAATAGATCAATATGTCATCGATGAAGACTATGACAAATTGATCTAGATACTCCTTAAAGACCCGATTCATCAAGTCCATAAATGCAGTAGGGGCGTTTGTCAACCCAAAAGGCATTACCAAGAACTCATAATGCCCATATCGAGTACAAAAAGCGAACTTTGGAATGTCATCTTCTCTGATACCATCTGTAACATCCCGTATCAAGCGATAGGAAGGACCGGAATAACTTATCCTAATGGGTCTACGTGAACTTCCCAAGGG
This sequence comes from Diospyros lotus, assembly GCF_014633365.1. Classification (NCBI taxonomy): domain Eukaryota; kingdom Viridiplantae; phylum Streptophyta; class Magnoliopsida; order Ericales; family Ebenaceae; genus Diospyros; species Diospyros lotus. Next base: position 6,632,415 of record NW_026267104.1, on the reverse strand, counting down.
GTCACCTATGAAAAAAAAAAAAAATTATAATTTGTTATTATGCAATTCAATGTGTTACTATTGATTTAAAAATTTCTAAGTGTATTATAATTTTATCAAAATTCAATTCAAGTGGCTAAATATATTTATTTGGGTTTGGAATTTTTAAATAGCACTCAATAGGATCTAGAACACAAATTAATTTAATGTTGGGTTTAATTTATAAGAGACTCATTATTGACCCAATGGGTGAGAAAAAAAAAAAAAACCCAAAAGCCCAATTAAAGCCCACCCAACTCAAGACTTAATAAAAAAAGAGAAAAAAAACCCTAATACATCTCTTTTCCCCCTCCCAAACCTCACGTCTCTCTCTTTCCCTCACACATCTCACTTCTCTTTTCTCTCAATACACACATCACCCCTCAAGAAGAAGAAGAAAAAGAAGGTAACTTTTCTTTTATATAGTTTTCCCCAAAACAACCTTTAATAAGATAGGTATTTTACATACAATATATATACATAGATGTGGCAAAATACATATGATTGGTTTGATTTTATATTGATTGGGTATTATAGGCACCTTAGGCGAATCCTACATCAGCCATGCAAAGGGGGGAGATCTGGGACTGGTTGTAAGGTCGCATGACGAGGACGTTATGAGCTCAAGGGGGGAAGAATGTAATACCCTGAGAGCCCAGAGAGGGGTAGTATATATCGAGGATAAGTAAGGAAGGAAACAACACCAGCTGGATACATTTTGAGCTGGATGTAAGCAAAGAACTCCGAGGTTAAGCATGCTTGAGCTGGGGAAGCTCAAGGATGGGTAACCCCCTAGGAAGTTCGCGTAGGCCCATCAAGGTAAGTTGTTCGGTCCTTCCTATCGCTCGATACGGGATGTTACACAAAGTAACTCACACAAGCTAAATGCTATTGCCTGAAACTCAGCCTCAGCACTAGACCTGACTACTATACCTTGTTTTTTACTCTTCCAAGACACCAAATTTCCTCCTAAAAACACACAGTAACCTATAATGGACCTTATATCCATAAGGGAGCCTCCATAATCAGCATCAGTGTAGCCTAGGACCTCCAATTCCTTCCCTAATCTGAATAATAAACCTTTTTCCGGAGTTGCTTTAAGATAACACAAAATTCTTCTAACAGCTAACATGTATTCTTCAATAGGATGATGTATGAATTGACTCACAAGGCTGACAACAAATGCAATGTCAGGTCGGGTGTGAGATAGGTAGATTAATCTACCTACAAACCTTTGGTATCTTCCCCGATCAACCATTGGACTATCACTGTGACCTAACTTCAAGTTAGGTTCCAAAGGTGTGCTGGCTGCCTTGCCACAAAGCATCCCACTCTCTTCCAACAAATCCAAGATGTATTTTCTTTGGGAAAGAAATATACCTTCCTTAGAGTAGGCAACCTCTATCCCCAAGAAATACCTAAGTCTGCCAAGGTCCTTGATGTCAAACACACGAGCCAAATGCTCCTTCGATAACTGTTGTTCACCACAGTCATTTTCAGTGACAATTATGTCATCTACATACACAAGCAAGGCTATGAGAGTACATTTCTTGGAATATTTAGACATGAATAATGTAGTCTGAATTGTTAGAAGATTTTGAGAAAATTGTTATAATACTTTGAGAATATTTTATAGTAATAAAAACATGTTACATGACACGAAAATCAACAAAAGCAAAAGCAACAGGTATGCAGACACATGGATCTAGATAATTGTACTCACAGATAGAAAATTTACCAGAGTTGATCTTAGCCTGAAACCAACACGCATAACATTTTGAAAATACTGAGCTTCACACAGCACTCCAACTGTCTGGACCATGAAAAATCATCTAGTCAGTGCAGTGAGTAAATAACCTGGCAGCAACATCCAACCAGATTTCTTCAACCACAACTAACTTAAAGTAATGAGGACAAAGAATAGCAGTTTATTGCATGTAAGGCATTTATAATATACATTTGACATCAC